>NC_045439.1:97395276-97516846 GCF_002776525.5 Piliocolobus tephrosceles | reverse complement strand
GTAACCCGACCTTTCTCTCTGGCTGCCCTTAAGATTTTTTCCTTCATTTGAACTTTGGTGAATCTGGCAATTATGTGTCTTGGAGTTGCTCTTCTGGAGGAGTATCTTTGTGGCGTTCTCTGTATTTCCTGAATTTGAATGTTGGCCTGCCCTGCTAGGTTGGGGAAGTTCTCCTGGATGATATCCTGCAGAGTGTTTTCCAGTTTGGTTCCATTTTCCCCCTCACTTTCAGGCACCCCAATTAGACGTAGATTTGGTCTTTTTACATAATCCCATACTTCTTGCAGGCTTTGTTCATTTCTTTTTCTTCTTTTTTCTTTTGGTTTCTATTCTCGCTTCATTTCATTCATTTGATCCTCTATCGCTTATACTCGTTCTTCCAGTTGATCGAATCGGTTACTGAAGCTTGTGCATTTGTCAGGTATTTCTCGTGTCATGGTTTTCATCTCTGTCATTTCGTTTATGATCTTCTCTGCATTAATTAGTCTAGCTGTCAATTCTTCCACTCTTTTTTCAAGATTTTTAGTTTCTTTGTGCTGGGTACGTAATTCCTCCTTTAGCTCTGAGAGGTTTGATGGACTGAAGCCTTCTTCTCTCATCTCATCAAAATCATTCTCTGACCAGCTTTGACCCATTGCTGGCGATGGGCTGTGCTCCTTTGCAGGAGGAGATGCGCTCTTATTTTTTGAATTTCCAGCTTTCCTCCCTGCTTTTTCCCCATCTTTGTGGTTTTATCTGTCTCTGGTCTTTGATGATGGTGATGTACTGATGGGGTTTTGATATAGGTGTCCTTCCTGTTTGATAGTTTTCCTTCTGACAGTCAGGACCCTCAGCTATAGGTCTGTTGGAGATTGCTTGAGGTCCACTCCAGACCCTGTTTGCCTGGGTATCAGCAGCAGAGGTTGCAGAAGATAGAATATTGCTGAACAGCAAGTGCACCTGTCTGATTCTTGCTTTGGAAGCTTCCTCTCAGGGGTGTACTCCACCCTGTGAGGTGTGGGGTGTCAGACTGCCCCTAGTGGGGGATGTCTCCCAGTTAGGCTACTCAGGGGTCAGTGACCCACTTGAGCAGGCAGACTGTCCCTTCTCAGATCTCAACCTCCGTGTTGGGAGATCCACTGCTCTCTTCAAATCTGTCAGACAGAGTCGTTCGCGTCTAGACAGGCCTCTGCTGCTTTAGCTGAGCCCTGTGCCCAGAGGCGGAGTCTACAGAGACAGGCAGGTTTCCTTGAGCTGCTGTGAGCTCCACCCAGTTGGAGCTTCCCAGCCGGCTTTATTTATCTACTTAAGCCTCAGCGATGGCGGGCGCCCCTCCCCCAGCCTTGCTGCTGCCTTGCGGTTAGATTGCCGCAGACTGCTGTGTTAGCAAGGAGAGAGGCTCCGTGGGCGTGGGACCCTCCCGGCCAGGTGTGGGATATAATCTCCGGTGTGCCGGTGTTACAGCGCAGTATTGGGGTGGGAGTTACCCGATTTTCCAGGTGTTGTGTGTCTCAGTTCCCCTGGCTAGGAAAAGGGACTCCCTTCCCCCTCGCGCTTCCCAGGTGAGGCGATGCCTCGCCCTGCTTCAGCTCTCGCTGGTCGGGCTGCAGCAGCTGACCAGCACCGATTGTCCGGCACTCCCGAGTGAGATGACCCCAGTACCTCAGTTGAAAATGCAGAAATCACCCGTCTTCTGTGTCGCTCCCGCTGGGAGATGGAGACTGAAGCAGTTCCTATTCGGCCATCTTGCTCCGCCCCCCTACACTTTAATTCTTATTCCAGGCTCTCTACCTTTCTCATTCCACATCAGTTCTTTTGGTATTTTATCCACATCATTCTTTTATGGCCAGTTACGTGCCAATGACAGTCAAATGTACCCTCCCGAGCTTGGACTGCTTCTAAAAGTTCCTGGCCTACAAGTATGTGTATCTAAATGCCACAAGAATTCCAATACTCAACACAAAATATCCACCTGGCAACCATGATCCTCCTCCAGGATTCCTTATCTTGGTAAATGACAAATCAGTTTTGTAAGTCAGATATCTAGGGCTCATCCTTGTAAATGTATTTTCCCTTCCTCCCCACCCATATCCCATCTACAAGGAAGTCCAATCAGTTTTGCCATCTAAATGCTTCTTGAACGCATCCATTTGTCACCATATCTTTCTTAGCATCCTACACAAAATGATTGTCTCCATCTGGACTATGGCAATAAGCTCCTACCTCCTCTATCCATGGCCATTCTACTCTCCCATTCAGTCTATCCTCTGTGCTGTAGCAAAGGAGATCTATTTTTTTTAAAATTAGATTTAAAAAAAATCTACGGGGTACACTGTGCAGGTTTGTCACAGGGATATATTGAGTGAATGTTTCACCCAAATAGTGAACATAGTACCCAATAGGGAGCTTTTCGACCTTTGTCCACTTTCTTCTCTCCCCTCTTTTGGGACCTCTGGTGTTCTATTGTTCCCACCTTTATGTCCATGTGTACCCAATGTTTAGTTCCCGCATACAAGTGAGAGCATGCAGTATTTGGGTTTCTGTTGGTTTTCACTTAGGATAATGGCCTCCAACTGCATCCATGTTGCTGCAAAGGACATCATTTCAGGGTTTTTTATGGATGTGTAGTACTCCATGGTGTATATGTACCACATTTTGTTTATCCAACCCTCCGTTCATGGGCAGTTGGAGGCCATGTTTTTGCTATTGTAAATAATGCTGCAATAAACATGCAAATGCAGATGTCTCTTTGGTAGGCCAAAGGGATCCTCTTAGGCACAAATTTTTAGGTACAAATTGCTTTATGACTTGTGTCTTAACTCTACTTTAAAAATAAAACTTCGGCCGGGCGCGGTGGCTCAAGCCTCTAATCCTAGCACTCTGGGAGGCCGAGACGGGCAGATAACGAGGTCAGGAGATCGAGACCATCTTGGCGAAGACAGTCAAACCCCGTCTCTACTAAAAAATACAAAAAAAACTAGCCGGGCGAGGTGGCGGGCGCCTATAGTCCCAGCTACTCGGGAGGCTGAGACAGGAGAATGGCAAACCCGGGAGGCGGAGCTTGCAGTGAGCTGAGATCCAGCCACTGCACTCCAGCCTGGGTGACAGAGTGAGACTCCGTCTCAAAAAAAAATAAAAAAATAAAAATTAAAAAAATAAAAAAAACTTCAAAAACTCCAAACCCACCTTTTTTATTTTTATTTTTATTTTCTTTGCTTTTAAAATAAAGACCAAGGCATAGTCTACTCCCTGCCTCTGTCTCCAGTTTCCCTTTATTATTTGCCCTCCCTGCATCCCTTGTACTCTTTACATTATGTTTTGTTTCATTGTTTGATTGTTCGGATTTCTTTTTCCTGTTGTGTTCTTTTCAGCCAGAGGACCTTTGTACATGCTATTCCTTTTTATGTTGAAATTTTTTCTATGTTCTCTTGTCTAGGCTAACTGAAGACCCTACTTACTTCCTTGCTTCTTGTAGATGAAAAGTGATTTAATATACTTCATAATGTTATATATATTATGAGCTATGATGATCATTACGGCACTATTTTACATAGTAAAAAATGGAAAACATAAATATGTAATCATTGGAATAATTAAAGAAGTTGTATAACCTATGGTGGAGTATCATGCATCAATTTCAACATGCTTTTAAAATTTCAATAAACTTATTTTTCTAAATTAATCTTATTGTATATATTGAGATTTACATCATGATGTCATGAGATACATATAGACAGTAAAATGGTTACTACAGTGAAGCAAATTAGCATGTCTGCCATCTTACATTTTTACTTTTCTAGGGACAAGAGCATTTAAAATCTGCTTACTTAACAAAAATCCTTAATACAACATAATTTTATTAACTATAGTAATCATGTTGCACATTAGATCTCTAGACTTGATCCTATATACCTGCCTCTTAGTATTCTCTGACTTACATCCCACCCTGGTCCAGCCCCTGCACCAGTACCCATTCTCTATGTGCATATATTTGACCATTTTTTAAGATTTCAAATATAAGTGAGATCACTATGCAATATTTTTCTTTCTGTGTCTGGCTTATTTCACTTAACACAAAATATGCTTATAAAGTAAGATGGAAAAATAATAATACATAATTATGTTTTCTATGAAATTTTAATTTTCTTAAAATCAAACAAATATGTATGTTTTTATATGTGTTTGTGCATTTATGCACACAGATAAAAAGCCTACACGTGTATTCACAAGTACATAAATGGAAATGTCTTGGAGGTGAAATCATAGTGGATATTTCTCTTCTTCACATTTTTGTTTTCTATATTTTGTACGTTACATATGGTATTGGTTTAGCTGTTCTAAGCATTAATGTTGAAACTGTAAAATGTTAAACAATGTTTTAAGACATCAGTGACACACACGTTAGATCTGGAAAGAATGGTGTCAGAAAGTCCCTCTGACTTATTCACACTAGGGTAAGAAGGATGGTGGGATCTCATGGCAGGCTGGGCAAGTGCAAATGCTGTGTCAGGAGTGTGGTTGTTGTCCTGATCTCCATCCAGCACACGTTTTGATAATGACACCAGGAAACCTTCTCTGGGCCATCCTGAACATGTAAAAATGACTGGCCATTAAAAACATGACAAGTAAAAAGAAAGTTGGAGACTACCACTTGGTTCTTTTCTGTTTTTGGGCCAAACTCTGCATTTGCTTCTCTTAGCCCTATGATCCAGTAAACCATGACTCTATCAGACGTGAAACCTCCTCTCCTCTAAAACTGGATTTAAAAAATCAGGATTATGTGTTATGTTTTTCTGGAGTCTTGGACAGGCTTTGTAAAATTAGAGGAAAGGGAGATGGAGGGAGGTAGGGAGAGAGAGAGACGAAGAAAGAGAGCATCTCCTTTTATAATCGTTGCTCCACTTTAAGACCAAAATGAGTCAAAAAGGTTTTGGAAAACTGTACAAATATTTTAACAAACAACACTAGTTTTTAAAAAATACAGAGATGTTATAAGCACTTGTCAGGAAGTGAGCCAAGGTGGATCCTCAGCATGGCCCACTGAGCAGCCAGTGTACATCTTATTGCCTCACGCAGCCAGAGAAACATGAGTTTGAAATCTGACCCCTCTAGACACTTGGTGACTTTGGACAAGTTACTTAAATGCATTTATCTATGCCTCAGTTTCTATATCATACTTACTTTGAGGGGTTGTTATAAATAATAGAAATGGTGTATGCAACATACTAACAGACAGAGTACTTAATCATAATTATTTTTATCAAAGGACTTTTAATGTGAACTTGAATGTTTCGTAGTTTGGACTGGATTTTGCTGGAAGTAGGAAATAGTAACATTCTGGTAGTCATGAGGTATTATAATCTCAAACCTATGAACCATCAACAATTATCAAGAGTTCTGTTGGACTTATGAGAGAGTTAAGGTCTCTTAGGTTATGGAAAGTTATCTGAAAGATGTGTAGTTTATGCATCTGGTTGTTTAAAATTCATCCTTTTGTTAAGCTGGACAACAGAGAAGCATTTTGTGTCTTTCTCTCCCTCACCCTTTTGATTCCCCACCATCCACCCTTACCACATAGAATGCTTTTTTTTTCTTTTTATGAGCCAGCTTAGTCTTACTCTGTTGCCCAGGCTAGAGTGCAGTGGCATTATCATAGCTCACTACCACCTTGAACTCCTGAGCTCAAGTGACCCTGCCTCCTAAGCCTCCCAAAGAGAATAAATAGCTAGGACTACGGGCATGTAGCACCATGCCTGGCTAATTTCTCTCTCTCTCTCTCTCTCTCTCTTTTTTTTTTTTTTTTTTTTTTTTTTTTTTTTTTTTTTTTTTTTTAAGAAACAGGGTCTCCCTGTCTTGCCTAGGCTGGTCTTGAACTCCTGGCTTTAAGCGATCCTCCTGCCATGTACTCCTAAAGCCTTGAGATTACAGGTGTGAGGCACTGTGTCTGGCCAAAATGCCTTTAAGTGAAGCACTATTTGCCATTATGACAAACGTTCATGTGGAGGAATATTAAAAGAGGCATTCTTATAAAAGTTGTGTTTTTTGCAAAAGTTTGTGGAAAACCATGTCTACAACAATCCATGGTATGTTCTCTTTATTTCTCTCCAGCCCAAGACCAGCAGCAGTCATGCTCCTCCTGATCAGCAGGTTCGTTTTTAGCTTGTAGAAATGCTGAGGCATATAATTCCTTATTTTTCCTCTTTTTCTTGCTATTATAAAACACACTGCAACATTCTAGAAAGAGTGTTAGGCATTTGCTAAGCATTTTGTGTATTTACCTCCATCCTCTATTCCTCATATCCTTTATGAATATACTCTATCACTTTATATATCCTATATCCTCATATTCCTCATATTGTCTAGGCATAGACTCCATTGTGTGTTTATCCTAGGATCATCTCACTTTTCCTTTTGCCGTAATCTCTTTATTTAAATTACACTTTTTTTCTGTGCCTTTATGTAAAGCACCTGAAAGCATTTTTGGAAGAAATATTGTGAAGAAAGAAGAAAGAAATATAGAGAGGGCAGAAATACGGAAGGAATGAAGCAAGACAAGAAAGACAAGCATGGAATATATTAATAAACAAAAGCCAATGAATAAATAATAAGCAAATACAATCCTTCAAGGTAAGTATCATGTGGAAACTGTGTCTACTAAAATCATATATGTGGCAGAGCTGCAATAAAAATATTTTGATTATAGTCAATCAAGAATTAGAAATAAATGTTCAAGAAATACATTATTTGTGGAATGTAAGGGTCATTATCATGGAAAATGGATTTCCAGCAAGGCAATGCATCTTTCCTAAGTGAGTGGATAGCAAAGCTTCAGAATTTGGACCTTTCAATAATTAGTTAAGACTTTTCAGTCTCAGCAAAAGCAGTTCTTAGTATTGTACTCTGCTGTGGTATCAGAGCTTGTGAATGTCCCATCTTTTCCCTTAACCTGGAGTAAGTATGGAGAGTAGGGAGTGAGGGTGTTGTGACTGTCTGCAGGGCCCTTCGCCATCCTGAAAGCCTGCAACCAGTTTGATGCTTTAACAGAGGGTAAAAAAGCCAGCTTGCAAGCAAGCAAATAAAAGATACTAGATCAAAAAGATCTTTTTAAAGGCAGTACATACACCAGCCCCAGGGTATTTCAAATATTTATAATTCTCTACATATTTAATCTTTAAGAGTTCTTGAGACGCTATGTTCAGAATCTGATGCTAACATACCCAGCTCAGTGCTGATACTATCAAAGTCATTGAAGGAACATGGGAGAGAGATGAAGGAAATATATGAAAAAGACAAAATAATCAAAACTCCTAAGGCTGTCCACAGGACTAGAGTCATAGAATGACAAAATTGAAAAAGAGCTCGTAAATCTCATCCCTATCTTTCACAAAAGGAACACTAAGGCATAGAGAAATTTCCCAGCACGTTCGTATTACTCAGAACTGGATATATTTGGGGGAAAGAAACTTGGTGCTTTCAAATGAGATGAGCAAACAGCGATTCACAAGAAATGCAGAATATTATTTATAATTCCACAGGTCAGAAATGTGACAATTATGACATAAGTAAGGCTGGCCCATACTTTAGCCAATGGGGTAAAATATTAGCTACATAAGTTGACAATTCCAGCTATCAATCAGTTCGTATTTATTAAGGGTTTTTCTCTGAGCCACACTAGAAGGAAGAGAAGGAAGTTAGGAGAAGCCCAGGATAAGGACATTGTCTCTGGCTTCAGAGAATGTCCACTTTGATTGGGAAGATGAGGAAATCACAGAAAAATATAATGATTCAGGATTATCCAGCAGTATGTAGGCTGTATAGCTTTCATGTCCATGCTACAATTTCTCTTGTCCAGCCCTGATTTTTTTGAAGGTATTAGTCTCTTCTATGAAGCTCTAGAGGTGCTCATCCAATATCTGTTACATTTGTTGACTGCCAACTCATTTTCCCAATGAAGCTCATTCCATTTAAGAACATTCCAATCATTCCACAAAGTATGCATAATTCAAAACATCGAATTGTACATGATAAATATATACAAGCTTTTCTGTCAATTATAGAGATTTAAAAAGAACATTCTAAATGATAAAAATGTCACATTTATTTTTACCCTGGACTCCTTTCCATTTTCTTTTTCTTTTTTTTTGAGATAGTGTTTTTGTCTCCCAGGCTAGGGTGTAGCGGCATAATCACAGCTCACTGCAGCCTTGACCTCCCAGGGCTCAGGTGATCTTCCCACCTCAGCCTCCCAAGTGGCTGGGAATACAGGTGTGCAACACCATACCCAGCTAATTTTTCTATTTTTTGGAGAGGCAGGGTTTTGCCATGTTGACCAGGCTGGTCCCGAATTCCTGGGCTCAAGTCATCTACCCACCTCAGCTTTCCATAGTGCTGGGATTATAGGCTTGAGGATAGGAAAACTCTGATTCTCCTTCTATTCCACAATCATTGGATATTTTAAGATACTCATTGTGGCTTTCTTCTACCAGACCCTGAGTTCCTTCAATCACTTCTCACATAACATGGATCCAGGTCCCCCCAACTACCTGAGTGCTCTCCAGACCTCAACCCAACATTCCAAGTGTGATTTCACTGGCTCAGAATGAGTGGGATGATTGCCTCTTGTTCTGCAAAGTCTATGCTATTTCTATTCTTTTTGCCTAAGATTGCATTAATATTTTGGCATCTACATCACATAGTTGACTCATACTGAGCTTAAAGTCAATTAAAACCCCTGCATCTTTTTCACATGTGTTATTGATAAATTCCCCCCAATTATTCATGTCTGCAATTGTTAGTGGTTTTCATTTTTAAATTTACATTTGTCCCTGTTAAATTTCACCATGTTACATTTAGCTCATTGTTGCAGCTTTTGGAATATTTTTCTTTGAACTAATTTTTAGCTCTTTTTCCCAGTTCTGTGTCACGCACAGGTTGATTTGGCCATATGCACCATCCAAGTTAAGAACAAAATTATTGATTAACCTTAGGCCAAAGCCAGGATTCAAGAGTGAAATTCTTTTAAGGTAGAACCTATTCATTAGTTATAAGTCTTTGGGTCTTGTCCAATAAAAGTGGATTTGAACGTGAGGCATCCTGAGATTGGATAGCAGTGATCATAGATGAGAATTTCCTTGGAACCACTGATGACATGAAACCAAGCAAATCTATGTCATGCTTTAAGATATATTGTTGTTGTTTGTTTGTTTAAGAGAGGATCCTCTATGATCATTCATAATACAGGCCAGGTTTCAGCTTTTTGGGGAATGGTAACTGGCAAGAATGATAAGGATTCAGTGTAGCAAATTAGAGTTGGAGAGGAACTACAGTTATTGATGGAGACTGGTTAAAATAAATATAAAAATATAAAGAAAGAGGGATAGATAAAGCCCATATGGGCAATTCTGAAGAGTCTACATAATACTCAGGATTAATCTTTGGCACTGTGGCTCCTGAATCCAGAAGGCAATACGGTGTCAATTACCACCAGATGATGTGACTGAATATATCTCTTGTCTCTAGGAATAAAGTTGCAGTTGGACCTATAGTTGGGATCCATTAGATCCAGATGTGAACAGCTGGGGAAGCCACCAAAAAGACAGCTCAATCAGAAACAAATACTCTATACTTAATTAACATATAATTCCACATTTTCTATATGTTTTAATAGAAAAGAATTATAAGGAACCTAGTGAAACCTATATATATATAATATATAAACATACATATTTAATATATAAACATACATATATATGAACTTAGATTTTCATAGCTCTGATCTACAAACATCAGTTTTATTAAGGAGGGGTGGAAGAAGGTTATATAATATTAGTTTTTCTTTATTATTTTCAATGAACTTTGTGACCCAAAACAAACCATTGAATTTCTATGAACTTCAGTTTTCTTATCTGCCAAGGGGGTCTAAAATGATCTACTTTGCAGTGTTTAGTAAAGATCAAAACCACAAATCATAGTCAGCAGGCACATCATGGTCACTCAACTCATGATAGTTCTTACAAAAGAAAAATGGGAGGGGGGAAGATCATGAAAATGGAAAAATCAAAGATCGCTATGATTTCAAGACTGAATGACTAAAAAAAAATGAATTAAAAATTATGTAAGAGAATTGTTTTCAAAAGTCCTCCTAAAGCCAAATTTTTACCAGCCATTGATGTAACAAGAAGCTTCTAAAAAACAATGTTCAATCCAATACCCCCGTAGGGTTCCTTTTTGGTAACACTTAACCATAATTGTATGTCACTGTATGTACTTGAAAGAGATATCCGTAGATTTCTTTAAGAATATTCTGAATTTGGGCTTTCCACCCATCTACACTGACCTTCACCCCTTCATTTTAAATCAGTGAGGCTTCACTGTGTTCAAAGCATCCCACGTCCTCTCTTTTTCTGTCGCATGCTAGAGCTAGGGAGAGCGTGAGCACAGGCCCCGCTGGTCCCAGGGCAGAAAGCCGGCAAGGGAAAGGCATCTTCAGGGCCTCCAATAATTCTTCATCTGCTGTTTTAGTGTTCTGGGATCTGTGTGATAAAGGATGGCGCCTGTGTGGGCCGTACCCCTTGCTGCCTTCCTAATGATGAATAACCAGGCTCAGATTAATAATTAAAAGTGCACCGGGGAGTCATTCGTGTGATGAGTCGAGGTTTGCCTTGTTCCTACCCTTTCGAAGCGATGTGCAGAGCTCAACTGTGCGAAGGAAGTAAAAGGACAGAAAGTGCGCTTTGGGGATTAATGCGGAACTAGTGTCCAGGCGAGGCGCTTTCCTGCCACTGTGATTTTCTCTGCAGTCTTTCTACTTCAAGCGGGCGCAAGGCCACACCCTCTCCACTCTGGCGCCACCCTACTCTTTCGCATCGTCCAGGCTCCATTGAGTTTAAAATGAAATTACGAATCACTGCAACGATAGCCCCACTACTGCATTTTTAGCACTTGGCACTCCTTATACTGTTGCTGAGATGCCCATGCTAATGTCTTACAAAAGCACATAAATTAGTGAAGACTTGCAGGTTCCTCAAGTCATGCAGTCCTCCAGGGTCGCCTTGCTGCTTGGCTTTCCAGTCTGGCGAGTCTAAATACGCTACTGCCTTCCTGACCCAGAATCCTTCTTCCAGTCTGGAATATGATTGGTAGGGCAGGAGTTACTGGATGATAATCGCAACTGACAGTATGGATTGCAGGGCAGTACAGACCTATGGGAAAGGCCACACTCACATTAAAATACGTCAGAAAGGAATGGGCTTGGGTGGGGTGGGCGGGACGCAGCACCGAGTAAGCCGAGTCCTTTTTCGGACTAGAAGGATTAGTCTGCGACTTTTCTGTGGTGTTCGAGAAGGTACAGCTTTGGCGAAAGGGGCACAGCTCGGGAACCGAAATGGGGCTATAACTCCTCCTTCCTCCAGATGGTTTTCTGTGCCATCCCTGCAAGCAACAACCAAGGAAGAGAACCCCTGTTAGCAGGGCTCCATTGGCGTGCTGGAGCAGTTGCAGCTCTATCACAGTATTTCCCATTCACTCCGAGCCAGCTCTCAGTGAGGCAGCCAAGTGGAGCTGCCCACTTTGCTCTACCCACTCATTTGACTTATTAGCAAGACGGTAATTATTTTGGGAAAAGATGAAGAGCAACGAGGGGGAAGCAAAGGAAGCAATTTGTTGGCGCTGGGATGACAGCCTCCAACCACCTCGGGGAAGGTGACTAGGAGAGAGGGGAGGAGGAAGGGGAGGAAGGTGGACAGTGATCAGCAAATCTGCAATTGTGCCTGAACATCTTGTGTTCCTTTTTGGAAATGCTTACAGAGAATGGCCTCTATAATCAGGCCATCCGCCCACTCATCCTTATGAAACAGTTACCCAAGCAAGGCCCAAAGGGGCCCCTTTTAATAAGGAGAGTGCACTTGCTTCTTATGGGGTGTTTTTGGGGACAGTTATAACTGCCTATTGCTTTTAACTAACGTAATGGTGTCTCTTTCAAGAAAGTTAAAGCTAAGTGTGTGTTAAATTTAAGAAAGCCTGTGTAGTCTTGTCCACCAGCCAGGGCAAGTTATTCAAAATGAGAAACAGCCTTCACAGGGTCATTCAAAAATATTTGCTGAAGACCTGTTATGCCCTGGGCACTGTCCTAGATGCTGGAACACAGCAGTCAAGCAAGCAGATACTCCTGGATCATTTACATTCTTGTATGAGTGTAGAAAATAAATAAGTGAATAAATATTTTAGATAGTAAAAAGCAATGTGAGTGATTAAGGGGTGTGGGTATTTTCAGTTGTGTGGTAAGTAAACAGCTCTGTGAGTAGGTGCTGGCAGGAGGGCAAATCACAGGCCATGTGGAGTTGCTTACATTTTATTCCAAGAAAATGGGAAAGTATTGAAGGGTCTTAATCAAAAAGATGGCATGATCTGGCTCATGTTTTCAAAACACACCTCTAAATCCTGAATGGAGAATACATGAAATAGGGACAAAAGAGAATGTGTAGTAAATGGGGGAGAGGGCTGGCTGTTGAGCTAGGCAACAGATACATAAAGTCTGGCACTCAAAACAAAACAGGTGGATTACAAAGGAGGTGTCTCCACAGCTTAGAGGTGCTAGGACTAAACAGCTGCTATACATGCCTATTTCACATTGGCCATTGGCTGTGCACTCTAACTTAAATGCTGCTTTACTTATTGCCTACCAGGCTCTGTGAGGTTGGGACCCCCATTTTATAGACAGGGACTCAAAGAAATAAAGTGACTTGTTTTTCATCCCATCTAATAATAGGTAGTAGAAACAGGATTTGGACCTAGGAGTCACATCTGAAATTCATGTCATCCCTATTATATCTCACTATCTCTAGCCTGGGGAGCTTAGATGCTCATGTTACCAGGCACCAGAATGGATTGTAAGCACAGGGCTCTAGTCTGAGTTACTGTTCTATCTCCTAAATCTAGAATAGTTCTTGGCAAATAACAGGCATCTAAAAATGTGTCTGAGTACACAAATGGCTGAATAGACAAGTGAAGTTCTCAGGTGTTAAATTCAATTGCTTAAACAACAACAACAACAACAAACATCTTTTTCTGCATGCAGGAAATATTGGTCCCCATAACCAGGCTGAGTCTGAAATGCAAGTTGAGTAATATCAGATCTTTACGAGGAGAGATGCAGAGATGGGAAAGAGGGCAGAGATTGTATCATTCAAGGATGATATTATTTCATCATATATCCTTCAATTTGTTCTAAATATTACTATTCTATCCAAGCAGAACAGAATTATATAATTTACTCAGAATTCTGAATATTCTAAAAATATATACCCTTGAGAAATGTCGCTTGGACAGTTTCTTTGGAAAATCTACTATTCATTAATCCATATAAATTCATTCATATATTTGTTAATTCAATAAGTATTTTTAAGCATTATACAAATACAAGATAATTGATATTTTGACTGACTCATGAGAACACAGGGCAGAGCACTGAGGATCCAAAGGGACACATATTCACAGGAGTCTTTGATGTCTTGGAGTATAGTGTGAGATAGAAAAAAAAAAAAAATATATATATATATATATATATATATATATATGGGTAGAAAGAGGATTGTCTAAACCTAGTCCAGAATGATGGAAAGTCCTCATCTGTTGATGGTTATTTTTAGCTTGCAGTGATCATTGCCCAAAGTCTAAGGGTCAGTGCTTTCTTTTGTGTTTTCCAGATGGTTCTCAGGGTGTCAGAGAGAAAATGGTCAGATGGCCCTCCTAAGGATGAATGTGCTGACTATACAGAGTTTCCTCACTACTCTTTTACTTGTATGAACTTCTTCCCAAGTCCACCATAAATCCTTTAGTAAAAGCACCAGATCTTCATGTGTTTATTACTGATCATGTTTATCACAGTTAAATATTTACTGACACAAACTAAATGTCAACTAGGATGCCTCCTTATGCCTAAAAATTTAGTGAGATTGGCTTGAAATCCCATTTACACATCCTCTCGAGGTTCAAAGCCCATCCATCTCATCATTTTATTTTTTAATTCCTGGAAAGCTTAAATTAAATCCTGCTTGTTTTCTTGCTTGTGATCCCTTCAGTAAGCCATATTGTTTCAGACAAGAAACCCATATCTTTACTAATTTTCCCAGAAGAAGATCTAACCTCCCATAGAAATAAACAAGACTGCAGAAGACTTTTTGAAGGAACTGAAAAGAGAGTTTAGAGAGGAGTAGGGGAGCAAGGGGAGAAATATTTGCCCAGACAAAACAAGCAAAGCAGTAGAATTTTAGATAGTCTTTTTCTCCAAAAGTGCTTTTTGTTTTCTCTGTCATTTGGAGTTCCTCTCTTAGCCCTTTGCCCTCGAGGTCTGCTATTCTACCACTGACTGATCGCTTACTCTTCTTCCTCGCTATCCTCTACTCTTCTACATCCTTTCAGGGTAACAAACAAACTTACTTTCTGCATCTTACTTAAAGTAGCTTGTCTGCTTCTCTGTGACTCTTGCTACATCCTACATACAGGCTTTTGCAATCTGTTTCTATACCAAGTGTTCAACAAGATATTGTTTCAACCAAAGACATTGTCTCGCCCTCATAGGAAATCAGGTGTTATCTATCAAAGTACTTGTTGGATTAACATAGAGGTAGGTTCTTTGGGAGTGGCTCCAACCACCCCCTTTACCTCCATCTCTTGTGTTTCTGTCCCTTTTTGTTCCAGTCATAATGAATTATTTGCAGCCGGTGATCATTGGCACTTCCATATAATTGCACATTCTTGTTCCAAAGCCTGGGAACATCAGCGTCTACTTTGTATAGATAAATCCTGCTTAAGTTTTAAATCAGCTTAAAAGTGGCCTGCTTTAAAAATATTTTTCCATCACTGAGCAATGTCATAGCCCCCCTCCGCTCAAAAATTGGGGTATTTCTGTCACATCTGTGTTCACTTCTACAATTGGCCTTATTGTTTATATTTTAACAGTTTGACCACTGTCTTCTGATCTCTCCACCCCACATCCACACACTGTATGTATAATTCATACAACTTAACTAGCTGCTGAGTGAACAAAAGAATAAGTGAATTAACTGGCAAATAAATCAATTATGTCATCAACGACTATTTCTTTCATTGTTTCTATAACAATATCTATATTTTTAAACGAAATAAAAATGAGAACACAACACGTATAACATTTTTTTGTTTTTCTTGGTTTTTAAGTTGTTTTGAATTGCCACAGCTTTAACAGCAACTGGATCCATTGATTGCAAACACTATGATGTGTTTTGGCCCTTGAATCCTATATATTATGGCATATGCAAAAAAGTCATAATTTCAAGATGATAGTTTGAATGGAAACAGATGGTATTTCAGTAGTGGCACACATAGATTCTTGCATCTTGCAGGTCATGTTTCCCACCCCCCCCTTGGGAAAATATTAAATTTGCCATATTTCATTTCCCACCTCCCTGTCTCCACCCCTCTGGCCATATGTTTCATAATGAGGGCACTTAAAATATCATAGAATTGGCCTGTCCTCATGATATTTAAAATGTGAAATGTGACAATATCTTAAACACATTTCAAACACATGGCTGCAAAGAAGGAGGAAAAAGAAGCAATGAAAAAAGTTCACACCAAGTTATTTTGAGGGAAGGTCGGCTAGGAGGGAAGGGATATCACGTTAGGGATTTCAGATAGAAAAACTGGCTGCTCTGCCATAATGCATGAAAGATGGTATTTGATGAACGTGTGATCAATGTTTCTGAGAAACAGACCATCAGTCAGAAAATATATATTTTAATTTATAGAAGCAAAGGGGCTGGGCCACCCAAAGAGTTTGGCTATCTGTTCCCTAGTCTGAGAGCAGGCCAGGCGAGAGAAAGGTCACCCATCTGCTTCCCTGGGTGTAATTCTGCTTTGTTGGGATCATCTGCCTGCAGGCCAGCCACGGACGAAACTTGGCTGGGCTTAGCTGTGTTGGCAGCAGGTGAAATATCAGATGGGAAGACAATAAATAATAAATGGGCCCATTTTTCATATTTGGATAGAGGGAAATGTTAATCGAGTTAGTGAAAGTTTAGATCCCTTGTTTCACACAGCTAGGCTTTGATTAGTTTCAGATTGACCATTCAGTCTCCAAAGGCCTTGGTATTTCTCTCCGCCAGAATGCAAGGAAAAGCTGACCATATTCAAGGGTCTGTATATCTCAGTTCCGTTTAGAGGTTCAGCATGTACAGGCCCAGCTGGTCTTTTAATTCTCACTTGTCCTTAGAGTGAGCTTGGTAGATGTGAGATCTGCTCTCTTTCCATACTGCCTACTTCTGAAAAACAAAAACTTATCCTACTTATGCTTCCACAGGTGTGCGAGTACTCCAGGAATGGACAGTGATCTGCAGTGAACACATATGTTAAAAAGAATAACAAAATGCACAATAATTCTAGAAATCAAACATAAAACATTAAAGAAATGTCAAGGCTTTTAGTAGGCCTTTTTATTTACACCTCCAGATCCTTGGGAATATTATTTTAGTCTTTTCTGTCATTATTCCACTTGGGAAATTGTGGCAGACAGATACAGGGGGAGCATCCTTCTATAAAAGCACTGGCTGGTCTATCAGGCTTGAAAAAGCAAATAACTGCTCACTTCATCTCATTTCTTTCCCTTTAAATATCTGTAGTACAAAAGTCATGTGATGCTTCCTGTCTTCGAGGAATGGCATTCATTCAGAATTGGAATTTTGTAATGGATAGATAAGATCTCAAGTGGAATCAGAGGAATATCTCTTGGACATCCAACAGACTAGTGGTTTGTGGAACCAGTGCTAGCTACTGTGTTCAGAGGAATGAATTCCTTTGGTGGCAATGGAATATTTAGTGAAGTATGCTGCAGTTGATCATGAGCACTGATTGCAAATGTGGAACCTGAAAAACATCTGCACATGTACCTCTTTCCATGTGTCCTTTACATTGATGCCAGAGTGATTCCAATCTGACCACAGCAGATTATGATCACAAATGGCTTCCTTCGGTGGCTCTTCATTGCCTATCAAATAAAACTTTAACTCTTTTGCTTTGCTTTCACCATCTCAGTAATGCATTCTTATCTTCGTCACTCTACTCAACACAGCTATCTCCAAATTCTATCCTCCAAAGTGCCTGCCCTACTTTACCACCTGCCTTTTCCATTTATTCCTCCCAGAGGACCCTCTAATACTGATTTTACTTATTACCATCCTAGAGGCCTCCAAAGACCACTTCAAAGAAGTCTTTTCTGATCTTCCCCTCCTGCAATGCCTTGATCTTCTCAGAAAGTTTTCAGTGCTGTAGGAATGACCACCGTATAATGCCTTGAGTTAGAAACATTTGGTCAGTTCTTTGATCTCCCCAGGTATATTGAAAACTCTAGGGAGGCAAAGACCTTTCATTTTGAAATGTCTCAGTGCTTAATTGAGTGTGTGTGTTTCTTTGTTCTTTTGTTTTGTTTTATTTTATTTTGTTTAGTCAGGGTATCCTTCTGTGGCCCAGGCTGGAATGAAATGGCACAATCATAGATCACTGAAACCTGGAACTTCTGGGTGCAAGCAATTCTCCTGCCTTGACCTCCTGAGTAGCTAGGGTTATAGGCACTCACCACCACACCTGGCTAAATTTTATTTTTTATTTTTGTACTTTTAGTTTTTGTAGAGATGTATTGCCTAGGCTATTGAAGTGTTTTGAATATAGTAGATGCTTAATAAATATTTGTTAAGTGAGTTAGTGGATTTTAATTTTGTAAAGAAGATGATATAACATAAACTTCCATGATGTTTATTAATGTTCTAAGCAACATGCTATCAACTACAGAATGAATTGTTTGCTTTTAAATGCTTCCTGGAAAAGAGATTAATTGTTCCGGTTAAATTAACTTGCATAGCTGATAGGTGAGATTCCAGACACAGGAAAGAAAACTAGTATAAGCTCAGAAATTTAACATTCTGAATGACAAATGTTGCTTTTTGGAAGAGATATACCAGATTACAGCCAGGTTCAAGCCCTGTATCACAGATATCTATCAGGAACAATATAGTTTCACCATGACAACTGCAGAAGGCAGTTCTGGCCTCCTTTCCCAGGTTGGATTGAGGACTAGTTTCCAAGAGGCATCAAATTGAATTTCATGTGTAGAATTCAACTGGCAGGTTAAAAGGGTTTGTAGATCTAATTTGATGTGTAGAATTCAACTGGCAGGTTAGAAGGGCTTGGTTTTCCTGTGAGGTAACCACATAGTAACCACATAATAGCTGATAGGTGAGAAAGGTGTTAGTGAAAGGCACTGAAAACAAAGTACAGACAATCTCATTTCCAGTATTCAAAGGCAGCAGGAGAGGTGTGGACTGAGGTTAATTCTCAGCTGATGATGCAACTAAATAAAAATAAACAGATGTGATGAGTGATTGTTGATTGAAAGCAATTTTTAAAAATTAAAGTTCATATATTTATTCAGATTAGCTTTGACCTAATGCCCTATTTCTATCCACCCAGGACACCACAGGACACTTTGTCGTGTCTTCATAGTCCTCTCTTGGCTGTGGCGGTTTCTCAGATGTTTTTGATGACCTTGACAGTTTTGAGAATTAATGGTCAGGTATTTGGTAAAGTGTCCCTCCTTTGGGATTTGTCTAATGTTTTGTAGGCTGAGGTTATGTTTTTGGGGAAGAAGACACAGAGGTAAAATACCATTTTCCTCCCATTACACCAAGGGCTTATACTATCTGCATGGCTTAACATTGTTGATGCTAACCGTAATCATCTGACTGGGAATGTTCGTCAGGTTTCTCCACTGTGAAGTTACTGTGTTGTATTGCTTTCCACACAGTACTCTTTGGAAGAAAATTACTGTGCACGACCCACATGTAAAGTGTGAGGAGTTATGATTCACCTCCTTGAAGGTGGAGTATCTACATAAATTATTTTGAATTCTTCTACAGGAGTGAGTTGTCTGTTCTCCACTATTTATCTAATCATTTATGTATTTGTTCAATCATTTATTTATATCAGTATTAACTCATGTATAATTACTTTATACTTTAGGTTATCCAATACTACTTTATTTTCTTACTCAAATTGTTCCAGCTTTGGGCAAAGGGAGCTCTTTCCATTCTTCTCTGTATACCTTTGATGTCTCTCTCCATTGCATACGCATATTTAACTATTTTTTCAGCAGTTCCTTACTTTCTGGTACTACAAAATGGTCCAGGTTCATTTTGTATATTTCCAGTCCTGGCCCTAGAACTCAGATGGGATTGTCCCCTTGACCCCATTCGCGGGGAGGAACTGGAGTGACTCATTTCATTCCGCCCACCGCTGGCCGCTCCTCATAGGAGAGACTGTGCGGGCGAGTTAATGTGGGAACCAGAACGAACAAACGCTGGGACTGACTTGTTGCTCCTCTCTGGCAGGAGCAGGCTTATGTGCGGGCCCCACAGCAGCATCAGTCAGTGGCAACAAGGATACTTACCATCTAGAGATCTTGGTTTCTATGCCATTCTCCAATCAAAGGAATGGGAGCTCCTTGGAGAAACTGGCTAATTCTGATATGGAAAGGCTGGGCTCCCAACTAAACCCCACCCTTAAGCCTGGAACCGTAGCCCTAAGTGAAAACAGTTGACCCTGTTTTTCTGCCCAAATGTTTTTTTTTTTTTTTTTTTTTTTTTTATTATTATACTTTAAGTTCTAGGGTACATGTGCATCTGCCCAAATGTTGCCTTTTCGTCTAGCCCCTATCCTGTGCCCATAAAAGACTTCAAATGGTAGAGCAATGCAAGCAGCTGAGCATCAAGGCTACAAGTGACTGCGAGGTGAGCAGAGAAGCTTCTGAGCAGCATCCAAACGTGTTAGAACCAATGCTCTTTCAGCTGTGCCATCCGGGGACAGCCAAGTGCCAACCAGCTCAGTGGAGGGTCAGAGTGGCAGCCCCATGCTCTCTCGGCACCCAAGTTCTTGTCTAGCGTCCAGGAAGAATCAAGTCACAAGAACCATTTGAAAGGTGATGAATTTGAAAGATTTTGTTGAGCAGTGGGTGACTCTCAGCAGAAAGGGAGGCTGGAAAGCAGATGGGAAGGTGATCATTCCCTGAAGCCTGGCCGTCTCCTGCTGGGTGCCTCCCAGAAACTGCACCATCTGAAGTTAGCAGTGTCTATCCCTAATCTCTGATGCTTCTCTGCTCACCACTCAGTCACTTGTAGCCTTGATGCTCAGCTGCTTGTGTTGCTCTACCACCTAAAGTCTTTTATGGGCACAGGATAGGGGCGAGGCAAAAAGGCAACATTTGAGTAGAAAAACAGGGTCAACTGTTTTCACTTAGGGCCATGGTTCCACGCTTACGGGTGGGTTTTAGCTGGGAGCCCAGCCCTTCTGTATCAGAATTAGCCAATTTCTCCAAGGAGCTCCCATTCCTTTGACTGGAGAACAGCGTAGAAACCAAGATCTCTGGATGGTAAGTATCCTTGTTGCCAGTGAGTAAGGCCCTCTCAGTAGGCAAAACAAGGAAACGTAGATGTGTATGCTAACCTGTGTGTATATATAAATATCTATAAATATTTCAATGCATAACCATCTCCATTATGCTAACCTAATTATGAGTTCATATTGATGTGTCCAGCTCAAATACATTATCATCTGGGTCATTCTAGTCTTATCTCCTTGTTTGTCTGTAACTGCCATTCCAACAGTGAGAACCCTGCCTTACATAATTTGCCATCCATTTATATGATTGTTCAATGGCAGTATTTTGTATAGCGCTTTCAGAATTATTAACCCATATTGCCATGAGAAACAGCTTTATTAATTAGATTACATTGCTGTGTAAAAGTTATTTTGCCTTTAGTTTTACAGACCCTGCACATTTCCAAAATTACTTAGATTAACACCTTTTCCTGAACTTCATTTGGTGAGGTTGTTTCATATATCTGTAATACAATTCGATTATTTTACCAGAGTCCACCTTCCATTCTAGAATCCTCCAGCAACCTAAATGCCTTTATATATACATACACACACACACAAATATATCTATATTTACTTTGCACACTTTAAGATTCACTCATTGCTATATCTCTTGCAACTATTGATCAATTACCATCTTTATTGATTTGTCTTTTGCATGATGTCATGTAATTGAAATTATATGTAGTTCAGACTGGCTTTTTTCACTTAGCAACATGCAGTTGAAGTTCAATCTTTTTGGTGTGGTTTTGATAGCTCACGTCACTATATTACTGACTAGTATGCCAGTCTATAAATGTACCACAATTTAATTTTCCATTCACTTATTGAAGAATGGCCTTTTTTTCAGTTTTTTTTTTTTTTTTTTTTTGTCATTATGAATACAGCTTCTATACCCATTCATGTGCAGGTATTGTATAAATATATGTTTCCTTATATTTATAGAAACTAGGTAAATAGGTGTACAATTGCTGAATAATATGGTAAGGCTATGTTTAACTTTGAAAGAAACTGCTAAACTGTCTTCCAAAGTAGCAGTACCATTTTGCATTTGGATTAACAATGGTCTCTGCTGCTCTGCATCCTCTCTACTATTTGGTACTGCATTTTTCTTAAGCCATTCTGCTAGGTATG
Organism: Piliocolobus tephrosceles; assembly: GCF_002776525.5. NCBI lineage: Eukaryota > Metazoa > Chordata > Mammalia > Primates > Cercopithecidae > Piliocolobus > Piliocolobus tephrosceles. The sequence goes on along the minus strand of NC_045439.1, from coordinate 97,495,273 downwards.
CAGTGGTATCTTACTGTTCTTTTAACCTGTGTTTCCCAAAGGACAAATTATGTCGAGCAGCTTTTCATGTGTTTATTTGCCATATGTGTATTTTCTGTGGTGAGGTATTAATTCAGATCTTTAACCTATTTCCCAAAATGGGAATTATTTTTCTTACTAAGTTTTGATAGTTTTTATGTCTTTGTATATTTTGGATACAAGTCATTTATCAGACGTGTGTTATGTAAATATTTCTCCAAGTCTGTACCTTGTCGTTTTACTCTTTTAACAGTGTCTTTCCTAGAGCAAAAGTTTTAATTTTAATAAAGTCCAATTTACCATTTTTTTTCATGAATCATGCTATTTGTATTTTATTTGAACACTTATCACCAAACCCAACATAATTTGGGTTTTCTCTCATGTTTCCTTAAATAAATTTTATAATTTTGTATCTCACATTTAGGTCTATCATCCTTTTAGAGTTTACTTTTTTGTAAGGTGTAAGGTTCTTTCTTTTTTCATTTTCTTTTTTTCTCTCTTTTTCTTTGTTTTCTTTCTTTTTGCATGGGGACATCCAATTGTCCTAGCATCTTTTGTTATAAATATTATACTTTCTTCATTGAATTTACTTTGTTACATCATCAAAGATTAGTTTACTATATTGACATGGATCTATTTTTGGGCCTCTCTGTTCTCTTCAAACTACCTGGCAATTTTTCCCCCAATAGTACTTCTTAATTACTATAATTTTATAGTAAGTCTTGAAAAACTGGTTCATACAAGTTTTACACATTTCTTCTTCAGTATTTCATTGGTTATTTTATGTCTTTTGTTTCTCCATATAAACTTTAAAACTAGGTTGTTGACACTTACAAAATAACTTGCTGAGATTTTGACTAGGGTTACATTGAAGCTATCAATAAAAAATACAGACTACATATTTTAATATTGAGTCTTTCAATCCACACATATGGACTCTCTATTTAGACACTCTTTGATTGTTTTCATCTGTATTTTGTCATTTTTTCTGCATATAGATTCTGTACATACATTTTAGATTTACATGTAAGTGTTTATTTTGGGAGGAGGAGTTTTATTGTAAATGGTACTTATGAAAAATAATAACATTTTGTATTAACCTTGAAGCCTGCAGTCTTGTTATTCTCACTTACTGGTTTCAAAAGTATTAATGTAGATTCTTTGAGATTTTCTAGAGTGACACTGTTGTCATTGGTAAATAAGGCATTTTTATTTCTTCCTTTTCAATCGGTATACCTTTTATAATTATTATTCCTATCATTGCACTAACTAGAATTTAAATATTTTGAACAATATTGGTAAGAGATGACCTCTTTGTTTTGTTCTCAATTTTAAGGAAAAACCTTCTAGTGTCTTATTAAGTATGAGGTTACTAATTGGTTTTTGACTTGTCCATCAAGTTAAAGTAGTTTCCCTTTATTCCTAGTTTACTGATAATTTTTATCATGAATGAGTATGGAATTTTCTAAAATGCTTTTTCAATGTCAACTGATAGAATCATGTGATGTTTCTTCCTTAGCCTGTTGATATGGTAGATTACATCGATGTATTTTCTAATGTTGAATCAGTTTTACATATCTGGAGAAAAATTTCATGTTACCATGGTGCATAACTTTTTTCAGACATTGTAGAATTTGATTTGCTAATTTTTAAAGAGATTTTTGTGTTTATGTATGTGATAGATATTGTAGCTTCTCTTCCTCCTCCTCCTCCTTCTGGTTTCAGTTTAAGGGTAATGCTAGCCTCATAGAATGGGTTAGAAAAAGATTTTCTCTGCTTTTTATTTTCTGCAAAAGATTGTGGAGAATTAGAATTATTTTTCTCATATGTTGATAGAACTCCCCAGTGAAACAAGATGGATGTAGTGCTTTCACTTTTGTGCAAGTTTTTATAAATTGCATTATTCAAGGAATTGGTTTATTCCACCTGCGTTATCAAAATTTTGCTAATAGATTTACTTATGGTATTTTTATAGTATCCTTTCAGTGTCAATGAGCTCAGTTTGTATAATCTCTCTAATTTATGATATGAATAATTTGTATCTTCTCTTTCTTAATTGGTTAGCCCAGCCTGATGTTTACCAATTTTACTCATCTTCTCAAAAATTAGCTGTTAGGTTTTTTTTAATTTTCACCATTCTTTTACTATTTTCAATTTAATTGGTTACTGTTCTATTATTTTTATCTGCTTGCCTTATACTTAAATTTTCTTCTCTAGTTTTCTAACATGGCAGCTTAGAGGTATTGATTTTAGATCTCCTATATGTTCTAATACAGGCATTTAATGCTACAAATGTCCTTGTTAGCAATATTTTTCCTGGATCACATAACCTTTGATAATTCAAATTTTAATTTTTTGATTGATGCATAATATTTGCGCTTATTTATAGCATACATGTGATATTTTGTTACATGCATAGACTGGGTAATAATCACATCAGGATATTTAGGGTATCCATCACCTCAAGTATTTACCATTTCTGTGTTGGCAATATCTCAAGTCCTCTCTTCTAGGTATTTTGAAATATATAATACATTGTTGTTAATTATAGTCATAATACTCTGCTATCAAACATTAGAACTCATTTCTTCTATCTAATTATATATTTGTACCCATTAACAAACCTCTCTTTATAACCACACCAACCCACACATCCCCCACCAGCCTCAATATCTATCATTCTACTTTCTACCTTTATGAGATCAAATATTTTAACTTTCACATATGAGTAAGAATGTGCAATATTTGTCTTTCAGTGTCTGATTTATTTCACTTAACATAATGCCTCCAGTTGTGTCCATGTTGCTGCAAATGACATTATTTCATTCTTTACTGTGATTAAATAGTGTTCCATTGTGTCTATATGCCATGTTTTCTTTGTCCATTCATCCATTGATGAATGCTTACACTGATTTTATATCTTTGCTATTGAGAATAGTGCTATAATAAACATGGGGGTGGAAACATCACTTTGATACACTGATTTCCTCTTCTTTGAATAAATACTCAGTAGTGGGTTTGCTGGATTACATGATAGTTCTATTTTTACATTTTTGAGAAATCTTCATGCTTTTTTCTATAGTGGCTATGCTAATTTACATTCCCACCAAAAGTATACAAGAGTTGCTTTTTCTCTACATCCTCTCCAGCATCTGTTATTTTTGTCATTTTAGTAATAGCAATTCTAACTGAAGTAAGATTGTATCTTATCATGGTTTTGATTTGCATTTTCCTAATAATTAGTTATGTTGAGCATGTTTTATATACTTGTTGGCCATTTGTATTTCTGATTTTCTGACATATCTATTCATGCCCTTTGCCCACCTTTTAGTGAGATTGGGTTTTTTGTTTGTTTGTTTTGTTTTGTTTTTTACTGTTAGGTTGTTCGAGTTCCTTGTGTACTGTGAATATTATTCTCTTGTCAGATGAATAACTTACAAATATTTTCTCTCATTCAAAAAGTTGTCTCTTTGTCTCTTTACTCTGTTGATTGTTTGCTTTGCAGTGTTCCAAGTACCAGAAAGCTGTCCTTTCTCCAATGTATGTTCCTGGGGCTTTTGTTGAAAATCACTTGGCTGTAAATATGTGGATTTATTTTTGGGTTTTCTATTTAGTTCCAATGTTTTACGTGTCTGTTTTTATACCCATATCATGCATTTTTTGGTTACTAGAGCCTTGTAACATATATTAAGAAGGGGCGGGGGGGGGAGGGATAGCATTAGGAGATATACTTAATATAAATGACGAGTTCTTGGGTGCAGCACACCAGCATGGCTCATGTATACATATGTAACAAATCTGCATGTTGTATACATGCACCCTAGAAGTTAAAGTATAATAGGAAAAAAAAAAAACAAAAAACTCCTATTCTCTAATATAATGCATTAACCAATTCTCTTAATTTTAAATATACTAAATAAAGCCTCAAGACTTGCGGAAAAAAAAAAAAAAAAAAAGAAGGGTGGGAGGTCTTGCTCTATCACTCTGGCAAGAGTGCAGTGGTACAATCATACATAGCTCACTGCAGTGTCAAATTCCTGGACTCAAGCAATCCTTCAGCCTCAGCCTCCTGAGTAGCTGGGACTACAGGCATGTGCCACCATGACCAAATATATTTACTTTTGGTAGAAACAGTCTCACTACGTTACTCAGGCTGGTCTTGAATTCCTGGGCCGGAGCAACCCTGCCCCTCCACTGGCCTCTCAAAGTGCTGGGATTATAGGCATGAGCCACCACACCAAACCCTTGTAATATATTTTGAAGTCAGATACTGTGATGACTCCAGTTTTGTTCTTTTTACTTATGATTGCTTTGGTTCTTTGGGCCCTTTTTTTATTCCATACACATTTCAGAATTGTTTTTTCTATTTCTAGGAAAAATGGAATTGGTATTTTTATGAGATTGCATTGAAACTGTAGATTGCATTGGGTACTACGGCTATTTTAGCAATATTAGTTCTTCCAATCCATGAGCATGGGATGTCTTTTTGTTTGTATCCTCTTCAATTTCTTTCATCAGTGTTTTGCATTTTTGTTTGTGGAAATCTTTCACCTCCTTGGTTAAATGTATTTTAAGGTATTTTATATTTGTAGCTATTATAAATGGTCTTGTTTTCTTGATTTGTTTTTCTCTGCTAGTTTATTATTGGTATGTGTAAATGAAAAATAAATTCAGTGAAGTTGAAAAATATAAAACCATATGACAAATAAAAATTTCTGTTAATAAATTTTCATATGGTTTTATATTTTGCAACTTTACTGAATTTATAAGATCTATGTTTTATTTTTCTGGTGGAGTCTTTAGCTTTTTCTAGATATAAGATCATGTTATCTGTAAAGAAAGACAATTTGAATTTGACTTCCTTTTTTCCAATTTAAATGCCTCTTTTTTTTTTTTTTATCTTGCCTTATTTCTCTAACTAGGACTTCTAGTGCTATTTTGAGTAGAAGTGGTGAAAGTTAGTATCCTTGTCTTCTTCCAGTTCTTTAAGACTTTCAGCTTTTTCCCATTCAGTATGATGTTAGTTGTGGGTTTGTCATATATGGCCTATATCATGTTGAGGTATGTTTCTTCCGTGCCTAGTTTGTTAAGAGTTTTTATTATGAAAGAATTCTAAATTTTATCAAATGCTTTTTCTGGATCTTTTGAGATGATTACATTTTTTGTTCTTCATTGTGTCGAGCTAATGTATCACATTTATCGATATTTACTAGTGTACATTAGACCATCCTTCCATCCCATGTATAAAACTCACTTAATTATGGTATATTATCTTTTGGATATACTGTTGAGTTCTGTTTGCTAGTGTTTTGTTAAGCTCATTTGCATCTATATTGGCCTATATTTTTCTTTATTTGTTGCATTCTTGTCTGCTTTTGGTATCAGAATGATGATGACCTCATCTCATAGATGTAGTTAGGGAGAATTCCTTTTTTTTTTTTTTTTTGGAGAGGGAATAGTTTGAGAATAATTGATATTAATTGATATTAGTTCTTTTCTGTAAATTTAGTAGAATTCAGCAATGAAGCCATCCAGTCATGGGCTTTTCTTTGTTGGGATTTATTTTTTATTAGTGATTCAGTGTCATTACTTGTTTTTTGTCTCTTTGGATTTTCTGTTTCCTCCTGATTCAATCTTAGTAGGTTGAATGTGTCCAGGAATTCCAGGAATATGCTTAGTTCCTCTAGGTTTTCCAGTTAGTTAGCATACAGTTGTTGCTAATAGTCTCTGATGATCTTTTGTATTTCTATGGTATCAGTTGAAATGTCTCCTTTTTTATTTCTGATTTTATTTGGTTTTCTTCTTTTTCCTTGGTTAGTCTAGCTAGCAGTTTATCACTTTATACCAACTTCTAATTTCATTGATCCTTTATATTTTTAGTCTTCATTATGTTTAGGACTTATCTGATCTTTATTATTTTTTTCTTCTACTAATTTTGAATTTGGTGCATTATTGCTTTTCTTGTTTCTTGAGGTAGATCATGAGATTGTTTACTTGAAATCTTTCCACCTTTTGTTGTAGGCATTTATTGCTATAAACTTCCCTCGTATTGTTTTTGCTGTATGTCATAGATTTTGGAATCTTGTGTTTTAATTTTTGTTTCGAAATTGTTTTTGATTTGCTTCATTGACCCACTGGTCACTTACTAACATGTTGTTTACTTTCCATGAATTCGTATAGTTTTCTATGGTCTTATTGTAATTTATTTCTATTTTTATTCCATTGTAGTCTGAGAAGATACTTGATATAATTTTGATTTCTTAAAAAATTGTTGAGACCTGTTTTATAATCTAACATGTAGTCTATTGTAGAGAATTTTCTATGTGCTGATGGGAAGAATGTGTATTCTGTGGCTGTTTAATAAAATGTTCTCTAAATGTCTGTTAAATCCGTTTGATCTAAAGTGCAGTTTACATCCAATGATTCTTTGTTAATTTTCTTTCAAAATGTTCTGTGTAATGCTGAGGATGGTGTGCTAAAGACTCCAATTGCATTGGAGTATTGCATTGGAGTCTATCTCTCCCTTTAGAAATAGTAATACTTGCTTTATATATCTAGGTGCTCCTGTACTGGATGTATATGTTAGAATTGTTATACTTTCTTGCTGAATTGGTCCTTTTATCATCATATAATGACATTCTTTGTTTCTTTTTACTGTTTTTGACCTTAAATATGTTTTATCTATTATACATATAGTGGCTTTTGGTCACTTTTGGGTTCCATTTGCATGGAATATCTTTCTTGGTCCTTTTTACCTTCAGTCTTTATCTTGTGAATAGCATATAGTTGGTTCACACTTTTTATATTCATTCAGCTATTCTATATCTTTTTTTTTTTTTTTTTTTTTTTTAAGACGGAGTCTCGCTCTGTCGCTCAGGCTGGAGTGCAGTGGCCGGATCTCAGCTCACTGCAAGCTCTGCCTCCCGGGTTTATGCCATTCTCCTGCCTCAGCCTCCCGAGTAGCTGGGACTACAGACGCCCGCCACCTCGCCCGGCTAGCTTTTTTGTATTTTTTAGTAGAGACGGGGTTTCACTGTGTTAGCCAGGATGGTCTCGATCTCCTGACCTCGTGATCTGCCCGTCTCGGCCTCCCAAAGTGCTGGGATTACAGGCTTGAGCCACCGTGCCCATTCTATATCTTTTAAGTGGAAAGTTTAATCCATTCATATTCAAGATTATTATTGATATGTTAAGGCTTATTCCTGTCATTTCATTATTTTTTTTATTATTGTTTTGTATATCTTTTGTTCCTTTTTTTCTATCTTATTGTCATTGTGGTTTGGTGGCTTTCTGTAGTGGTAATATTTGAATTCTTTCTCTTTTTTATTTGTGTGGTTGCTTGACTAGTGGGTTTTATGCTTGTGTGTGTTTTCATGATGGTAGGTATTGCTTTTTTTCTTTGTGGTATAGGACTCTCTTAAGCATTTTTTGTAGGTCTGGTATAGTGGTAATGGATTTCCTCAGCTATTGCTTATCTGATAAATATTTTATTTTCCCTTCATTTATAAAGGTTAACCTTGCTGGGTGTAGTATTTTTGGTTGGCATTGTTTTGTTTGTTTCAGCATTTTGAACGTATCAACCCATTCTTTCCTGGCCTGTGAGGTTTCTGCTGAGAAATGTATGGTTTGTCATGTGGGGATTATCTTACAAGTGACTAGATGCTTTTTTTCTTGCTGTTTTAAAATTTTGTCTTTGTCTCTGACTTTTGACTATTTGACTGCTCCATGCAGTGAGGAAGACCTTTCCAGGTTGTATTGTTTTGAGGATTTCTGGGCTCCCTGTATCTGTATGCCTAAATCTCTTGGTATGCTTGGGAAATTTTCAGCTATTATTTTCTTAAATAGATTTTCCTTTGGTCTTTTCTGTACTTTCTAGAACACTAAGAATTCAAATATTTGGGCACTTTATGGTGTCCCATGTGTCATGTTGGTTTTGTTCATTCTCTTTTTTATTATTTTTCTTTATTTTTGTCTGACTGTTATTTCAAAAGACTTATTTTAAAGTTCTGAAATTTTTTTCTTCTAATTGATCTAGTTTATTGTCAAAGCCTTGAATGTATATTTTATTTCATTCATTGAATTCTTTACTTCCAGGATTTCTGTTTGGTTCTTGTTTATGGTGTCTTATCTCTTTGGTAAGTTTCTCATTTATATTGTGTATTACTTTTCTGATGTCTTTTTATTGTATATTTATGTTTTTATCTAAATGAGCTTTTTAAGTATCATTATTTTGAATTTTTGTGGCATTTTATAAATTGCTTTTTCATTAGAATCTGTTGCTGTAGAATTATTGCATTTTCTTGCAGGTGTCATATTTCCTGGCCTTTTCATGTTCCCTATATCCTTACATTGACATCTGTGCATCTAATATAACAGTTGTGTCTAAGTTTTTGGATCTATTTTCATAGGAGAAAACATTTTCCTGAAGATATATCTATGGCATTGGTGGATTAGGGCACTTTGGCTTTGGTTCTGGGTGCAAGCAGTAACATTGTCTTCATATATTTTCTTCAGCTATAAACAGTGTCAGTGATATCTGTGATTTCCCCAGTAGCTTAGGGTGCAGTTATCAGTGGAGATTGTGGTGAAGTTTTGCTAAGGATGGGGAAGCTAGGTAAGCCAGTGCTCAGGCCCCAGTGGTGGCAGTGGCAGACTAAGCATGCTAGTCTTTTGGTCTGAGGGTAGCATATGCTGGTATCAGTGTTAGTGGTTGTAGGTTAGCCAGTTCTTAGACCTCCAGGTACCTTGCTTGAGTGTCAGCTGTGACATGAATAGGTCAGATTGGTGAACAGGTTCTCAGATCCTTGGGAAATAGGCTTGGTGTGGTTGATGGCAACAGCAATGGTAGGGCAACCATTTGGCTTCCAAGCTGTCTGCACTGGTGTTGGTGATGATTTCAACAGGCTAAGTGGGTTAGTATAGTATCGGTGGATAGCCCAACAATTCCAGTGGTATGTATGGGTATTGGTTGTGGTGGGCAGGAATGAGGTGATCTTAAGGTTCCCCCTTGGATGGAGGCAGCAGTGGTGGTGGTAGATGGGGGAGCCTCTCTGCAGGACACATGCAAGTCCCCTGTGGAGCTGCTACTCTGGAAGGTAAGCTTGCTGTCAGTGGCAGCAGTGTCACCGGGGCTGGTGTCACTGCCAGTAGCTTGCACTCCATCTATAGCAGCAGCATCCAGCAGCAGTGGTGGCTGCAGGCAAAGGATGTCAGTTGGACTTCAGGAATGTAAAGATGCAGGGGCTGTTGGGCCCAGGGCAGGATATAGTCTTGTGTGGGCTGGGCTCTCAAAATGGCACTGCAGTGTAGCTACTTAAGTCTCAGCAGGTGTTTAAGACTCAACATGTGCTTCCTCTCTGAAGCAATGTTTCCAGGCAACTGCCTGTGTTAGTCTCAGGACCTGCAAGGGTCAAGCGGCTCTCCTATGGATAGAATTGCAGGAGTCCATGGTGGGAATTTAGACTAATGGGAGTCTCTCACTTACACTTTCCCCACATTGAGAAGACTCTCCAGGCTCCTGGCTGATCTTGACTGAGCAGGCTGCCTAGCTTCCCTCTCCTTCCTTGCCTTAGGTATTTTCTGACACTTTTCTGTTGAATTTCAGTATTCTCTCTTAAATGACCCGTTCAAAGTGTGATTATCTACTCACTATTTTGATTTTTCTTCATGGAGGATGCAAGTGTCAAATGTCCCTAGTCAGCCATCTTGAAACCCCTTCTGAATTTTTATTTTCATTCTGTTCAAAATATATTTTAATTTTTCTTGAGAAATATATTTTTGATCTGTGTGTTAAGAAGTATATTGTTTCACTCTTGAGTATTTGGTAATTTTCAGGTTTCTTTTTGTTAATTTTTAGTTTTATTCTATTATGGTCTGAGAACATATTTTGCATGATTTCAATTATTTTATATGTTAGTTGTATATTATGGCCAAGAATGTGGTCTATTTTGGTAAGTGTTTCATATGAGCTTGTGAAAAACGTATATTCTGATGTTGTTAGATGGAGTGTTCTTTCAATGTCAATGGGATCAAGTTGTTTGATAGTGCTGTTTAGGTCATCTATATCTTTACTGATTTTCTGCCTGGTTGATACAGCAATTACTAATAAACTCTGTTGAAGTTTCTGACTACAATAGTGGATTTGCCTACTATTAAGTTTTTTTCAGTTTTTGCTTAATATGCTTTGTTTAGGGTATACACTTTCACATTGTTATTCTTCTTAAAGAACTGACACATTTATACAGTGTTTCTTCTTTATTACTGACAATCATCCTTGCTTTGAAGTCTGCTTTGTCTGAAATTATCAAAGCTCCTTCAGCTTCCTTTTAATTAGTGTTAGCATGGTATATCTTTTTCCATTTCTTTATTTTTAACTTATAGGATTATTTTATTATGTTAGTTTTCTGTAGATTATATAGTTTGGTTTTAATTTTTTTATTCATTCTCATAAATCTTTGTCTTTAGATTAGTAAAGTTATACTATTTACATTTAAAGATATTATTGATATTCTTGGTTTTTATTCATTGAATTTTTCTTTGTTTCTTATTTTTCTTCATTTTTCTGCTTTTCTGGTTTTAATGGAACATTTTATATTTCCTCTCTTAACATATCAGTTATATTTGTGTTTTAAAATATTATTGGGTGCCTAGAGTTTTCTGTACAGTTATAACTAATATAATTTCACTTCAAACAACACTATATTGCTTTCAGACGTAGTACCTTAGAACATATTCTTCCCAAATTCTCCCTTCCATACCTTGTGACATTGTTTTTATTCACCTCATTTATTCATGTGCTATATTCACCCAATATATTGATTCTATTATTACTTTGTATAGTAATCATTTAGATAAACTAAGAATAAAAATGAAAATTTTCCTTTAATTTCATTTATTCTTCCTTTTATGCTTTTTTCCTTTACAAATATCTAAATTATTTACATATCACATTTTTTCTCTGACTGAAAAATGTCTTTTAAGAATTTCACTGCATATAACTCTAGGTTGATTTTTTTTCTTTCACCTATTCAGATATTTTATCAACTCTCTTCTTGCTTGCATGATTTCTGATGAGGAGTCTGTCATAACTCTTGTTCTATTCCTATTTCTCTATAAATAAAGTCTCTTATTCTCTCTCTCCCCTTCTCTCTTTCTCAAAAATTTCTTATTGTCTCTGGTTCCTAAAATTTAAATATGATATGTCTGTGTGTGTGTGTGTGTGTGCGCGCGCGCGTGTGAACGCTCACGTGCACATATTTTGGTAATGTATCTACTTGTTATTCTCTGAGATTTTGTTTAGTCTGTTTCATTAATTCTGGAGAGTTGTCAGCCATTATTATTTCAAATATTTCTCCTATTCATCTCTTATTCTTTTTATCCTTTTATCCTAATTACATACATGTTACATTTTTTTAAGTTGCTCCAGAGTTCTTGAAATTTTGTCCCCCCTCTACCCCCAACATACATTCGTTTTCTTTGTATTTAAGTTTGGGAAATTTTTATTCACCAGTCTTCCAGCTCGATGCTTTCCTCAGTCATTTATAGTCAATGGATGACCCCATCAAGACATTGTTCATATTTGTTATAGCTTTTTTTTATTTCTAACATTTATTTTTTATTATTTTTTAGTTTTTCTATTTATCTCTCTCTATTACCTATGTGTTATTACATATTATCTACTTTTATGTCTGGTATAGCCCTTAACAATTCAATTGTAGTCATTTTAAATTCCCTGGCTGCTAATTTTATCATTTTGTCATATCCAAATCTGGTTCTAATTATTGCTTTGTTTCTTCAAATGGTGTTCATTCCTGCCTTTACCTATGCCTTGTAATTTCATTAGAGGCTAGATATATTGTATCAGGTAATAGGAATTGAAATAAGTAGAACTATAATGTGAGGATATTTGTTTATCTGATTAGGATGTGGCCTCTGTTTGATGTTTGTTATAGCTATAGGTACCAGAGGCTTCAAGTTGCTATAGCATCCTTGTTTTAATTCCCTCTCAACTTTGGGTGTCCCTAAGTAGTTCTAGTTAAAGTTTGTGTCTTGTATTTCTTTCAGACATAATCAATGTATTTATAAGGTAGTCTTTTTTCAGTCATGTTTGTGGGATGGGGAGTGTTCTATAATCTTCCTATTAAATCACAGTCTTTTAGTGGGCTTGCATATCGGAGCTGTGTTCTCCACAATTGTTTCTCCAGTGGTACAGCTTGTCCCTAATTCTTTCCTTGACTGGAATGTTCTCCATCCTTTTCCTTGATACTCTGACTTTTGTTGGGTATCCTGTCCCTTTAGGAGAATTGGGAAGACTGAATGGTACTGAATGGAAGAAATTTTCTTTCTTGTAGAAGTTTCTGGCAAAGACTTACCCTTGGAGAGTGGGATTTGCTTATATAGAAGGTTATGAGTATATTTCACAATGATTATTCTTCCCCTTTCTCTGTTAGTAAAAAGTAAGGATATTTATCAAATCTTCACCATAAAAACTGGTCAGAGTTTCTGGGGATAAAGCCCATGAAAATTTGGGACCCCCTCCAAAAAAAAAATGATTTTCAATAGTTTCTGTCACTTTGTCTACACTCAGTCTCCTGCAATTAATCAAATTTAATATGTATTTCTATGGGAGGTCAAGACCACCCCCAGTTTTAATGATTTAGTAAGATGACACATAGAACTCAGTCCATAATCATATAGTTATAATTTTCTATAGTAAAATGATACAAAGCAAGAGTATCAAGGGCAAAAGATGTATAGGATGAAGTCTGGTGGAAAACAGGCTCAAGCTCCCCAGAGTCCTCTCCCAGAGGAAGCACACAGCCTGCTGTTAATTCCTACAGCAATGAGTTGTGACAATGCATATTAAATGTTACCTACCAGGAAAGCTTATTAGATACTCAGTGCCCAAAATTTTTATTGAGGTCATCCTCTGCATAATACATACCAAAATTCCAGACTCCCAGAAGAAAATAGGTGTTTAGAATAAACTGCCTGGTTTGTACAAACAGTTTAGGGAAAGTGAGCCCTGTTATTAGGCCTGGGAATGGTAGTAACTCCCCTGAAATTCAAGTTTCCAAACATCAGCCAAGAGCCAACCTTTCCAGCAGGTGTTTCTTTTTTTATTTTTATTTTTTACTTTAATTTCTGGGATACATGTACAGAACGTGCAGGTTTGTTACATAGGTATACATGTACCATGGTGGTTTGCTACACCTATCAACCCATCATCTAAGCCCGCATACATTAGGTATCTGTCCTAATGCTCTCTCTCCCCTTGCCCCACACCCCTTGACAGACCCCGGTGTGTGACGTTTCCCTCCCTGTGTCCATATGTTCTCATTGTTCAACTCCCACTTATGAGTGAGAACATGCGGTGTTTAATTTTCTGTTCCTGTGTTAGTTTCTAAGAATGATGGCTTCTAGCTTCATCCATGTCCATCTGGCAAGTCCTTCTAAGGACAGCATGTACAGACCTGCTATGTTGAGTCAGGTGCATCATGTTTCTCCCAGTTTATGGCTCCAGAGTCTTCTGCTGCAGGGAAACAGATTTCAGTGGCTGTATCTCTCCAGATGTACCTGTCTCACCTGGATTTCAGGGTAGTAACTTATCCTGCAACCTCAGTTTTTTAAAAGGTCCAAGAGAAGTCATTGCCTTTTCCTTATTCTAGGAATTTCTTATTGAAAGAATGACAGTGATGAATTCTATGCTCTTTATATGTCAGAATTGAAATAAGAAAGCCCAAGGGGAAATTTTAATATCACAAATTCCTTTGGGAAAGTTTTTACCTAAGTCTAGTGTAGTTTTAGTAACAATAAACAAGCCTTTCTCTTATTCCTGGAGAAAAAAGAAAGAAGAAGAAAAATAAAGAAAACAATGTCCAGAGGGTAGGTGTGTGTGTGGGTTAGGGGATGGGGAGGATGGCTGGGAGGGTGAGTGGTTGGGTGCAGCCAAATAGCAATACCCGTCAACTCTGCAAAATTTTGAGGGTTTGGAGCAATAACTCTCAACTGTATACATACTAAAATATTAGGAGTGAATATTTGTAGGATATTATTGTTTGAGCCCCATCCAAGACCAATTAAATAAAAATCTTTGTGACAGAACTCAGACAATGGTATTTTTAAAACATCAACTAAAAACACTAGTAAAAGAAATAAAATATGACACAAACAAATGTAAAAAAAAATCCATACTCATGGATTGAAAGAATCAATGTTATTAAAATGTCCATACTGCCCAAAACAAGCTGCAGATTCAGCACTACTTCTATCAAACTACCGACGTCATTTTCCACAGAATTAGAAAAAAAAAACTGTTCTAAAATTTATATAGAACCAAAAAAAAGAGACTGAACAGCGAAAAAAAATTCTAAGCAATAAGAACAAAGCCATAGGCATCACATTACCTGACTTTCAACCATATTAGGCCATAGTAATCAAAATGACATGGTACTGATACAAAACCAGATGCATAGACCAAAAGAACAGAATAGAGGATCCAGAAATAAAGCCACACACCTACAGTCATCTGATCTTTGACAAAGTTGACAAAAGTAAGCAATAAGGAATATTTAATAAATGGTGGTGGGATAGCTGGCAAGCCATATGCAGATGGATTTAAGATTTAAACATGGCCAGGTGCGGTGGCTCACACCTGTAATCCCAACACTTTGGGAGGCCAAGGCATCACGAGGTCAGGTATTCAAGACCAGCCTGGACAACATAGTCTACTAAAAATACCATCTCTACTAAACATCTCTACTAAAAATCTCTGCTAAAAATGCCAAAAATTAGCTGGGCATGGTGTAATCCTGTAATCTCAGCTACTCGGGAGGCTGAGGCAGGAGAATTGCTTGAACGCGGGAGGCAGAGGTTGCAGTGAGCTGAGATCGCACCACTGCACTCCAGCCTGGGTCACAGTGCGAGAGTCCATCTTAAATAAATAAATAAATAAATAAATAAAGAGATATAAGACTACAAACTATAAAAATACTGGAAATAAACCTAGGAAACTGACACAGGTCTTGAGAAAAATTTATGGCTAAGTCCTCAAAAGCAATTGCAAGAAAAACAAAAATAGACAAATGGAACCTAATTAAAGAGCTTCTGCACAGCAAAAGAAACTACCAACAGAGTAAACAGACAACATACAGAATGGGGGAAAATATTCACAAACTATGCATCTGACAAAGGGAAAGGGCTGAGAAACTACCTGCTGGGCACTATGCTCACTATTTGGGTGACAGGATCACTCATACCCCAAACCTCAGTCACACAACATGCCCATATAAAAACCTGCACATGTACCCCTTGAACCTAAAATAAAAGTTGAAATTTAAGAAGCAAAAGAATCATGGAAATAAAGGGAGCATTGGCAAGCTTGAGATGGCTGGATTAAATCCATGGAGTGGAGTTTAAGTATGTAACAGATTTCTATACCTGAGAGCATGTGATTTGGGCAGATTAGTTGCATGTATATATGCTAGTGAAAGGATATTGTCCAACCCAGCTTTTAGGAAGTAATTCTAAAGAAACAACATTAAAAAAGAGATATGTATTAAGTGATACATACAAAAATGTTGACTGTAATTGTGATAGAAAACACTCTTGTCCCAAATACTTCACCCTTCTCGGTATCCATGCTTTTTATTATGTCATCTTGGGGTTTTTCTTTAGAAAAGTTGGAGTACCCTTTGAGCTTGGTCATATGATTTGCTTTAGACAATGTTTTTATTAGCAGCTGTAATGTCACCAAGGATTCAGAATGTGCTTGCGAAGTCAAGCTTGTTCCTGCTGTTGCCATAAAATATCATACCCCAGATAGCCTAAAGTTTCGTGGAAGAAGACAGCCACATGGAGGAGATCCTGAATTGCCAATCTATACAGGGAACCACAGCTGCCATGGCTGAGCAGTAGATCCATAAATATAAAGATTATTATTTTAAGACACTGAGTTTTGTAGTGGTTTGTTACTGAACATTATTTTAACAATAGCTGAGTGATACAGTAGTACAATTTACAATATCAAAAATTCAGAAACAACTTAAATGTTCCATAATAGGATCGACTAAGTAAAATATGGCATATGTATGCCATGGATATGTAGTTACTAAAAATAATGTTATAGAAAAATGTTTACTGACCTGGAAAATCCCATTAGATACTTGATAAATGAATGTATAGCTATCAAATACTGTATATAGTATGCTTTTTTGGTAGAAAATATGAATAGATTTCTATATATATATCTATACATTTGTACATAAATTTACATTTTTGTATAAGAAAGATTTAAAAACTAAAGACCAAAATATTAAAAGTGGTTATTTCAGAATATTGAAATATTAGTTTCTTTCTACCTTTATACTCTTCTGTTTTCCAAATTTTAGAAATGTAAATAAGGACAAAGGGAGATTTAACATTACTAAATATTCCAGACAGCTGCAGATTTGCCTTCCATATTACAAATTTCGAGCTGGTCTCGCTGCATGCTAACATGATTGGAAACATCTGAGAGAGTGTCTGCACATCTCAGTCAGTATTTGTAAAATCTGAATGAATGAGAATCTGAATGAGGATGCGTAGTTTATTGGTGTCAATAAATGTTTTCATCATCACAGTATATCATTTGTAATTTGTATCAACTCTTCCTTCTTGATTCAGGGTGAAACTTTCTGCAAAACAGTATTGCTGATACAATAGGCATTTAGTGTCTCTTTGCGTGTATGAATGGGTGGTTGAAAGATTGAGTCAATGATGGAATGAATGTCAGGTGGGTGAAAGATTATAAAGCAAAACAGAAAAAAACCCTTGTCCACTTCCACTTGTTTGGCAAGGAGACCAGGCGAGAGGCAGGACCAACTGCAACTGGGGTTGAATCTATTTTTTACTGTATAAAAGATGACTCTATACACTGTATCTGTGTGAGTGTCACCATGGTTTTGTTCTTATTCATAACCCAGTAGTCTTTTTTCTAAACTTGTTAACCTCTGTGTTTCAAAAATACATTTGACATGGGTAAATGACTTCAATAATACATTAGCAAGATTCTTTAAATCTTGTGCCACCAAAGAACAAGGGCTTTCAGAATAGTGGATGTCTTCTTTAAACGTATGCCTGAATATGAATAGGTTTGGTGTAAAGCTTTGGGATTAGATCAATATTATATGTCATATAAAATAAAATGAATAACCCAGGAACTGACAACAAAATCTTTCTATATCCAGAAATGTGCCCACATTATGACTAGGAGTAATCTGAGTTTGAGCTGCACCATAATCTTAACTCAGGACCTCAAACAATCATAATCATGTAGTCTTCCCTTAATGAAAATGTTAGCTAATGCTGACAAAAGAAACCACCTCATTTCAGAGTGATATATATGTAGTAAACAGTGCATTTAGATGTATTTGTATATATTTCAGTTTCATTACACATTTCAGCTCTTCCTTACTGTGTGATTCAGGAAGGCTATCTTAGTGCATTTGCACTATTATGACAAAAAATATCCTAGTCTTGGTAATTTATAAGAACAGGCCAGGTGCAGTGCCTCACACCTGTAATCCCAGCACGTTAGGAGGTTGAAGCAGGAGGATCACTTGAGACCAAAAGTTTGAGACTAGCCTGGACAACATAGTGAGACCTTGTCTCTGTAAAAATTTAAATCCAGCCAAGTGTGGTGGTGTGCGCCCATAGCCTCAGCTACTTGGGAGGCTGAGGTGGGAGGATTGCTTGAGTCTAGCAGGTTGAGGCTGCAGTGAGCTGGGACTGCACCACTGCACTTCAGCCTGGGCAAAGGAGCGAGATCGTGTCTCAAAAAATAAAAATAAAGAAACGTATTTTTCACAGTACTAAATGTTGATAAAACTAGAGGCACAGTACTAGAGGCTGGCTTGACCAAGATCAGGACACCAGTAAGTTCAGTGTTTGGTGAGAGCCTGGTTTCTGCTTTCAAGATGGCACCTTGTTGCTACATCCTCCGGAGGGGACTAATGCTGTGTCCTCATATGGCGCAAGGGATGGAAAGGCAAAAAGGGTCCCACAATAGTTCCTTCCAGTTCTTTTATAAGACAGTAATCCCTCATGAATGACAGAGCCTTCAGGAATTCATCACTTCCCCAAAGGCCCTAACTCTTAATATCACCACAGTAAGTATTAAATTTCAACAAGGATTTTGGAAGGGACACATTGAAACCATAGCACTCTCTGACATTTCTGAGGTTACTTGTACATAGAACTATGGAAAGCTCTGAATGAGATAGAGATGAAGAAGCCTAGTCATGTTCCACAAGGCAGAAAATGCACTCACCAGTTTGGACAACTCAATTTATGTAAATTATTTTCTACATATGACACTAACACTACCTAGTTACTGTCAGAATAAGTGAGGTTAGTCATACACAGTGCCTGGCATGGGTATCTGGTACATATTAAGCACTCAAGAATTATTAGAGTCCTCCCTGCTTTTTTCTCTTTTAATGTTATCTTCCTCTGTCTTCTGTTCTTTTTTCTGTCTCTCTATGGTCTCCTTATTTTTCCATCTCATGTGCTAGGAATTGCTGATTCAGTGCAGATGTTTGTGACAGGATATACCCCACTGCATTAGATCCAGTTTCTCTCTTGCTCCAGCATACATCTACCTGCTTTGAGTGAACATGTTCTGATTCTAAGTTTGAAAGATAATGGTGGCAATTCTTGACATCAAATTCTTCCAGATTCAAGTCAGATGGAAATAGAGAGATGTTAAGGTCTCAGCAAAAATTTAATTGTATCTCACATGCTTTGATTGAATCAGAATTTTATCTCAGCAGGGTGAATGTTCTGCAATCGATTGGCTTAAGTTTGGGTCACACACTCCAATCCCGGAGTCAAGTGTCAGGACTCCACTTAAATCACAACCTGCAAGTGGGTTGAATAGATGCTGAGAGGCTTAAATGAACACATTTAACTTACACAGTATTTTATTTTATTACCAGCCTTAGAGTCTTCCCATTCATACGGCAACAGCTCCTCAGGTAATGTATAGGAGGCATGGACTGGTTTATATCAAAAGGATTAGGAGAAGTTTTAGCCTCAGGATACCATTCCATAGGCTTTTATTTTTTAGGAAAAAAAAAATGTCATTAAGACTTATATAAGGAACTCTATCCAATATTGCAATATCTTCAACAGTCTTTTCCCAATTTGACTCTTTCCTATTGTTTAAATTACCCAATTGTTCCATAATTAAAGAAGGAGACCAGGAAAGAGCTTTTTCTGTTCTATTTTCTGTGTCTTACCTTCTTCTTTGACATTCCACCATCTATAGTATCACCAACCTGAGCCTGAGTCTCCAACTGTTGAAGAATATTTGGTGCCAATATTCTTGTGCCATACTTTTTATGTGTTTAGATGTATTCCCAAATGCCTAATGGTAGCCATTAAGCTTCAAATTTATTTGTATCTCACATGCTTTGATTGAATCAGAGGCAAGAGGCATACAATCCTGTAAATAAGTAATGTAGAAGGAGAAATACACACACACACACGTTACCATGCGTGCCAAGAAACATGATATCTAGGGATAGGATGGTAGTTTGTACATATTCATGATTAGAACCTAAGAGTAAAAGAGAGGAAAAACAGATTATAAAGCTTTCTTTTTAGCACTATGCTTCAATTCCATTCGAATTTTAATATCAACAAAGTATTTCACCAAACACTGTTATGAATTAGGCCCACCTACTCCTGCTGCTCAGATATGGGAGCTGAAGCTTAGAGAAATTTGGTGTCCTTCTCACTTATTCACTGAGGACTCAATAGACCTGGCCTCCATTTGCAGTGTGGGTAGACATCACCCTTACAACACACACACACACACACACACACACATACACACACAACTACAAACAAAATTACTTGGATGAAACTACAATTTTTGATGAAACAGTTCCTATATGTAATTGATTCTATTAATTCAGTTTACAAATCAATTCATTTTGTTAAAAACAAGCCATAAAATTGACTGAACCTTTCACTTTTCCACTGGTCTGATGACTGCATATACAATATAAGCACAAACACCTCCGTGTGTGGTTTCAGGGATAATAGACTAACAAGAAACAGAAAGGAAAGGCAGAAAAAAAATAAAAAGTAAAGGAAGACCAATGCCAAGGAGTGAGTATAACGGGGAGCAGAGAGGAATGCCAGTCTACAAAGGACACAGCCTGATGAGCAACCAGAATTGAGATTCATTGAGAGTAGCTCTCAGAGTAAGCCAATGGGGCGACTGACACTCTGGGAGCTCTTACTATGATCCAATAACTAACTGTTATAAGGTCATTACATGACCTTATGAATTTATTTAACTCTCCCCCGACCTGAGGAGGCAGGTACTGTTACTATTATCACATTTGCAAAGATGAGAAAGCTGAGGGACAAACAGGTTAAATAACTTGCACAAAGTCATAAAATGGTAAGAGATGAGAAGAGTTTGTGACTCCAGACAGCACATGGTGTGGTCCTGAGCACTGCTTGTCACAGTGACTGGGAATGAACCTAGAGGGGTGCACAGAAGCCACGGGGCAGTGAGGTGCTGTGAACAGGGATAGTGTTTAGCGCAAGACATGCCCAGTATATGTTGTATGTGCACAGAGGGGATTCAAGTGATTAACAGTGGTAGAATAAAATGTGCAGGTAGATGAAAAATGGACTCAGCATAAAATGCACAAGGGGCAGGGAGAATGGGGGAAGTCAGGAGAGAAGAAAGAAAAATACATGAGTTATTAAGGTAGCCAAAGCCTTGAGCTGGACTGAAATGCCAACCAGTTGCACAGGGGACAGAGCTAGCCAACCATAAGCCCGTCCTCAGAAGTGGCCACTCTTTATAGCCAGGACCACACGGAAGTGTGGCGGTTCCAAGGAGCTGATAATGTCTGCAGAGCTGAGCACCGTATGCAGCAAAGAGTAGACCCTCAGTCAAAGTTAGCCCTTTGCTCCCAGTATTACTCTCAATACCTACTATGTACTAAGTACCTACTACAGGTTAGATAGCAGTGATACTAAAGAGGGCCTTATAAACTAGGGTTTGGATTCAGGCAGTTTTGAGTTTGAATCCCACTTCTGTCATTTAATGTTCATTGGACCTTTGACAAATGTTCTTATTTGCATTTCTCTTTTCTCTGAATTGTACCTAATAGTAATTAGCATGGTATTCATGGCATTGTGATGGCTCAGAAGTGATTAGGTGTTGAAGATATTTTGACATTATTACCAGTCAAAGTATTAATCGCATCCCTTGCAGATGATGGAGCTCACAGTTTAACAGGAATGAGAAACACGTAAACAATGGATGCTCTGGTGAACACAGGCATGACCTTGAGAAAACAATGCACTCCTCTGCCCGCCTCCCCCCGCCCCCAGATTGGAGACTACCTCGTCATTTTCAGGAAACTGCCCTTGGGGGTATCAACAAGGTCAAGGTGACAATTCAGCTGTCTCAGGAAAGCCTGAAGAATAATAGAAAGATTCCACTGCCACGTTTAAAATTGACTAGTAAAAGTATACAGGAAAATGGCAAGGTTGCATTGTATGTTTAAATATAAATTTCATCAGAAGCCTGGGAAATATTTCTGAGGTTTAGAATTCAGGCCACGCACCTGAAGGCAAACCTTTGTCAAACCAAGAACTCCCTTACAAAGCAGTTCTTCACATTATTTGGCATTCGTTTGTCACATAGTAATTATCCTATTAATCCAAATTAAACCCTTATCTTAGACTCTTTATCCAAAGTGTGAATATAACAATTAGTTGGGGGGTGGGATGTGTGCTAAAAAGGAGGAGGATTTTAGAATCATGCCTTGTCATGAGAGCAGACATTGTATTTTTTTGGCAGCAAGAAAGACATATACTTTTAACATATACAGTGGAAGAACTAAGACACATGAATGTAGTTAACAAATATGATAAATTATAGGTTTTTAAAGGTCTTCAAAGTTCATATAGTGATCTTCAGGGAGATTATAAAATCACAAGCAGTCTCAGTTAGTGGGCACACCAGATACTTCTGGCACTTTATATCCCAGAGACTTCTATTTATGTAACCAAAGAGCCCTATAAAAGACCGTCACTTAGTACAGGATCCCATCCCACTGATCCAACGGGCAGCAGCAGTAAGATAGTAGGGTAGGACTTACCAAATGCCACTGAGGAGCCCTGTGCAGCTGCTTTATAAGAACACCCTCGAAACCTAGATGATGGGTTGATAGGTGCAGCAAACCACCATGGCCCATGTATACCCATGTAACAAAACTGCATGTTCTGCACATATATCCCAGAACTTAAAGTAAAAAAAATAAAAAATAAAAAGAACACACTGGAGAGCCTGCTAAGAGACATATTCTTCTGCTCCACTTTAGAAGATTCTATTCAACAGATCTGGAGTGTGGTTTCAGTATCTGGAGATTTTATCAAGCTCTCCACGTGATACCAATAGCTAAGAGTGGAAAATTAGTGTCAAATGCAAAGTGCAAATCACACCTGATAGTGAGAATCTCCTGGACGGTTACATAAAATACAGATCTCCAGGCCACATTCCAGACTCATTGTATCTGAATCTCTGAGTTCTGAGCCCAAATGCTGTTTCAACTACCTGCAGATGAGTCTCAGCCTCTGGTGTAGTATGAGCTTATGCATCAGTGCTCAATGTCTCTAAATCCATTTTCTAACAATATCAGTCAGTTCAGAACTGGAGGCAGCTTTGAGTTTTAATTCACCTGTTTTACCTACTAGACCTGTGACTCTGGATCAGTTCCATAACCAAGAAAAGTCTCTGGTGACTCATCTGTGAAATAAGCACAGTTTATTGTGAGGATTAAAAAGTAGTGAGTATCATTCTTAGCAAACTATCACAAGAACAGAAAACCAAACACCGCATGTTCTCACTCATAGGTGGGAACTGAACAATGACATCACTTGTACTCGGGAAGGGGAACATCACACATCGGGGCCTATCATGACGGGGAGAGGGGAGGGATTGCATTGGGAGTTATACCTGATATAAATGACGAATTGATGGGTGCTGACGAGTTGATGGGTGCAGCACACCAACATGGCACAAGTGTACATATGTAACAAACCTGCACGTTATGCACATGTACCCTAGAACTTAAAGTATAATAATAATAATAAAAAAGAGTACAAAAAATAAAAATAAAAACTAAAAAAAAAAAAAAAAAAAAGTAGTGAGTATAAAATCTCTAGTAAACTGTCTGGCAGGTAGTGGGTATTGAATATTTATTTCTCACCAACATGACTTTATTTATATCTTCAATATAAATTCACACATTTGAGTAAGTCTAAAATAGAACATTTTGGTGGAGGAGTTATGATCAGAACAAAAATAAGGTCACATTTTGCTTTTGCTAAAAAAAGAAAAATGAAAAAAAAACAAAAGAACATCAATTTCTGATGAGGTTGAAATGAAACTAGTACATGTACACCACCATAGGCAAAGTAAATTGACAAGTCTTTTGGAAATTTGATGTGTTTTTAAAATTATAAAAATGCTCAGGTATTCTGACTTAACCATTTTCCTCCTGGAAAATTTTCTAATGAAATTGTCCCCAAAGATGGAAAACACTATTTTGATAAAGATGTTCACTTCAGTATTACTAAAAACAATGAAGAACTTTAAAATGGCTTGAATGTCCAACAAGACATTTAAGACCAGGTACATTCATTTAGATGTAATATTATGAAGTTTCTAAAAGCAATAGTATATATTATACAGCAACAAATAAAAGTACCCACACTGTAATGAGAGAAAATCAGAGCATAAAATTGTAACTATTGTATGATTACAAGTTTAAAGTATTTATGTATAGAAGACATTAAAAATGAATAAGTGACTACAGGTCTGAGATATGTTTTTTTAATTTAATACTATTATTATTACAATGCTGCTGCATGTTTAATGACTACTTTAAAATATTGCTCATCCTTTTTATTATTTAGCAGAAAAAGACAGTATCCACAGAGGGTTCTGACATAAAGCCACCTTGAATATCTCTGACAATTAAAGAAGAATCTTATTTGTATTATAGCCCCCCCCTGGTTAATCACCAAGCCCTAAGCAGAAGGAGATCAGGCTCAGTGATAGGAAAACAAAAAGGGTAACCCAACAAGGGCATGCCAAGCTGGACACAGGAATATGAGCTAAACCCAGAATGGATGTCCAAATTTAGGACTGGAAGGGAATGTTGGTCCACAGGACGGCTGCCCCTGGAGGGCGTCAGAGGTATGGATGCCTCTGTGGGTTTGTTAGGTCCTGAGGCATGGGAAAAGCAGCGGAAGTACATTTTTCACATATACTGAGTAGAGTCTGAGGCAAGAGCTGAGCTGAGTGTTAGCTGGGGTGTCTTAGAGAGGGGATTGGTTCTCTTTTCTTATGCTCATTCTCTTCTCCATATCCCTATGTGCTCTGAGGCCATGCCTGATTCTGTGGGTGCAGTTTTGACCCTATTATGTTGTTGGTGTATTCATTTGCTAGGGCTACACTTTGCTTAAGGAACAGAATTTCGTTTTCACACAATTCTGGTAGCTAGACATCCAAGATCAAGATTTCAACAGGGTTGGCTTCCTCTGAGGCCTCTCTCCCTGTCTTGTAGATAATTGTCTTCCCCTCCCTATATCCTCATATAGTCTTTTCGCTTTACTGGTCTGTGTCCAAATCTCCTTCTCTGTTAAGGATGCCAGTCAGATTGGATCAGGGACCACCCTAATGATCTTATTATAACTTATGTGCTTCTTTAAGGACTCTCTCCAAATACTGTCACATCCTGAGGTACTGGGGCCTACGACTTCAACATATGGATTTTGCAGACGGCACAATTCACCCCACAACAATTGCTGTGCTTTAGCTCAGAACATGAAAAGGGTCCCTGGAGAACCAGGTAACCAGTCACATGTGCAATACAAGGTGTGCATGGGCAGAGAGACTCTGTGTGTTGGGAAGAATCTTGGAGATTAAACTTGACCTAATCCTGGAAATTACTTGATCTTCACTTTATAGAATAGGGGGAGACTTGGGTGGGTTAGGTGGGTTACCTGGGACTAAAGCAGGCAAGTTCACCTCCATCTTTAGAGCCTCCTGGTCTTTTTGAGACACCATGCAAGTTATCACTTTTTTTTCCTCCTTCTCATCCCTGGACTTCACCTTCTTCCCTTGAAGTAATCCCAGCTAATTGTGTCCCAAGCCTGAGTCCACAGATACACTAGTCTCCACAGAGGGGGATTCTGAGTCAGGGTCAGAGGCTACATGAGTCCCTCTTTCCCCTCCTGACATGTAGTTCTGTCGGATCCAATTGCAGGACAAGAATAAAAAGGCTCCATCCTATTGCAGCTGAGGCTTTTTATCTGCAGGCTTCTGGAACAGGAGGAGTAGGAAAAATGGTTCCCATCAGAGGACTCTACCTTTCCACCAAGGAAGAGGAAAACCCCAGCCAAGATGATTCCTGATGCTGAAAAACAGTTGGGCTTTCGGTCTATTTCCCTGTGCCTCCCTCTCTTTCTCACCTCTTCCCCTCCAACAGTGGCCTCCTTCCCATTCCTCAGACATGCCAGACACCATGTTCTCTCCAAGGACCTTTGCAGTGACTGCTCCCTGTTTGTGATGATCTTCAGATCTTCAAGTATTCACATAGCAGCTTCCTTCAAGTTCTCTCTCTGAAGCCTACCCTGATCATCCTATTTAAAACTGCAAGCCACTACACCCCCTAGTCCTACACCTATTACCACCTATGTCTTTTCTTTTTCTCTATAGTAATTATCACTTTCTAATATATTCTATAATTTATTTACTTATTAGGTTTTTGTTTATTTTCTTTCACCCTCCACTAAAACACACAGAAGTCAATATTTTTTTAAGAATAACAAATTCCAAGAACTAAGAAGGCACTCAAGAAATAGCTATTGAATGAATGGATGAATGATTGTCTTCTACCCACAGTTTGGGGTGACTAAGCATTCTTTTCTCCAGCCAACTTAAATCTCTCAGTAAGGAGATTAGGAGACAGGGAGAAGGAGGGGAAAGGATGTTGGCTATCCCTCTGTGTACTGGTTTGGAGAAGCATAAAAATGTTAATTCTAATTATATAATAATAATAGTGGAAGGATCTTATGGTTATTGAAAATCTATTTGGCTGCACTCAATTCAATAATTATATCATACAACAATTCCACTTTAAAGATCCAAAAATTTAAATTCAGAAAAAAAAAATAGATCACTGTTTTAAATAACACAGAAAGTAAAATAAATCAAATTAACAATAAAATACAGATTGCCCTGGATCCCACATTCATTGCTTTTGGTACACCATCACTATAGTCCTTTGTTTAGTGACACACCAGGACATATTCATTTCCCTCTCTTTTCCTAGAGGGGATATTTGTCATGAGAGAAAATTAGTTCCCTAAAGATTCTGAGTGAGACATTGCCTGACTTCAACTTTATGGCTGCCTGAGTATCAAACCAAGGCCCCCTCTTACCTAGTGGATTCCCATTTCAGTGTTACAATACATGTGGGTATTGATTAACTTGGGAGTGTGTCCTCTAGCATTTGTTACCTGCATTAAAGTACTCTCTTATATGACTGATGGAATTTTATAAAGAAATAATGATTCAATGTTTTCTTTACGATAGCATCACTACAACTGGTTTGTTTTTCTATACTCTTTCTTAAGTGGAATAAAAATGGACAGAGTCACAGTTAGCTTGCCCAGAATTTGCCAGATATACCAAAGGAATGAGCTACCTTTGCGCATGTTCATGATGGGTTGGGTCTGCTCAGCCAGTGGCTGCTCACATGAGATCTGTACATCCGGGCTGGGACTGGTCCTCTTCTTGAGTCACACATGTCGGCAGGAGGTATTAATGTTCACATCACAAACGTAGAATGATAGATTATCTCTGTTTTTCCTAAAGTGTATATAAAGATATGCTATACTCCCATTTTAAAAAGCAAAAATCTTTAACTGCAATAGATTTAGGGAGATTTAGTCAACTGGCCTATGTCTTAGGTATTATGGGGGAACAGTAATGATACACCAAGCTTTGGTGGGTATGAGGGTGAAATAGATCTTCAATCATCTGTGCACATCAAGCCTCCTCATTCTGAAAGCAGACATCAAGGCCCCTTCATGTTCACTGCCATCCTCATCTGTGATGCTCAATCGTACATGTCAGTTTGACTGGACTAAGGAATGCCCAGATAGCTGGTAAAACATTACTTCTTGGTGTGTCTGTGAGGATCTCTAGAGAGATTAGCAATGGAATCAACAGACTGAATAAAGACGATATCCTCCACCATGTGGACCAGCATCATCCATTCTGAGGGTCAGAATAGAATAAAAGACCAAGGAAGGACAAATTTGGTCTTTGCTTGAACTGTGACATCTAAATTTACCTACCCTCAGACATCAAAGCTCCTAATTCTTGGGTCTGTAAACTTGGACTGAGACTTCTCTCTCATCTATCTATCTATCTATCTATCTATCTATCTATCTATCTATCTATATGAGGGAGAGAAGATAAATAGGTAAGTAGGTAGATAGATAGATAGATAGATAGATAGATAGATAGATAGATAGATGAGAGACAAAAGATGGATGGATGGATGGAAGATAGATGGATGAGAGAGAGAAGATAGATGGATGGATAGATAGATATAGATAGAAAGATAACTATTCTATTGGTTCTATTTCTCTAGAGAACTCTGACTAATACATCATCCATTTTGTCATTTTTCTCTTTTTGGAATTTCAGAGCATCCTACTGCCCTTGTGTACCTGGGTACACCAAGAGCTCTCCTTTCCTATTAAGAGCTCATGGAAACCTGAAATAACCCAGGAGACAAGGGCCAGATCTTCTCTCACAAATCTATGGGGTGCTAAACCTCAGTCTGGAATTCAGGATATAGGGTATCTTATCCAGGACTCATAATCATCCAAGTCCTCCCTTTGGTCTCCTGACTCTCTTCTCCATACCACCCATGGACTTTTTATCTAATCTAGAAATGAGGTTGCTTGAATTTTTGTCTCTTCATCCCAACCTACCATTGATAGCCTGAGGTTTGTGCCTCCAATTCTTTGTGGCTCAGAATTTTGAAGATTAAAGCTTCTGTTCCTTAACTCCCAAAGCATACCCCTTCAAATTCCATCTTGATACTCAGAAGACTAGAACTGACTTTTTTTGTTTTCTGGGCTCTGTGGTAAATAATCTAACCTGAGGCAGTAGATCCTTCATTGTCTCTTTTGAATGGAGAACGATGAAGTTAAAAAAATTATCAAAAATAAAAACTTACTGTCAAAATAGTATCTTACTAGACATCTTAACTGATGAGGGAAGCATGTGGTCAGACTCATCAAAAACCAGTGTTGCTAAATGAGAATTATGAGCTGATAGACATCATCTCTATTGCACAGGACAGATAAATGGGAATTCTCAGAATTCTCACGATCTTCAGCTGCAGTTGCCTCCTGGCAGGTTTCTGTGTGTCAGGGACTGGAAGCTTTTTAAAAAATTTTCATCATCTTCCAAATAATCTGTCAGATATTGGGTGCCCTTATCCAGTGCTTCTCAAACTCTAACATACATGCAAATCACTTAGGATGGTCAAAATGCAGATTCAGATTCAGCAGGTCTGCAGGGAACCCTGAGACTATGCATTCCTAAAGAGCTCCCAGGGGCTGTTGATGGTGCAGGTTCGTGGACCAAACTTTGAGTACAAAGTAGTAAGTTGATTTCATCTGCAACTTACTCATATGAACCCTATACTCCAAGCCTGCAGAATACTCATAATTTTAAAATTATGATTTGTCTATGTTGTTTGTCCTCTGTCTAAAAGAGCTACCCAGATTAGCTGCTTGTTTCTGTCTTTGTGGTTGTCAATCCTCAGGCCATGCTCTCCTGATCCCTTGCTTCATCCATAACCTAAACAGGGGGGGTTGATACAATTGCCATGTCATAACACATCATGCTGCACTCTAAATTTAGCTTTTTTTCTTATGCAACACATTATGAGTTCATTAAATACAGGGATTGTGTGTGTCCTTTCTCATTACCAAATACAGCATGTGGCTTAAACCAGATATTAGTGATTGCTTGAATGGATGACTAAACGAATGAAGCTTAATGTTTGACAGATCAGCAATGGCACAAATTATATGAACCACATATAGCTATATGCATAGGGGGGAAAAAACCTTCCCAACCTCATATTCTGACAAGAACAGATGATCAAGTCTGTGTGTAGATTGGTAGGCCTGTTTCAGAAGAGGGGCCAAAGACATTGAGATTTTATTCTGTCACTAATGAGATGAATTAATCTCTAGGACTATCTGCGTAAAGCAATTCATTCACCTTATATCTCCAGCACTCTGGGGTGGGAGCAGGGCAACCCGGAAGAGGGGAAGAGAAAGATTTCTCCTGTTCCTCAAGGCTCCAAGGGAAACCTCATTGCATAGTGGAGATCACAAGGGGAGGCCCGTGGCGATTATTACCTTTTGAAGATTGTAGATTCATTTCTGCAAAAGCCAATTTCAGGTTTGTTCCCATTAATCCCCCGCTTGATGAGAACGGCGGGGTGTACTGCTAATGCTTTCTGGTTGCTTTTGGGCTGACGTGAAGTGCATGTGATAATTAGCTAACTAAATTAGTTCTGTTCTGTTCTCATTATTTTTTATATAAAGTGATTTTGTAGGGATGGATTTTTACAACAATGTCTGGTCTAATTTCTCATTATCATCGCTGGTTAAAAAAAACCTGATAACATTCTTCTCCTCTTTTTCAAGGATATCTCTTGTACTCACCACTCTTGGTGATTTTCAAACATGCTTATGTATGTATGGCCTATTACATATGAAAAACACTAAAATCCTGGAATTATCTCTGTCCTCTGTCTTTCCTTTGGGTTCACAGGACTGGCCTTACTGTTGGATTTCATATTGAATATTCACCAGTCAGTGGTGATTTTCCTCATGGCTCCAAATGCAGAGAGAAGCACAGGATTTTCTGCTACTGCAAGCACAAGGACTTTCCACCCCAACATGTTAACATCCCAGATGTATGACATGAGCCACTCTCTGGGACTTGCCCATCTGTTCTAAGTCTCAGCCACCTGGTGATTATGTAGAAAGAGCAGAATGCATGGGGCTTTTTGTCCTGACATGGCCATTAGGTTTTAGGGCCTTACAAATCCCTGCATATACAGCCTGCTCTGCAGGATTTTTGATAGTGCATTATGTTGAGTTTCTTGAAATTGGTTGAATTTGTACCTCCTTCTTAGAGGTAGTTTCTTATTTTTGAACAAATCAATTCTGGACAGTCTTATATGTAGAAAAATTCTCAGATAATATTGTGAATTCAGTTATATGACTTTGCCTATTTGGGACTCAGCTACTGCATCAGCTACGTAAGATGTGTTCTAGGGTTAATTTTCCTAAATGCGATATGGATGTTGTTAAATGTTATACCAAGATTCAGTTCTCTTACTAATTGGGTTACTATGGTATAACTTCTTAAAAGATGACCATAGATCCTGTGACACTCTTCCCAGGGACAGATGGGGTCTAATTTAGCTTCCTGTGCCTGGGCTGGCCTAAGTGAATTGCTTTACCAAGAGTAGTGAGCGGCATACTGAGACTTTTTTTTTTTTTTTTTTGAGACAGTGTCTCACTTGTCAGCCAGGCTCGAGTGCAATGGTGCCATCTCAGTTCACTGCAACTTCTGTCTCCCAGGTTCAAGCGATTCTCCTGCCTCGGCCTCCCGAGTAACTGGGATTACAGGCCTGAGCCGCCACGCCTGGCTAATTTTTTGTATTTTCAGTAGAGACAGGGTGTCACCATGCTGGTAAGGCTGGTTTTGAACTTCTGACGTCAAGTTATCTGCCTGCCTTAGCCTCCTGAAGTTCTGGGATTACAGGCATGAGCCACCGTGCCTGGCTCATATACTGAGACTTCTGAGGGCAGGACATAAGAAACCTTATAGCTCAGTCTGGAGGATAACAGCCACCATGTAAAGGGTCTGACAAGCCTCCCACTGCCATGCTGTAAGGAATCTCAGGTTTCATGTGGACAGGCCACATGGAAGGAGGAAGGGAGAGAGAGATAGAGAGAGAGACCCAGCTAGGCTCCTGCTAATTAAACCATCTTAGCTCAGGTGCTACACGTGAGAATATTGATGCCATTTTGGATGTCCTGCTCAGTAGAGCTTTCAGATGACTACAGGCCCAGCTGTGCAAAAGAAAGCCCAAGCAAAAACCATCTAGTTGAGCCCAGTCAACCCACAAAGCCATGAGAGGCCATAGTAAAGTATTTCTTTTTTAGTCACTAAGTTTTGGATGATTTGTTTAGTAGCAACATAGAACGTATAAACAAATAACTCAGTATTCTCATCTATAAAATACAGATACTAATGCCTATCTCCTGTGAATACTCAAATTTAAGTATAAATAAGTAAATCCCTTAGCACATTACCTGCAGGAGGAGATTCTTAATAATTCTCACTTCCTCTTCCTTTCTAGTTCTAATCATTTATAAATTTGTGATCAATGTTTGTAGGTCTGTATTTGCCTTCCAAAGTTCACTTGTCTGAAACATTCTCAGAAAGACAAAACACTTATAACCATCAATTTATTTCATCAGTCACTAGTTTCAATAATAGCTGAATCTTAGCCATCCAGAAACACCAGAGAAATAATAATCTGGATAGTTAAGTTTTATGGAGAATTCAGCATACATTTTTCACAATTTTCAAAAATGTATTTTAAAAATCCTAATTTAGATGTAAATCTTGTTAACATCTATTATACTTTTTTATACTATTAAAATATCAATATACTCAACATGATGTTAATGTTCACTGATCACTTAGTCACTGGGATAAACACTAGTTATTGTATTTTATTGTCATCTAATTATTACATAACCATTTGTGTGTACATTACAGATCCCTGGTTGCTATATTTTTATTTTTTCTTGTTTAGTGAGTTCTTACCCACGCCTTTCTGCTAATAGGTTAGCTGTCACATCCTGGAACTGACAATATAATTGTTTCTGGGAAACTTCTCAGAGACTACCTGGGCCACTGGCCAGAATATAGATGTGTGCCTTTAGGTCAGGTGTCCACTCATGGTCTGTCAGCTGTTGCATGTTTGGGTGACGAGACAGAAAACATAATGACTACCGGGGAAAAATACTACAGAAATACAAGACAATCACCTGAAGGTCCTGGGAGGCACAGCCTAATATCTAGACCACCTGAGGGTTCGTGGAAGTCTACCTAATATCTAATAAGCTGTAACAGTAAGGTATTGCTCTTACTGCTCCCATATTAACCCAGTCTGTAGAATTTAATTTCCTGATTTACTGTCTGCTTTTTCTGATGAGATGGTGGCTCTTCTTGTAACTTCAAATCATCTGTTTACTGCCTTGACAATTTTTCAGGTCCTTACCAATCCCAGTCCCTTGTTTGTGGGGTTTGGACTTCGTCCAACTAGCTGCTGTTTGGGGCCTGAATTCACATTAAGAAATGGTTCCTGGATCCAAAATGCCACCATCATAGAGTATTATTCCCTAGAGATTAATAAGAAGAAAGAAACAAAATCAAGCCTTGAATAACAGTGCAGTTCAGAATGAGCCAAAGGTCATCTCCCTCTGGACAGTACTGCACATTTATTAGCATTACCCCCAATAACTGCAATGATGATTGCTAATATTCTGAGAGCAACTCAGCATGTCCCATGCATCATACTAAACTTAATCTTATGAGCTGGATATTACTATTATGCATGCTCCATAGAGAGGAAATAAAGGGCAGAGAACTTGAGAGAATTACCCAAAACTACAGAGAGAGCAAGAAAGAGAGGCTGAATCCAAAGCCAGGCAGGGAGTGTGCTCCCTTACCCACTGCACCCCAGTGCCTCTTGCAGTGCTAACCCAGGCCTGGCCTTGGCAGCCTTACTTTTCTTACTTTTCTTACCTTTGCAGCTCAGTGAAGACTGTCTGGAATGCATCATGGCACAGACTGTGTGTGTTGTCACATGGTCTAGTGACCATTTTGGAGCTATCTTCAGATTGTGCATCAGAGTAATTAGAGAAGCAGTGATGACTTACTGAAGAAATTAGCAACTCTCGCTCCCCAATGAGATCCATTACAATTTTCCTGTCCAACGCTGGCTGGTTTACATGAGTTTAATATCTCATATTCCTTAAAGAATTGCATCTTGGGAACTTATCTCAAAAATTCCATATTGCTTGACTATATTGTTCTTGTTCTACCCTACTTTGAAATTTAATTCCTGATGGGAAAGAGCATAAATTTTTGTTACTGCTACCTAGAAACATAATATTGTCTCTTCATCATAACCATAAATCTTTCTCATCTTTCATTCTCCTTAAATTTAAGTGGAAATTATTTGGTAGATTAGAAAAGTCCATAAATGGCATTCAGACATACTGCTTTTTTATAATTAATTTCTATTTAATTTTTTAGCCTGTTTTTAACAAGAGTTCTTTGTCAAGGTCTTCGTTAAGCTTTAACTGTTTCAATGTCTTTTTTTTTCTTATCAATAGGGTATTTAAAATTTTTCCTAGTCATGTCATTTTTAGCTGTGATCTATCCTTTACTGCAGTAATAAATAGACAAACCAGCCTGTATTTCTAGTTTTCATTTATTGAAGCAGTTAGTAACTCAGCTTCTCAGAGGATCCGAATGTATCCTTAGGGGAATTCAGTTTGCTTCTTTGTTGTACATATGACATTTGTAGAAACCCTGGTCTAATAACTTTATTATACAAGTAAAAATAAAAAGATCAAAATGTTGATGGCCTTAATAGTGTGACTTTAGAGCCAAGGATCCTCTAATGTTTTTCTCCTGTGGGTTCTAAAAAATAACAAATAATAAGATTATTGTTGGTTTTGAACTTCAGACACCCTAATTAAGATGGTGGAAAAACTTCCCTTGGAACATCCAGTTCTACCCCCAAAGCTACGAAAGAGATCACAGACAAAAGGAGTGTCAAGGCCTTTTAAAAATGTTTATTTCTTTCCTCAAACTCCATTACCCAGAGAAAAACAATAAATAGCAACTACAATGAGTAACGGGGAGGTAGGAAGACAGGATAATGATGCATAGTCATGCACCATATAACAATGTGTGGGGGAACGATGGAGCACAGATATGATAGTGATACCATTGGATCATAATGAAACATGTCTAACAACTTGATATATGGCACTTGACATTGGCATTTCAGATCAAAAAGGATAAATAATTAATATTCAGTATAAATAAAAATGTATACATCATCTGGGTTTCTGTAACTGTACTCTATAATGTTCGGACAACAACAAAATTGCCTAATGACACATTTCTTAAAATGTATCCCCATCCTTAAGTGATGCATGACTGTATATATTTTTAAAGTCTTAACTCTAAAAATAAGAGGCACAGTTGAAAATGTGGCAAATAAAAAGTCACTTTCTAGAACCCAAAGACAGGTAAGGAAATTTATCATTTAATTTTCAAGTTGAAGGAATCAGCCTAAATTCCCATTAATGAGAGACTGGCTAAAGAAAATGTGATACATATATACTGTGGAATATTATGCAGCCATAAAAAGGAATGAGGTCATGTCCTTTGCAGGGACATGGGTGGAGTTGGAAGCCATTATCCTCCACAACCTGAGGAACAGAAAACCAAACACTGCATGTTCTCACTTATAAGTGAATGATGAAAAGTTATAAGTGAAAGCTGAATGATGAGAACACATGGACACATAGTGGGGATTAACACACACTGAGTATCTGTTGTGGGAAGGAGAGCATCAGGAAGAATAGCTAATGGATACTGGGCTCAATACCTGGGTGATGGGATGATCTGTGCAGTAAACCACCATGGCACACATTTACCTCTGTAACAAACCTGCACATCCTGCACATGTACCCCTGAACTTAAATGTTGAAGAAAAAAAGAAAAAGAAGTCAGAAAAGCAATCCATTTTGAAGTGGGTGTGTTCAGGATTCTTACCCCCTCATTTGGTATAGTCTGATGGGCCAAAGCCTGAACCATTAATCTCAGCTTACTAGATGAGAGCCCTATGCTTGCCCATAGGTCTGTGTGTTTTTCCTGTACTTTGGTACTTAGCATTAAGTACCAAATGTACTTATGACTGGAGGTGGTTTTACTTACCATTACAGGTTGCCACTTAAGGCTAAATTATACTTGTCTTAACCCACTCCATCCTAACTAACCACTACCTTGGAAGTGGGGCCAATGAGATTCTTCAGCACTGACTGTTAATCTTTCCTCTAGTTCCTCTGCTGGAGAGGTATAGCCTAGTTCTTTCCATTTCCTCCTGTAGCATCAGGTATATTCCATATACTATTGTACCTTTCAATAGTATGCTAGGCTAATTACATCTGACTATTCCATAAGTATGACAACAAAAAGGTCATTCCTTAATCTTTACTGTTTCCTATGTTCTCACTGTTTAGTCTGGATCAGCTGGTCAGCTTGAGTTAAAAGGGTTGGAGGAATTCAGAATAATCTTTTTCCTTGACCAGCCTTCCCAGGGACAATTAGAATACATTTCCATATGATGCTGTGGGAACGATAAGTGGCAGGGCTGGTGAAGGAATATTGTAGGAAATCAGCAGGAGGGCAGAAAATATCTACAGATCAAAGCAGTAGTCCCAGAGAAGCATCAAGAGATACAGATCATCCTGAACTAAGACCATGACAAATCACATATATGTACTTGAAGCACCATAGGATTCTATTCTAAGAGAGGGAAATAGGGCTCATGCGAATATTTGTTGAGAAGATGTGCCAGCCAAAATAGGACTTGCTCCCAATTCATACTATGAGGCCAGTATTAGACTGATGCCAAAACCAGAGAAAGATGTAACAAGAAAACAACAGTAAATATCACTTATGAATATGGACCCCAAACCCTCAACAAAATACCAGCAAAATGAATTAGAAGCAGATTACAAGGATTATGCACTGTGACCAAGAAGGATTTATCCTAGGATTACAAGCCTGGTTTAATATCCCAAAATCAATACTATGTTTATAGCATGAAGAGCAAAAACTACATGATCATCTCAATAGATAGTGAAAAATTATTTCACAAAATTCAATACCCTTTCATGATAGAAAAAAAAAAAAGAGTCAACAAACTAGAAATAGAGGGAAATAAGGGAGAAACTGGATGCTTTTCCCTTAAGCTTGAAAATGAGGCGGAGACATCTTCTCTAACTACTCCTGTTAAACATGGCACTGAAGGTTCTCACAAGGGTAATTAGACAATTCAAATAATAATAATGTTAATAATAGACATCCCAATTGAAAACAAGGAAGTAAAACTATCACTATTTGCCGATAAAAAATCTTGTGCATAATTTTGTTGAGCCAAAGAAAGACTATTAGCAGTAATAAGTGAGTTCAGCAGGGTTATAGGATAAGCTAACAATATTCAGTATTTTTATGCCTTAGCCATCAAGAATCTGAAAATAAAACTAAGATGCAATTCCACTTACATTTAAATTTCCCCTAAATTAAAATGCAAAATAAAATAGGAATAAATTTAACCAAAGATATGTAATAATTAATTGTATACTGAAAACTACAAAACAATTGTTACAATTTCAAGGAGACAGAAATAAATGAAAACTTACCCCTTGCCATGGATCAGAATATTTAATGTTGTTAAAATAGCAGTAACACCTAAATTGATCTACAAATTCAATGCAGTACTTATCAAAATCCCAGCAGCCCTATTTTCTTCTAGAATTGACAAGATGATCATACAAGTTATATGGAAATGCCAGGGACTCTAAATACCCAAATTGATATTGAAAACAGAGAACATAATTGAAAGACTCCAATACTTGATTTCAAATATGCCCCCCCACACGTACACATACAGTGGAATATTTCTATGCCACAAAAAGAATGGAATCATGTCTTTTGCAGCAACATGGATGGAACTGAGGCCACTATCTTAAGTGAAATAACTCAGAAACAAAGTCAAATTCTTCATGTTCTCATTTATAAGTGGTAGCTAAATAATGTGTATACGTGCATGGAGACAGTGTAGTACTGGACATTGAAGACAGAAAAGTGGAAGAGTGGGAAGAGGGTGAGAGATGAGAAATTACTTAGTGGGTTCAATGTCCATTATTTGTGTGATGGTTATACTAAAAGCCCACACTTCAGAGCTAAGTAATATATCCATGTAACCAAACTGCACTTGTACCCCTTAAATTTATATGATCTTTCAAAAAGATATTTCTAGTCTCACCAAGGATTTCTGCATTGCTAAATCCAGTGAGCAACATTAAGGTAGTGTCTTTCCTGCTATTTCAGCAGCACTTAATGCCAGTTGATCCCTCTTCCTTCTTGTGTAAACTCTCCTGCCTCGATTTCTGCCACAGTCCAGAGTTCACACTGCTCCTTTCCCTTCCTGTTTGCATGCTTAGCCTCCTCTACTGAGGAATTAAGTGTTGATGTCCCTCAAGATTTGATGTTAGGTTTGCTTCTCTTCATGCTCTGTCCTTTATAAAAGTTGGTAAAGATGTGGCTTGCCTATTGGTCCAAACACTAAATACATAATCATTTCATACCGACAGTAGCCATGTAAGGTAGAGCATTCAGGCAAAACCCACACATGTCCAAGGCCATGTGCTAGGTTTATAACTCAGGCAGTCCAAAGGCTGGCAAAAGCACTGTCTTACCTCTGGATGATTTCACCTGCTTCCCTTACTTCACATCATATCTGTAGGCTGATAACCCAATGTCTTATCTCCATCCCTTCTCTTTCACTCAGTTAACTTCTAGTCAGTCACCAGGTCTTATCTCAAATGTTACTTCTTTTCCATAACTCCCAAACTAGGGGATCTCCTGTTATGTTTTCTCATGTCCTTAACAATGCTTAGAAGTATTGTTATTTTACAGATATAGGTTTATGCATTTAATTAATAACTCTCCCTCCCCTCCATAAGAGAATAAATTCCGTAAGGGTAGAGTCCAAGCTACTTTTGATGTCTTCTGTTTACAGCAGTATTCAGGACAAAGTAAGCATGGCATAATAATTTAGTAAGTGAAGGAATGCATGTGTGAATAACTAGTCAAACAGACCTTTGTTGATACCCTATTTCTTCACTGCTGCCGATGGGACTTTAAGTAAGCAATTGACTCTCCTACTCCAGTATTCCTTATCTATAAAAGGGGATCACAATATTCCCAGCCATGCAGGTTTTCTGTAAGGTTTACATAAGATAATATATTTTAAAAGCTTCCAGCACAGTTCCTGAAATATAGTAAATGTTCAGTGTTCTGACAACCTATAGTACAAGAGCTTCATCTTAGAACAAAATCCAGAGAAGGATGGGATTTGCCCAACATCCCATAGCTTGTGGCAAAGGCTGGATTGCATTTTAATTACCTTCAAGCCTTTGTTAACTCATTGTTCATCTGTGTGACATACTCAAATTTCCATTTTGGCAAGATTACTCTTGCTGCTGCTGCTGCTGTGTGTGTGTGTGTGTGTGTGTATGTGTGTGTGTGTGTGTGTGTGTATTGGGCAACAGCCACCTTTCCTTTCTCAGACCATAGCTTTAACAGCGCTTTCTTATGATAGTGGAGTCTGATGCCCTCACAACTCCATTACCCCTAAATCCCCTGGTAGGAAGAATTACAGGATTCAAATGCCTTCATTTGTAAAGTGGGGGGAACATTACAATTCTAAACTCACTGTACTGCCCCTTAAATCCAGTCAGATGATTTCCAGTGAATTGCTGCTGTATAAGATGAAACATTATCTTTGTGTTATATTATTATTATTCTACCGAGACATTCAAGCCTCTGAAATGCATTTTGGAAATGCCTTAGGGTACATGCCGTTTGGTAAAAGGCATTGCTTCTGCACTGACACTTGTGTGCAGTGGTTTAGTCAACTGCTTGTTTTTGCGCCCCTCACAACAAGGGCTTCTGAACCCGGGAATGTTTAACAGGAATCTGAAATAATCAGAAAACAATGAGAGAGGTCCACAGGGGAGCAGCTTTGGCAGGGAGGAAGGGAGTCTGTAATTCACAATTCCTAGTTCCTGTGACAAAAGCAGCCACCTGACTGACAGCCTGGGAAGAGAGCCTTTTTCAGCCTCGTTCCCTGGGCTTCACGCCTTGCCTTTCCATTTGCTCCTGTTCTCTAGCTGCAAAAGGGAGAAGAATATGTGCTCTGAGTTGCAGAAAGGGGTTTGAGGAAGCTTTTCCACCAGTGCTGAAAGCTGCCCACAATTACTATTATCCATCATGAAACCTGCTTAACTGAGTGAAACCAGATAACCAATTCTCATTTCTTTGCACAAGTAGGATTTTTCAGGCACAGGTCAGGTTTTTCTCTCTTATTCTATTTTTAAAGGGAAAGGAGCAAGATGCTTAATTCAATCAAGGGTCAGTATTATGGACTGAATAGTTGTACTCCCTTTCCTGCCCTGCAAATTCATGTTAGAAACACTAACTCCAATGTGATGGTCTTTGGAGACGGGGCCTGTAAGAAGTAAGTAGACCTATGATGGGATTAGTGC
Organism: Piliocolobus tephrosceles; assembly: GCF_002776525.5. Taxonomy (NCBI): domain Eukaryota; kingdom Metazoa; phylum Chordata; class Mammalia; order Primates; family Cercopithecidae; genus Piliocolobus; species Piliocolobus tephrosceles. Next base: position 97,455,631 of record NC_045439.1, on the reverse strand, counting down.
CCTTATAAGAAGAGATGTCAGAGAGAGAGAGAGAGAGAGAGAGAGAGAGAGAGAGAGAATTTCCATGATCATGAACCCAGGAAAGACCACTTGAGGAAACAGCCATAGAGCAGATGTCTGCAAGCCAAAAGACAGTCCTCAACAACAATTGAATCAATAGGCATTTTGACCTTGGACTGCAGAACCATACAAAATAAATTGTTGCTTAAACCAGCTAGTCTATGATATTTTCTTTCTTCTTCTTTTTTTTTTTTTTTTTTTTTTTTTGAGATGGAGTTCACTCTGTCACCCAGGCTGGAGTGCAGTGACACAGTCTTGACTCACTGCAACCTCCACCTCCAGGGTTCAAGCAATTCTCCTGCCTCAGCCTCCCAAGTAGCTGGGATTACAGGTGCCTGCCACTATTCTTGGCTAATTTTTGCATTTTTAGTAGAGTCAGAGTTTTGCCATGTTGGCCAGGCTGGTCTCAAACTCCTGACCTCAGGTGATCTGCCTGCCTCAGCCTCCCAAAGTGCTGGGATTACAGGCGTGAGCCACCGTGCCTGGTCATCTATGGCATTTTCTTATGGCAACCTGAGATAACAAAAGACAGTCAGGGGCCACCACATAATGAAATAAGTATCAAAAGATGTCACTTTTGTGACTTCTAGGAAGCTATGGTTACTTGGTGTGTCAGGTTCAAATGTCTTTTTTTTTGTCACCTACAGTGTGTGGCTAGAGCCAGAAGAGCAGTTTTTCTTTAGTTAGCATCTCTCTCAGTGAGATTCTGCCTTGCTTTCCAAGCACTCTTGATTCAAAGCCCCCCTGGCCTTGTTAATAGCATCAGACTGCAACAGGGGCTGGCACAGTTCAACATTGATATTGCCCTTTCTAACCCACTGAAGGTGGTAGCTTTTGTTATTATTAATTCTGGCCTCCCTGTCATTCAGGTCACCCTGGGAACAGAATCTTGGAGCACATGGACAAGTGGACTGAATATTCCCTTACAGGCGTGAGCCACCTGTAAGTTGCTTGTGGTTAGTTGCTTGTGGTTAGTTGCTTGTGGTTAATTCCTGAGTCTATCCTTAGACTCAGCTCTCTAAGGCTGTCAGGCCAGTTGGAGCTAAAATTCCCTCAGTATATACTTAGGGATTTTGTGGGCTTTTTGTGTTTTTCAAAAATGATTACATAATTCTCTTATTTTCTTAAACCTGGGACCTGGAGGAAACCTCAGCAGCTAAAATTTGTCAGCAATGAGAATTAAAGATCCACATCCAAAGTCAGAATAGCCAGATAACTCAGCCCTCATTTACCCACTCCAGAACTCAAGGCTTACTGTCTTTAAGATGAAATGATTAAATAGTCTTATACTTAATATATGTATGCTTTCTCTAAAATAAGTGTGACTCTACACATTTTCCAGGCTGTCTATGCTGTATGACTTGGAAAGGGATTTTTGTATACATCTTTCTCTATGCCAGGGGTTTCCAACGCATAGAACCAGCAGTATCAACATCACCTGGGAATTTGTTAGAAATACTTAACTCTGAGGACCACTGTTCCATCTTAGCCATACTTTTTTCACTAATCCTGTTTTTAAGCGCTTTTACCAATACCAAAAGTATGAAGCCAGATAGTGAAGCCTCATCCTCTTACTGAAGTGACCGGCACAGGTTGGTTCAAATTGTCTGAAAGCTTATGACTTTTGATCCCTAAGTGGTGAACAAGATACCTATGTATGCATAAGAAATGTGCCTTTTCCTTTTTTCAGTTTCTTCCTTTATGCCTCAGTAGAGTTTCATCATTTGCTTCCAACAGACACTGAACATTTTTCCAGTTTATTCCTAGACAATTTATGTCTTTTGTTGCTGTTGTAAATGAGATCTTTCCTGCATTTGATTTTCTAACTTTGCTGTTTGTGTCTAGGAAGCTATTTAATTTTACATATTAATTTTTTAACCAGCCGATCTATAAAATTCTCTTACCATTAAAACAGTTATAGGTGGGGTGTGGTGGCTCACGCCTGTAATCCCAGCACTTTGGGAGGCTGAGGTGGGTGGATCACAAGGTCGGGAGATCAAGACCATCCTGGCTAACATGGTGAAACCCCATCTCTACTAAAAATACAAAAAATTAGCTGGACTTGGTGGTGGGCACCTGTAGTCCCAGCTACTCGGGAGGCTGAGGCAGGAGAATGGTGTGAACTCAGGAGGCGGAGCTTGCAGTGAGCTGAGATGGCGCCACTGCACTCCAACCTGGGTGACAGAACGAGACTCTGTCTCAAAAGCAAAAACAAACAAACAAAAAAAAGATTCTTCAGCTGATTCTCTTTCCAAGTATACAATCTTATCATGTGCAAATAATAATAAATTTGCGTAAAAAAGTACAATATTGATGATAAAATATGACATTAACAAGGTTAAATAGATGATAAAAATAGATTTTTACTAACTTTTTCCCAATGCAGATAATACATAAAAGATCCAAAGAAAATTTACAAATTCCCTAGGAAAATATATGTATTCCAATAGAAAATACCAGGCAAAAGCTACAAACAAGTCACAAAAGAAAGTACTCAGATTGCCATCAAACATGAGAGACTCCAATTAATAACAAGAGAGAAATGTGAATTTAAATTGTAAGATGTCTATTTATAACCATCAGACTGACAAAATTTAAGAGGAATAGCAGCATTGTGTCTTGTGTAGGATGCAGGTAATAGGCAGGGATGTGGATTGCTACTGTTTTTGAGGAAAGCAATCTGGTGGCATCCATCAAATTTAAAACCATGTATTCTTCATTCTAGCCATTTTAATCCTGGAAATCACTTTCATTAAAATAAAGCACTAGTACTATAGTCAGATGTTGTGTTTACCACCCAGATCTCCCCTCAGGACTGAGTCACTAATGCCACAGGTGTCAGGAGTGTTGTATGATCTTCAATTAGAGAAGCAGACCTGCTATGGTTGATACAAAACAAAGAATATATTATAGAGACAAGACGTGACACGGTGGTGGGAAGTAGTAGAGATGTCTGACCCTACATCTTCACTGGTGTGAAGTCACTGTAGGTCAGCCAGACCATCAGTCAGAAAGGAAAGCTGGGCATGGACAAAGGAAGAACACACTGAAACTGGGACAATGAACTGCAGTGCATGAAGACCAACTGGAGCCCAAGTCTCTCACCACCTCCAACCTCAATGCCACAGGAGACTTTCAGGAGCAGCTGGTACCATTCATCACAGATGTGTATACTCACTCGCACAGGGTCAGAGAAGCCAAAAGAGTAGATGTGGTGGGAGCTGGGGAAATTATAGGTCCATCCATTAATCAATCAGGTGAGCTAGCAGATTAGTGAAAAGGCGCAAAGCTGTCTGTGTCTGGCATCCTGTACCGATTTTTAAAAAAATTTATTTATCTATTTAGTTTTGAAACAAAGTCTCACTCTGTTGCCCAGGCTGGAATGCAATGGCACGATCTCAGCTCACTGCAACCTCCGCCTCCCAGGTTCAATGTCTCAGCCTTTTGCGTAGTAGGGATTACAGGTGTGTGCCACTACACCCAGCTAATTTTTAAATTTTAATTTTACTATTGTTATTATTATTTGTGTTTTTAGTAGAGATGAGGGTTCACCATGTTGGCCAGGTTGGTCTCGAACTCCTGACCTCAAGTGATCCATTCACCTTGGCTTCCCAGTGATGGGATTACAGGCGTGAGCCATGCCACCTGGCCTGTAACAACTTCTAGACATAGCAAAACAGCAGCAACTTTACCTCTGCCTTCAGTTATCTCCCACCACTTTCCGTTTTGTCCAAAAGGAACCTACAGCAATACAGGGAAGGGGATTCTGGGAAATGTAGTTCCAGCCTAGCTAAGATGATAAGGAAAAAAGCTCTGCAATCACTCAGCCAAGTTGCTCTCCAGGAATTGCCCTCGGTCAAAGTAAGCTGCCCCTTCCAAGGCTGTGCCCCCTCTCTGGGGACAGCAACCACTGCGGAGGTACAGAGGCTTAGCCTACTTGCATCAGTTGGGACAACTGCAAGCACCTTATTTCAGAGCCACCCAGACTCCTCAAGGCCTCTGATACAACTGTATTGCAATTCAATGGCTCCTTCTGCCCAATCCTGGTCCTCTCACCCCTCACAGATGTTCTTCCTGGGAATGCCTCCCCAAAAGCCTCCTGCAGCAACTCTCAGAAACTCAGAATTCATTTCCCAACTTACTACAAGTATATATGGATATCTTATGATACATTGTTTGTGGTAACAAAATGAGTAGACAATGTGAATTTCAATTATTGGCTGCATATATTAGGTATCTACATCATAGACTACATGCCAGAAAGAATGTGTAGTAGTTGCTCACTCAGGTCTCCCTTTTGAAGTGCTCACAGGGAAACGCACTTCCTCAGATCTGGGTGAGAGCTCGCAGTGCCCACAGGGGCCTCGCAGCATCTCCCAATCTCATCAGCGTGGCTGTGACTTGGAGCAAAAACTCCCCAGGACTCATCTGTGGTGTATTCCTCATTTTGATTTCTAATTTGAGGTATTTGTGATACTTATGCTTTCTCCTCCCACCTTTTTTTTTTTTTTTTTTTTTGGAGACAGAGTCTCACTCTGTTGCCCAAGGGGGAGTGCTGTGGTGCAATCTCAGCTCACTTCAACCTCCTAAGTTCTGTCTCCAGGGTGCGAGCAACTCTCATGTCTCAGCCTTGCAAGTGCCTGGGATTACAGGCATGTGCCACCTATGCCCGTCTATTTTTTGTAATTTTAGTGAAACAGGGTTTCTCCATGTTGCCCAGGCTGGACTTGAACCCCTGACCTTAGTCTTCCAAAGTGCTGGGATTACACACGTGAGCCACTGCATCCAGCCTCCCTTTTTTACTTTTTAGTTAAAATGTGATTTTTAGAGTTTCCACTATTTTTTTCTAACTTTTAATTCACTAATTTCTGCTTTTATTTAAATTCTCCCTACTCACCTTCAATTTATTTTGTGTTCCTTGAAAGCATAATTTTTTTTTCTAATTTAGTAAACATGAATGATTTTTTTTCAGTTTAGTTTTAGTTACAATCTATTGATTTCCTGGGAGTTATTTCATAATTCCTGATTAATGTAAAATGTTGGCTTCGATTTTTTTTTAACACAATAGAGGGATTTTTTAAGTTTTTAGATTGGAGGCTTTTTAATTTTTCATTTCTATGTTGGGAATTATTTAACAGTTTTTATACAAATTATTTTTAAAATATGATCTATATTGCTTTCATTTGAGGATTATTGAAAGATTTCTATTGCCTAATATATGGTCAGTGTTTCCAAATGCCCCATAGGTATTTAAAAACAAGTTACCTTCTGGGTATACAGTAGGGAAATGTTCAAGAACACATTATTGAGTGTACTTTTTAAATTACATTTAAAAATCTCAGTTATAACTTGGATTAGTCATGCAATGCAAGAGAAGTTAAACTCTGCTAGTTACCATGTTTCTATTTTTTCTCCTTTTATTGCCCACAATTCTTGGTTATGCATTTTAATGTTTTATTTGATGCATGACGACCACATGAACACTTAGACATGTATGCATCTCTAACTTTTACTATTATACAGATCCTTTAGTCATTTAAATTTTTGTCATAGATTTAACTTAAATATCAATGCTGTGGGCCATGATTTATTTTTTGTTTGTGTTTGTCTGATGTGATTTTACTCTATCTTTTCACTTTCAAACTTCTGAGTCAATTTCAGATATGTCTCATATATATGGCATATAGTTAGGTTTTATTATCTGATATAATCTGAGTCTTTTTCTTTTAATAGGTTAGTTTATCCCACTGACATTTGTTGCTATAACAGATATTTTTGTTCTGAATTCTGTCATTTGTGTTATTCCATTTGTTTTTAATGTTTCCTATAGTATCTTTCATTAGCTCGATGGTTTGTGTTTTCTTTTGCTTTGTATGTATGATTTGGGTTGTAGTTTTGATAGTCTGTAATATTTATAGACTCTATTTCTTATTTCATTGGTTTTAGTGCTACCTTTATTACTAACATTGCCCTTAAAATATATAAGGTCTAATCTATCACTTTCAAATTGTATCGAATAAAAAAATAGGAAAGCAATATTTTTACATGTTCTTTCAATATCTCCTTACATATGCCACCACATTTTTGTAATTATGATATAATCTTTAAATTATCAAGATTAAAGACATTTATATTTTGCTGTTAAAATGGCCACATTTGTCCACAGTTATACATTTAAACAAAATTAAATCTACCAACTTTCACCTCACAGCTTCTCTGACCCTAAGCTTCTTATTTTGTTTAATGATTTGTTTGATGGAGTGTTAAACTCACTCCTCATTCTGAACCAATTCTCTCCACTCCTGAGCCTTCCATATTTCCCATTTTCTGTAGGTTAGAAGCCAAAATTCTTAGTATTATATTAAGTCCCTCCATGTACTTGTTTCTGCTTGCTTTTCTAGCTTTATGCCTCATCAATTCCTGCCTCCAAGTTTTCATTTTATTTGTGGAGCTGCTTATAGTTTATATATGTATCATACAATTTTATGTTCCCGGACCTATAGTCACATTGCCAAACACTTAACTCTTCTTGCCTTATTTTATGCTAATTCTAATTTATTCATAAACACTCAGGTCAGAATAAAATTTCAAGTAAAAATTTATGACTGTATAACTTGAACATAGAAAGTTACAAATCCTGAGTGTGCAGCTTGGTGAATTTTTACATATAGACACACAAAATCACACCTCCCTATCCAGATGAGGGAACAGAAATTAATCTGCAGGCCAGAAGCGCTGTTTATGCACCCATAGTCACTACCTCCTTTGCCCAAAGAACCACTCTGCTGATTTCTTGACGTTAGTTATTTTTGCATGTAAGTCTACATGCATGGAAAAATATTGTATGAGTGATTTCGTGTTTGATTTCACAGGCCCTACAGTTTTTGGTCACTTCCTTGATCCAGTTTTGGTCACCTCTCTCGCCCCAACCTCTCAAGTCTTACGAGCCCCCATCTGTCCCTTCAGCCCTGTTGGCCTTTTTTGTTCTAGATGCCCCCAGCCTGGCCAGTCCAGGTCATCTCTGAAGACTTGATGGCCTCCTCAGTCAGGATCCACTGGCCCTGATCACTTAGGGAAGAGAAGCAAAGCCATAGCAATAGAAGACCAAGAAAGGGAGAGATATAGAATCATTTTATTAAGAAGCCAAAAATTAGGAAGGGAGAAAAAAAGAAGAGCACATCTAGGGCATTCCTATTTTTAGGTATTGAGATTTTCAAAAAATAGGCACACACCTAAATACATATTTGTCAAAGAAAATACGTGGGTTCTAGTAAACTTTTCTATGTTGCTATTTTTAGACAAATTATACATTATTATTATTACTATTATTATTATTATCATTATTATTATTATTATTTGAGATGAAGTTTTTGCTCTTGTCCCCCAGGCTGGAGTGCAATGACGCGACCTTCGCTCACTGCAAACTCTGTCTCCTGGGTTCAAGTGATTCTCCAGCTTCAGCCTCTCTAGTAGCTGGGATTACAAGCACCCACCACCATGCCTGGCTAATTTTTGTATTTTTTGTTTGTTTGTTTTTGGTAGAGGCGGGGTTTCACCATGTTGGCCAGGTTGGTCTCAAACTCTTGATCTTAGGTGATCTGCCAGCCTTAGCCTCTCAAAGTGCTGGGATTGCTGGCAAATTATATATTATTTGAAATCCATGTCTGATGACTTAAATATATGCATCATCTGCAGATAGGTTTATTTCGTTTGTTTCTTATTTTGGTCCTTTTTCTTGGAATTCCTGATAATTTTTAAAAGAATGTCATGTGCCAAGTACACAAAGATGCCATGCCCTCTGCATATAAAGTCTCTGGATGACATTTGCTTATTTTAGAGAATATTTCCTCCTGGTTATTATTTGTAGTTAGATTAGTAGTAGACCACCAGTCTTGTATTGTGACAACTCAAGGCTGATTTTAGGCTTGGTAAGACATAGGCCATGTCCAGTTGACTCCCCTAATCTACCAGGAGTCCCTACATAAAATTATGGGATGCTTATCAGGGTCTCTTCACCTTCAAGTGCTCTGAATTATAATGTTTATCTCTCTCATACCATAAGGTGGCTGATAGCTCAACTCCTGTTAGCCCCTTATGACCTACTTCCTACTTGGCTTCTCCACCTCTCTGACAGCACAAAATACACATCAGAGAATTTATCAAGAGGAAAAGTTTGTCTCACTTCTCTTCCCTTCTATTTGGGATCTTGGGTACACAAGAAATAAAGTCTATACACTCCAATTTCTTCTTTTTTTCCCTGTGAGACTGCCCAAAGCTCTGCCTTGTTTTTAACTTGGTTATCAGCTGGAGCAGCTGTTTCTAACTAGGTTCTTAGACTCGCCACAAATCTTATTAATGATTCAATAAGTTACTAAAGTACTTAAGTGAAAAAGTAGAGTAGAATATCATACTTACCTTAAAAGCTTTCCTTGGGGACTTTGGCATTTTATATCCTGCCTGCCTTGGTAGATATTTAAGGTCTTTACCTAGATTTTTTTGTGTAATATATGTTATCCAGTTTTGTAGTTGTTCTCATGGGGAGGATTGGTCAGCTATATGCTAGTACATCATAGGCATAAGCAGAACTCAGGAAGTAGTTTTAAAGCAAGACAACTGCTAACTCTCTCCATACCTCTCCCAGATTCATTTTGAAATGACCAAATATGAAAATAAGAGTCACTTGCAATAGTGTTCAACACTATACATGTATATAGTTCCCATGCCTGAGATCTTGACATTGATAGATACAGTAGATACCTGTCTACTGGATGGCAAGAAGGGCTCATCCAGAGTGTCCTTTTATCCAAAGACAGATTTCCCAAATCTGAAATAAGGAGCTGCAGATGATATAATCACAAGTCTCCAATAAAATCCATTAATTTAGGAAAGGTTAAGAACTTTATTTGGGGGTGTTCAGTGGTGAAAATAGGCAACACATTTAAATCCTAACGATGCTCTAGGACAACAAAATTATATTTTTGCATGTCTGACTCCATCACTAGAGGGTAAGCTTCCTGAGGGCAAAAAAGGGGCATAATTTTTCTTCTCCAAAACCAATTTTTCAGGAAGTGTTGGTTAAATTGTGTACTGTAATGACCCCCTCAATGCTTAATTTAGAATTTGCTTTGTTCACTCATTTATTCATTTATTTTATTTTTTTAGCAACTCAATGCATATTGGGAATGAGCACCCTCCCTTAGAGACATGGCAAGGAACACAGAAGCTAGGGCCTCGGCTTTGTGGGACTTACTATCTAATCACATTTCCACTCAAACACTGATTGTTTGGGGATTGTGATCTCTTACTCCTTGATGATGAAGACCATATGCCTAAATTACAGAAAAAAATAGGAAACTAGAGAGAAAGAAAATGGAGATGAAAGTCATTTCTTATTTTTTTATCTGAATTTGACCAAGGTAATGCCTCCTGCTATATTCCTTCATGCATTCTCTTATAGATACAAACGCTTATTCACAGATATTTTCACATATGTAAAATAAATAGTTTTATACCATATGTACTAGCTTTTTAAAATCCTATCAGAATATCTTGAATAACTTTTTACCTGTTTCCTTTATATTTTCAACTATTATACACATATATAATGGTCCATGGAGTGACAACATAACCCACCCACCACAAAGTTTAAGAAAAAAATTAAAATATTTGCCTTTTACTTCATATACTTCTCTCTGCTGTATTCTTGTGTCTACCTTTCCCTTCCTGCACCGTGAGGCACATCCAAAGATAGCCATTATCCTGATTTTTCTGTTCATCACTTATTTGCATTTTCTTTACTTACTAAATACTTATGCATGCCTCTATGTTGTATAATTAAGTGTATTTGTAAATTTTATAGAAAATCGCATTTCTGAGATACTTTTTTTCTTCTCATAATTATAGTTGTAGGATTTGTCTCTAGTGAATCATGTACATCTAGTTTGTTTTTTTTTTAACTTTAATATAGTATACCACTATTTAGTATAGGTTTTATCACTGTCTTCTTAAACATTTAGGGTTATTTTCTCTAATTTTTCACATTTCATCCAAATGGGTGAAATGAACATTCTAATTCATGCTTTCTTAGGTACCTATGTAAGAGTTATAGCCTGAAAGTAAAATTGCTAGTTAAAGGGTTCATGCAATTTCAGCTTAAATAAATATTGCCAAATGTTTTTCTGAAGTAGTTACACCAATTAAAATTCTTAATTTCAATTTACAAGTGTATATGTTGCTACACATCTTTGCCTATACTTAGCATTATCAGGCTTTATACTTTTTAGCAATTCTATGGCTATGGAATCTGAAATTTCATCATGGCCTAAATTTGCAAATCTTTCCTGACAAGTGAGTGGTCATTTTAGTTTACCCTTCTAAACTGTTTATTTCTTTGGCCTATATTTTAACTGACTTATTTCTGTTTAACTTACTTTAGGGATAATTTTGTACATTTTGCACACTAATTCTTTGTTATCTAAATGCAATACAACTGTGATGTATTTGCAGGTTTTATATATATTTTTACTATTTTCATTATCTGGAGTTTTAATTTCTTCATAATAATACTGATTAAATTTTTCCCTTATGGTTTATGAAAACTTTGATTAAAAGGTGCCTGTCTAGATCTTATTTTTGAAGTTTAAAGTTTGGCTGTTCACTTTGAGGTCAATATTTCATCTGAAAATAGTTTTCTTTATAGCATAGAAGTAGAGTGTTTTCCCTATAGAGATAATTGCCACAACGTTGCTAATTACAAGTGTGTGATTTCTTTTTCTATATCTGTCATATATCAATTTTCTATAGATATTTTACATTTGTATCTAAGATCTTATTCTGTTCGTTCATTCTATTTTTCTATCCTTGTGCCAAGACTATGTTGTCGTAGTTTCCCTAGCTTCTAATAATTCTTGGTGTTTCTTACAATATGTCTTTCTTTATTCTCAGTTAACTAGGTCATTTAAGAATTTTGCTCTTTGAAGCACATTTTAGAATACACTTTCCAATTCCATTATAAAATTGTTTCAAGAATTTGAGCTGAAATGCTTAAAATTTGTATATTAATTTTTAAAAATTCAATGTTTTATATCGTTTCTGTATCCATAGAATGACTATATGAATTATCATTAAGTATATATGAGATATGTATAAATGTGAAATGTTTATGTATTGCTTAACAAGCATCATTATATTGGCAAAACCATAAAATAATTCTCTTCCAAGTTTCAAAAATTAAGCTCTTCCAAAGAAAAAAAGGTAACATTTAACTGTGTAAAAAAAGACAAAATGAAAAATTATCTTGTGCACTTGATTATTAAAATATAACATAAGCAGAATAATTATTCTTAAGACATTTATATATTTTATCAATTTTTAGCTCTGTCTCTAATAATCTATTTTTCTAAATAATTTTTGATATGTCTTTATTATTTTTAATTTTTCATAAATTGACCTCAAGTGCATTTTATAATTAGTAAACTTGAAATTGCTGACATCTTAAACCTACTCTATTCTGTATATTTTCCCTTCCTTTAAAAAAAATCTTTATAAAACCATCCAGTAAGTTGCTATATGATTATTTTCAATTTTTTTTACCAATTTTAAAAACCATGAAATCATACATTTTTAATGTTATTTCATTTTAGAGTAGGATAAATGTATCTACTTAAAAATAGAAATTCCACCAAAAATATTTTTTACAGAAGTCAAGATGTTTGAAAACACAGTTATAGAAATTTGACATTTAATCTGGTATGCCATTTTAACTCTTTTTATTTAATTTATTTAAGACCTTTTCGGCTTTGTGGTGCATGAAGTTTATTTATGTAAGGCACACATACAGAGAAGTTTAAAAATCACAATTGTGTAGTTATGGTAACTAGCATCATATTAAAAAGGAAAAGATCGTTGTGCTCTTAAAGCTCCCCACCATCTTGCCCTCTTCCGGTGATTACACCATCCTCCACAAAAGACACCACTGCTCTCATTGCTAACACTATTAATTAGTTTGGCTTGCTTGTGTACTTTATATTAATGGTATTATATGGAATGTAGTTTTTCATGTCTGGCTTCTTTTATTTGATACTATGTTTGTAAAATTCAATCATGTTTTGGAGACTAGTTGTAGTTCATTTATTTTCATGGCTAAACATTTTATTTTGTATATGTAGGTTATATTTTATTCTGTATCATAGTGATTTTCAATTTCAAGCTATTGTAAATAGTGTGCTATATACATTCTATTGTGCATCTTTTTTTTTTTTTTTTTGAAATGGGGTCTTTCTATTTTGCCCTGGTTGGTCTTGAACTCCTGGGCTCAAGTGATCCTTCTGCCTCAGCCTCTTGAGTAGCTGGGGTTAATTACAGGTATGTTCCACCATTCCCAGCTACACATCTTTTGATGAACTTATAAACACATTTCTATTGGATATACAGGTAGGATTTGTACTTCTATTCCATAGAGTGTACATGTGTTCTCTTTTATGAGAATCCCAATTGGTCCACATTTTTACAAACCCTCGCTGTTTTCAGTCATTTTTACCTTTAGCCTTTCCAGTGGAGAGTAGTGGTATTGTGTTGCATTTTAAACTTGAACATCATTCATAACAATTGAGGTCAAACACCTCTGTATACATTTGTTAACATTTTGTTGATATTCATTCATGAAATATTTGTTCATACTTTTTGTTGTTGGTTTGTTTGTTTGTAAGTTTTTTTTTTTTGGCTAAATCCTCTACTGGTGGTCTGCCTTTTGGTTATTGATTTGTAGGAATTATTCCATTGTATTGAATACAAATCTTTGTCAGAATTTTTTTCCCAGATATGTGACATGTCTTTTTCCTCTGTTACTAGTGACTTTTAATGAATGAAGATTTTAAATTTTCTATTTTACTCATAAGTAGAAAAAAACTTAGTATTTTAATTGAGAGAATATTTGCTCTGTAGATACTGGTATTTCTATTGAGCTCAGAAAATAATGTTCTAGAACGAAGATACTAACTTCGATATTTTTCATGTTTGTAGGTATAAATATTTCAGCCTAACTATGTAAACTTGTAAAATAATTTACCTGATTCTGTGGCATGTCTTGGATTCTAAGATGATATTATGTGCAAAGTTAGAATTTTCATTGTCTTGTTGTGGCTGCTATTCTCATGCTCACCCATTGCTTTTGTGGGCATGAATTTCCATATCCCCTTGTGTGTTCAAATTTTGTTTTCAATAACTACATTTAATTAACAGTGTCAGCTACTGAATAGTTTGACATTCCATTTGTTAATTACTTTAAATAAAGATTTCCAACTAAATCTGCACAAGATACAATTAAATTGAGAAGAATATTTTATTTTAAAAAATGTTCAATAACATCGTAAGCGATGGTGTTTCATTTCCCAAACAGTTTTTCAAAACCTCAAGTATTTGTAAGCTTTGGTGATAAGTAGCAAAGAAAGAGTGCTACTTGCATGGGCCCGGTAATCTTATTTTGCCAATTTCTTCCCTTTGGAATGGCTGCATTTACTTCCATTGTAACTAGGAAGTAACTTGCTTTTGATTTTTTCAGGCTCATAGGCAGAAGGGACTTGCCTGTCTCAGATGAGACTTTGGAAAGTGGACTTTTGGGTTATTTCTGAAATGAATTTAGACTTTGGGGGAGTGTTGGGAAGGCACGATTGGTTGTGAAATGTAAGGAGATAAGATTTGGAGGGTCTAGGGGAGGAATCATATGGTTTGGCTCTGTGTCCCCATCCAAATCTCATCTTGAATTGTACTCTCATAATTCCCATATGTTCTGGGAGGGACCTGGTGGGAGATAATTTGAATCATGGGGGCAGTTTCCCCCATACTGTTCTCATGGTAGTGAATAAGTCTCATGAAATCTAATGATTTTATAAGGGGTTTCACTTTTGTATCCTTCTCATTTTCTCTTGACATTGCCATGTAAGAAGCTCCTTTCACTTCCCACCATGATTCTTATGCCTTCTCAGCAATGTGTAACTGTAAGTCCAATTAAACCTCTTTTCCTTCCCAGTTTCAGGTGTGTCTTAATCAATAGCATGAAAACGGACTAATACATTAACTAAGACAAAAAGAGAGAAGACAATAATTACAAATATCAGGAATGACATATGTAACATTGCTATAAATACTACAGACATTAAGTGGATAATAAGGAAATAATACAACTTTATATATGCCCGTAAATTGACAACTTGTATGAAATAAACCAATTCCTTCAAATACATAAACTTTCTAGCTCACTCACAAAGAACAGATAAACAGAACAGATCTATTTCTGCTAAATAAATTGAACTTGAAATTGGAAAAAATTTAGCAAAAAATTTTTTTTTCCAGATAGTTTCATTGGCAAACTGTATCAAATATTTAATTAAGAAGTAATAACAGTTGTACACCAATACTTCAAGAAAACAGAAAAGGTTTAAAAAAGTCCCAACTCACATTATTATGCCAGTATTACCATGAGGCCAAAACAGTACAAACACAGTCTAAGAAAAGAAAGTTAACAAGCAGTATTCTTCATGAACATAGATGTCAAAGTTGGCCACAAAATTATTAGTAAATAAAGTCCAAAAATATATGATGAAGTAGGGTTTATCCTGGGAATGTAAGCCTGATTGAACGTACAAAAATTAATTAGTTGTAGCTTATTTATTATTTGTGCCTGTAAAGTATGTTTCTTCTCTTATTTTTGAGATCAATAAAAGGTTATATAAATTGAGAGACTTTCCAGAGTCTTGAGAGGTAAAGAGGAATGTTTTCTCTAAACTTCTCACCCAATTAATATAGTATTATTCTGCAAACTTACTACAAAGGGCAAATGATATTTTTAGAAGACATTTAAAAACAAGTATAATAAGAACTAGAAGTACTACATGTACAGAAAAAAGAGAGATAGAGTAACATTAATGAAAATTTGTATAACGAGCTTTTAAAAAATATTTTTAAATAATAGTATTCAATTTGAAACTGGTACATTAATAGACTTCTATAGCAAAGGAAGTCCATCAATTCTTCAAAGCTATTCCACATCTCAGTTTTCTTTGCAGTTGATTCATAGTATTCACAGATAGCTTTTTTCTCTCTAGATATATTTTGCTTTTTGTTGTGGCAGTGGTGGTGGTGGTGCTAGTGGTGAATAGACAAAATGTGTTGTCTTTATTGTAGCATTTTGACATCATCTTCAAACTGCCTTTAAAATAAATCCAATCTCTTACAACTAACATTATTTTTAGGGCCATTTCATTTCCTTTTTTAAGTTGGGCTAATTTTTATGTTTTAAGGCTGCTTTATATTTGAAGTCTGATGATTTATTTTCATTGCACCTGTGGTATAACTGCATTGTGCTTTGATTCTAAGTCTGGTTCTTTTTGGCTCTTTTTTGGATTCTTTTTTCCTTTATTTTTCTCAAAAAATAAGTACATGGGAATTTTTTTAAAGTTCTAGCACATTTGAACATATTTTAAATTTTCATTTACATTTGATTTATATTTCTAATAGATGTAGCATCCTAACTTCAAAATTATTTTCCCTCAAAATCTATTTGCCTCAAAATATTAAAAATGTCAATTTATTGCCATTTGACATAGATTGTTGCTGAAGAGAAGTCTAAGTTCTTTGCCATTTTTTCATTTGTCAGGAATAATATTTCGTTTTGTTTTGCTTCCTGTTTTTCTTGCCAACTTTTATTTTAGCTTCAAGGGGTACACGTGCAGGTGTGTTACACAGGCAAATTTCATGTCATAGGGGTTTGGTGTACAGATAATTTTGTCACCCAGATAATCAGCATAATACCCAATAGGTAGCTGTTTTAATCCTTACTCTCCCCCAACCCTCTACCGCAAGTAAGCCTTGATTTATAGTGTTTCCTTCTTTATGCCAGTGTATATTCAATGTTTAGCTTCTGCTTATAAATGAGAACATACAGTATTTGGTTTTCTCTTCCTGTATTAATTCACTTAGGATAATGGCCTCCAGCTCCAACCATATTGCTGCAAAGGACCCAAATTTTTTATGGCTCTGTAGTATTCCGTGGTGCAAATGTACCATATTTTCTTTATCCAATCAACCATTGATGGGAATCTAGGTGGATTCCCTGTCTTTGTGACTGTAAACAGTGCTGCAATGAACATATGTGTGCATATGTCTTTATGGTAGAATGATTTATATTATTTTTGGTATACACTCAGTAATGTGATTGCTGGGTGGAATGGTAGTTCTATTTTGGGTCCTTTGAGAAATCTCCAAACTGCTTTCCACACTGGCTGGACTAATTTACATTCCCACTAGCAGTGTGTAAGTGTTCTCTTTTCTCTGAAAGCTCACCAACATCCGTTATTTTTTTTAACTTTTTAATAATAGATATTTTGACTGGTGTGAGATGGTAACTCATGGTTTTGAGTTGCATTTCCTTAATTATTAGTGATATTGAACATATTTTCATATGCTTCTTGGCCATATGTATGTGTTCTTTTGAGAAATGTCTGTCATGTCTTTTGCCATTTTGCCACAAAATGGGGTTGTTTTTTGCTTGTTGGTTTGAATTCTTTATAGATTCTGGATATTAGGTCTTTGTTGAATGCATAGTTTACAAATATTTTCTTCCATTCTGTAGGTTGTCTGTTTACTCTATTGATAGTTTCCTTTGCTGTGCAAAAGCTCTTTAGTTTAATTAGGTCCTACTTGTCAATTTTTGTTTAGAGTCTTTGTTATGAAGTCTTTGCTGGGGGCAATGTCCTGAATGGTATTTCCTAGGTTTTCTTCTAGAGTTTTTATAGTTTTAGGTTTTATAGTTAAGTCATTAATCTGTCTCGAGTTGTTTTTTTATATGATGAAAGGTTTAGTTTCAATCTTCTGCAAATGGCTAGCCAGTTATCCCCACGCTATTTATTGAATAGGGAGTCCTTTCCTCATTGCTTCCTATTTCTAGTTTTGTTGAAGATTAGATGGTTTTAGGTGTACTGCCTTACTTATGGGTTCTGTAAACTGTTCCACTGATCTATGGATCTGTTTTTGTACCAGTACCATGCTATTTTAGTTACTGTAGTCTTATAGTATAGTTTGAAGTCAGGTAGTGTGATGCCTCCAGCCTTACTCTTTTTGCTTAGGATTTCTTTGACTATTCAGGCTCTCTTTTTGTTCCAAATGAATTTTACAATAGTTTTTTTCTTTCAAATTCCATGAAAAATGATGTTAGTAGTTTGATAGGAGTAGCACTGAATCTGTAAATTGCTTTGGGCGGTGCAGCTGTTTTAACAATACTGATTCTTTCTATTCATGAGCATGGAATATTTTTCCATTTGTTTGTGTCATCTCTGATTTCTTTCAGCAATGTTTTGTAATTCTCATTGCAGAGATCATTCACCTCCTTGGTTGGCTGTGTTCCTCGGTATTTTCTTCCTATCATGCCTATTGTGAGTGGGATCACAGTCTTGATTTGGCTTTCAGCTTGGATGTTGTTGGTGTACAGAAATTCTGTGGAGTTTTGTACATTAATTTTGTATCCTGAAACTTTGCCAAAGATGTTGATCAGATCTAGGAGCCTCTGGGCAAAGAATATGGTGTTTTCTAGGTATAGAATTACATTGTCTGCAAAGATAGTTTGGCCTCCTCTCTTTCTATTTGGATGCCTTTCATTTCTTTCTCTTGCCTGATTGCTCTGGCCAGGACCTCCAGTACTATGTTGAATAGGAGTGGTGAGAATGGGCATCCTTATCTCATTTCAATTCTCAAGGGAAATGCTTCCAGCTTTTGCCTGTTCAGTATGGTGTCACCTGTGGTTTTGTCGTAGACAGTTCTTAAGTTCTTATTATTTTGATGTATGTTCTTTCAATGCCTAGTTTGTTAAGGGCTTTTCTTTCTTTCTTTCTTTTTTTTTTTTGAGACGGAGTCTTGCTCTGTCACCCAGGCTGGAGTGCAGTGGCGTCATCTTGGCTCACTGCAAGCTCAGCCTCCCGGGTTCATGCCATTCTCCTCCTCAGCCTCGCGAGTAGCTGAGACTATAGGTGCTCGCCACCACACCCGGCTAATTTTTTGTAGTTTTAGTAGAGACAGGGTTTCACCGTGTTAGCCAGAATGGTCTCGATCTCCTGACCTTGTGATCCGCCCATGTCGGCCTCCCAAAGTGCTGGGATTACAGGCGTGAGCCACTGCGCCTGGTCATTGAGGGCTTTTAGCATGAAGGTTGTTGAGTTTTATCACAAGCCTTCTCTTTGTCTATTGAGACGATCATGTGGTTTCCGTTTTTAGTTCTGTTTATGTGATGAATCACATTTATTGATCTGCATATGTTGAACCAACCTTGCATCCCAGGAATAAAGCTTACTTGATCATAGTCAATTAGCTTTTTGATATGCTGCTGGATTTGGTTTGCCAGTATTCTGTTGATAATTTTTACATCGATTTTTACTTAGATAATTACATTTTTATTTTTCTCTCATTATTACTTTACATAACATGATGTTAAATCACATTTTTAAATAATTAGTTCTTTGATCCTTCTGATTAAAAATTTTATTTAAAGGTCTTTTCTGTTACCTGAAAAATTTATTTACTTTCAGGTTCAGATGTTCTGCTGACTTTTAATGGTCGTGTGTGTGTGTGTGTTTATGCACCTGCATGTTGTTGGTTTTCTTTAAGTGCCAAATGATCTGACTTGTTATTGCTGCTATACAGAAAAACTATTTACTTTTAAATATTTACTATGTATGTAACCCAATTGTAAAATTATCACTATTTATAATAAATGTTCTTTCAGTTTTCTCCTTTTGATTTAGGTAAAATTGTCATTATCTGTGAAGAATTATCTTTTAAAATATTCCTTATTTTAATCAGTATTATTATTTTTATTCATTTTTATTGTATTGGTTGTAACTATCAGAAAAAATTTAAGTATAGTATTATAATATGTTTAATGATACTTATTATATAGATAATACATAACATTTCATATGTCATAGCATATATAGTTCTTCTAGAATGTAATCATATTGATATCAGCTAATGGTTTTGAAATCATGTAAAGTTAGTATACTTCACTTGACAGTTTGCTCAAAGCTTACATTTTATGTTCTGAAATGTAAAAATTATTATAAAATTTTTTGAAATTATTTTTAACATCTATTAATATTTTTTCTTCTTTGCTTATTCAAGTGACTAATTATGTTAATATATCCTTTTGCTGAAACAGCCTCACGTTCCTTTATATACTTTATGCACTTAGACGTTATTATTTTAACATGCTGGTTTCGTTTATTAAAACATTTTGCATTTCTATTCTTGAAAAATGAGTCAATTTTCTTGACCTATGTTTCTAATTCATTATGAAAATTACACTTGATTTATAAATTTAATTGAGAAGAAATGTACTCCTTTCCACAATGCAGGAAAATGTAGAGAGCATGAGTGTTACCTGTTTCTCACTGATTTTATAGAATTTAAAGCTCTCTGGACCCACAGTTTTAGTGGAAATCCTTAACAGCATACTCAATTTATTTCCCTATTTAATACATTTATTAAATTATCTCTTCTATTTTAAGACAAAGCATAGAAAATAACCCATTTCATATAGATTTTCCAATGTATTTGTCAAAATGTACAGGAGTATTCTTTTAAATCTGTCCCATGTTTGTGCCCTCTTGTTTATGTATGGATTTTTGTATTTTTAGTTTTCTGAATTCTGAATTTTGCTTGATTACCTTTAAAAAAACTTTGACTATTTTTAGAGTTTACTCAAAAAACTAGTTCTTGTATAAATTTATCATTTTTTCAATTCTCTAATATATTAATTTCTAGTGTTATCTTTGATTTATCATACATATTATTATCAAGTAATATGCATCTTTGCAGGAGAGGAGGCAGTTTGTATTTGAAAAATTTATTTTCTTTTTATAGTTCAATAACTAACATATTTGACACGATGAGTATGCTTCTAAAGACACATTTTTTCTGCCTTAAGTTTTCACATTTTTATTATTCTAATTGGCATTAATATCTAAGGCTGTAACTAGACAAATTACGTTGTCTTTGATTCTGGAGTTATTTAGTGTACTGTTTTTATCTTCTTTCTTTTCAATTTAAAAATGAGTCTATATTTTGTAAGTATTATTACTTGTTTTTTATTATAGAGTTACGTCAGTCCCATCTTCTGTAATGTATCTGTCTTCTCGTTTGCCAGTATTATGCCATATTCCTTTTACTTAGCTGCTGTTATGATGTATATTAGTAAAATCATATCCTGAGTTCTCAGAGTTATTTCTAGTGTGATATAATCTGAGCAGGGAGATATCCAGCTTATGATATTAGTATCTAAATCAAGATACTCAGGAGATAATGTAGGATTTTTAAACAGCTCCTGAATTTAGAGGCCAAACTCTAAATAAGATCCCAGAAGATTCCATTTGTTTAAAAAAAATCTTTTGCTCTCCTTACTGCAAAAGTAAACCATAATTCAATTAACTTTTCAAATATCAAGCCATTTGGACTAGAATTAATAATGTGGTATATAAGGATAAATAAGTTCTGACAAGAATTCTGTTCTTTAATCCTTCAAAACAAGTAAATAATCAGAAGGGGGAAATGAAGCTTAGCAGAGGCTGATAGGAATTTTTGAACATATCACAAATACAGGGAAAGTCTATAGTGTTTCAAGTTACTCTCTATTGATTTTTCTTTTGTCCTTTCCATCAGAGAAAGCTCATGTTCATCACGATGTGCTCTAGACTTGGAATAGGATGTCCCTGACAGCTGCTAGCAGGGATCCTGGGATATGTCAGAAGATATCCAATTTCCTTTGAAACTGGTCATTCTAAAGAGAAGTTGCTGTTGTTTTTGATATAAAGCACAAATGCAAAAATAGCCCAAATTTCTTAAGGTCTTACTAGTGTGGGAGGATATATCTGTGAGATGAGCCTCAAAACATGCATGGCTTTGGCCATAGAGCGTGACTTTAGCCTTCACCGGGTTAATATGTGAAAAGTCAGGCCCTCAATTCTTTTCTCTGGGATGCCAAAAATCCTGTATTATCTTATATTTGTTTCCAAGGAGTCACAACTGACCTTTCTTCTCAACTTTTAGCGACCTGTTTCCACTCTATTTCCCATCACTATATTTTTGTTTGTGTTAAATTTAGGCACTTGGTCCATATGTGAATGTTCCTTTTATTATTTATGAATGCATCTCTTCATACCTAGATAATGTCATTTTTTGCTCTAATATTCATTACCATTTTCAGAAGCCTCCATGTCTTTGTTCTGCAGCAGCAAGGAGTATGCTTAACTATTCAGAATCACAGAAAAACTCCATTCAAATAGAACCAAGAGACGATGATTTTGTCCATCATCTTACAGGTACAACGTTAGAGCATGACATTCATAAGTTCACACACAGTTTATCTGTAAAAGAGATACGAGTGGAATCTAAGTTTCCTGAATTTAGTTCTGTGTACTTTCATCTACAGCAGTCATTTTCTAACTTTTTAAAGGCTCAGAACACTTTACATGATATATGCCATTGAGTCAATAATATAAAAGAGGAGCTAACTTAAGAATGCTGAGGATCTAGACCCTATCTATTCCACCGCCCCACCTCTTCCCCTTCAGCAGGTCATGAAGCAACCCTGCAAACACATAATTTGAGAACCACTGCTATGAAAAAGAAAAAAAAAATAGAGAACAGAAAAGACAACTGGGAGTGTCAGAGCCCCAGGGAGGCAGCCAATGGTGTAGGAAAATAATTTATATTTTAAATAAAACAGTCAAGGCAAACCACAAAGAGATGGTGACATTTGAGCAATAACGTAAAGGAAATAAGGGAGCAATGCATGTGGACATCAGGGTAAAGAACATTCTTGGTAGAAGGAACAGCCATTGCAAACTCCTGGGCATGTCCAAGGCCCAGTGAGAAGGTGCATTTGGAAACACAAGAGAGGAAGGTTTAATGGCTAGCCAGCCAGGTTAAATCAGAGAGCCCTGAGGAGACTTCTGGTAACATGTGTTGCAGCTAGACCATCTTTTGTATCATTGATATAACAAGCACTCTCAACCTTCTCATAGGACAAAAACTTCTAATTTGAAGCTTCTTAAGTGTGGGTTTGTGTGCATGTGTGTTTAAGCCATTCATATATATTTTTATATATATGCACACATACACATATATAGGAAGCTTGCCAAAGAGCTTTTTCTAGAAGATATCACTAACTATTACTATTTGTAGACATCTTATTACACCTATTTGATACAGCATCTATCATACTGAGAACATGGAGCTACCTGGGCAAAAACATTACTTGCATATGGGATATAACATAGCCACATCTAAGCAAGTGCTTCTGTAGAACAGTCCATCATAATTAAGAGAGTTGTCTTGGAGTCTGAGAAGGCATGTGGTTTCTTTGACCAGAGATTCAGGGAGACCTTTCTCAAGAAGTAAGCTTTATCAAGCTATTCAATATTCCATGAAACATTGTGTTCTAGTCAAAGTGCCCAGTGTCCCTCGACCACCTCATTTCCTTTCCCATGAGGTCTCCTCTGCCCAGAATGCTTTTCCTCTGGCCTTTCTTTCCTTATCACAAAGACTACCTGGGAAGTATCTGTTCATCCTCCAGGAAGAAGTTCTTATCATCTATTCTGCAGCAAGCAGAGCCTGTGGCTTCTTTCTCTTTGCTGCTTCAGCATTCTGCTCCCGGCCTCCTTTGTAGCACAAGTGATGTTTCATCATTGCTGTGTATATTTGCACAGGTCTTTGCCTTTTACCACATTGTGAGCTCCTTAAGGACACATAATGACAATTGATTTATTTCTGCATCTACAGACTGGACCCAGTATCTAATGCACAGTAGACTCTTAATAAATGTACATTTAACATATGTGTGAATCAGTTCTACGAGTTCAAATCTATTATGTCGGTACACATGCGAACTAACATCTAGAACATCTATGGACAAAATTTCCATGTTGAATATCAAGAAGCTGAACTCTGATATCAGTAACACTTTATGTGAAGTTTTTCATTGGGATTAAAAACATATATCATTTTATGGTGCTTCACTTTATTGTTCTTCACAGATGCTGTTTTTTTCATTTTTACCAACTGAAGATTTGTGGCAACCCCACATCAAGCAACTCTGTCGGCACCATTTTTCCAACAGCACGAGTTCACTTCTTGTCTGTGTCATATTTTGATAATTCTTGCAATATTTCAAACTTATTATTATTATAACTGTTATAGTGGTCTGTGATCAGTGATCTCTGCTATTATTATTATGGTTTGGGGCACCATCAATCATGCCCACGTGAGATGGCAGACTTAATCGATTAATGTTGAGTGTGTTCTGACGGCTCCACCAACCAGTCATTTCCCCTTCTCTCTCCCTCCACCAGCAAAAAGATTACAACTTGCTGAAAGCTTAGATAATCTTTAGCATTTTTCAGCAATAAGGTATTGTTAATTAAGAAATGTACATTATTTAGGTATAACGCTATTGCACACTTAATAGGCTACATTTATATGTACTGGGAAGCCAAAAAGTTCCTGTGACTTGCTTCATTACCATATTCACTTTATTGCGGTGTTCTGGAAACAAACCCACAATATCTCAAAAGTATGCCCATATATATAAAGCAAACCTTCCTGGTCTCACCCAACATGAACTGGATTTACTGGATTTGCACTGAACCATTTTTTATTATGCAGGTAACAGGTCCTGGTAACAAAAATAATCATTCCCATTCAGAAGATGAGATTTCTATACCCATGAAATAAAGTACCTTAACAAAGATGCGCCCATTCCTTTAATTATTCCACACATGTTTACTGAGCTTCAGGCACTGTTAGATACATCAGTGAAATAAAAGACCAAAACCTCTGTCCTTATAGAGCTTGCATTCCATTAGTAGTTGACAAAAAATAATTCATTGATTTAGCAATACAGCAGAAACAGCAGGATCAGTGATACAAGGGATTCTGGAGCAGGTTTGAGTATTAATAGGGTTGTCTGGGTGGGCCTAATTAAGAGAGGTAAGCTTTGAACAAAGATTTAAAGGAGTCGAGACCTCATAAGAGACCTCAGCCCAGCAGGATCACCTCTGAACTGGAATCTCCTGTAGCAAGGACCCCAGGAAATCAACCTGAATAGCTGAGCAAACCCAACAAACATTTCTGGCACCATTTGTTAAGTTCTAGCACCAGTAGCCTGCAGAAATGGCATCCATAAAATATTCTAATAGGATAGTCATCTCCAAGATGAATCTGGTCTATGCATTTTAAAGATAAAATGTTTCCATCACCATGGTGCTTTGAAATTATTTTTAAAGAGCAAGGAAATGGGCCAATTTGGATGTGTTTAAAATGGAACATGTTTACATTACCTTATATGTTACCCACCGTTTAACAGTGTATTCTGTGCCTATACCGGGGTACAATTGTGTCCCCACCACCTTGTGGAATAAATGGGCTGAATAAATGCTGCTGGTAAAAGGCTCAGTGATGATAGATTCATGGCAAGTTCCCTGGAGGTAGCTGTGCTTAAGATTGGCTGATGTTTCCTTACTTTGCCAGTGCCTATCAGACTTTGCCATTTGAAGAAAATTGACTTGGGCAGAGCTATCATTATTATTAATATTATTTTATTCTGCCAGAAACTGCCATTTCAAAGTGTGTTCTTTTCTGGACTGAAAAACAAAATAATGAGCCTGTATTTTTATTTCCTGGGAGGCCACATTCATTTGCATTCATTTACAGTTTAGACTCTCCAGGTCCTATAATTTGCACAATGCTTCTAGAGCCAGGCATATGATCACAGAAGGTAAGAAGCGAGTCCCCAAAGTTTAGATATTGCAAGATGCCTAGGTTGTGCTTATGTTGGCTCAGGGGTCCTAGTGCTTTCAGCACCATATCCATGTATGTATGGGTTGAGACATTTTATAGAGAGAGATTTGCGTCCTAGCTATTGTGCTAAATCTCTGATAGGTCTGAGCCTGTCTGCTGATAAGTCTGTTTGCACAGGCCAAGCACCATAAATGCTCTCTGTTGAAGAATCAATCAGGTCCCTGACTTGTCATTTTTTTTCTTTTGTGGTTGTAACACCAACTTGCATGTATACAGCACTGTTAGATAAGTGGTCCCCGGGACAAACCTGATTAGTGATAAAGAGTGACTTTGTGACAAGACACTATTTCTAGTGTTTGACCCCATCTACTCTTAAGCATCCAGACCTCTAGCCCACCTAACTCTAGGAACCTGCAAGGAAATCTCATAGATATTTCCAGCCTTCCAGCTGCTGTGTTTCATGTTGTTCCTTTCTCTGCTATTTCCTGTCATGATTTATATCAGCTGCTTAAACCATCAGAGCATCCACAACAGACAGGGCTGGTTTCTGTTCTGGTTTGCTATTGCTACCTAACAAACACACTAAAACTTAGTGGCTTAAAACAACGACCATTTTATTTGCCCATGATTCTAGTTTGTGAGCTGGGCTCAGCTGGTCTTGCCAGTGATCACTCCTGTGACTGCATTCAGCTGGCAGGTCGTTTGGGAGCTAGGATGCCAGTAAGGCTGGGCATCTTCCTCTGTTCCTCTAATCTCAGAGCTTCTCCCATTCTATATGAAGTGTCCACTTTGTATCTCCATGTGCTCTCAACAGTAGTATGACTGGACTTCTTAGAAGACTCAAGATTCCCAAGAGCACAAAATAGTGGCTTCTAGGCATTCATAAGACTTAGACCCAGGACTAGCACAGTGTCACTTCCAAAACATTCTATTTGTTAAAACAAATCGCAGGCTGAGAACAGATTCCAGAGAAGGGTCAGGATTAGGGTGAGGGAAATAAGGTGCCTTGGACACATCTCTAAGTGGATCCGTGTATGTGGATCTCACTTATATTCTGTGCCATAGGCACCTAGCTGGTCTCACTCTAGTCTAGGTCCTGCCGAAGAAAAAGGGACAAGGGCATGAATCTCAGCAGCCAGGATTTATTGGGGACCATCAAGGTGACAATATAACATAATCTGGTTTATAATGATTCACATTCTTTCCAGATGAACAATATTCTCACTCCCTACCCCACAAAAGCTGAAAAGTATGACCCTATTTTAACGTTATGCTTGGGCTTGAGGTCTAGGATATTATCTTCTAAATCAGAATCAGCGTGGATGAGGTTCATTGTCTGTTTTTCCTCAGGGTCAACCAAATGAGTATACATCTTCTCAATCTAAGGGCCTGTAAAGTTATCTTACACACCCCAGGGTATAACACAGAAGTAGACATAGAAGTAGAATAACTGCAATGGACATGAACATGCAAAAAGTAGTTTAAAAAATAAAAAAGATGCATTTCAGTCATTGGTTTGCAGAAATTCTGTAATCTACCAGGGCACATATCATCAATTTTTTATTCCAGGTCAAAAAATATTCCTTGATTAAGGCTCAATTTTAGTCCTTGGAAAGTGTGTGTGTGTGTGCGTGCGTGTGTGTGTGTGTGTGTTGGCTCTGCTCTTTGCATCATCCTTTTAAAATCAAATTGGCATGTGTTTTGTATCTAAGTGGTTTTCTCATCCTACTGCCTGTCTGCAGGTGTCCAGAAGCCTGTTATTATTTTGAACTGTCCTTGGTCTTTTTAGTTCAAGCTGCTAGTGCTTCCATCAATATAATTATATTTACAAACTTTGTAAGTTTTCTATGAGTCATATCAGTGTTTACTTCATCAGACAAAAACCACACCTTCAATTATCTTCCAGAGAAGTCACACTCTACTTGGGGCTCTGTGATATAATGCCCTTCAGATTCTTAGAAGTCTTTTGGCCTAACTGAGTTCATAAGGCACCCCATTAAACTCTTCTGAGGTCCTATCACAGGATTTACAGTTGCATTTCTCATTTCATATTGACCTGACCCTGAGGCCATCTTTTACTGACAGAACCCTAGATTTGGTCCTTGCCCTGAGGCTAATTCTTATTTTGAGATTATTTGCTGGAGAAGCTGGGTATGAGAAAGTGTTTAATTTTCCATACTATCAAATTCAAATTTGGGTTTTCTTTTCTCTAGCTTCTAATGATACTTGAAAACTGAACAGCTTATCTCTTAGTTCATCTCTATCTGTATATTATGAAACAGACAAACACAACTGGTGCTCATACCATTCAGCCTAGACATCTCCTTAGCTAGAGGTACAAACTCACTGAGTAAATTTTCTGTTTTCTAAGTCCATGGTCCCCAACCTTTTTGGCACCAGGGACTGATTTCATGAAAGACAATTTTTCCATGGACGGGGTGGTGGCGAGGATGTAGTCTTGAGGTGAAACTGTTCCACCTCAGATTCTTACGCATTAGATTCTCATAAGGAGCTTGCAACCTGGATCCCTCGCATGTGCAGTTCACAATAGGCTTTGTGCTCCTATGAGAATCTAATGCCCTGGCTGATTTGATAGGAGACAGAGCTGAGGCAGGAATGCTTGCGTGCCCTCTGCTCACCTCCTGCTGTGTGGCCCAGTTCCTAACAGGCCACAGATCAGTACCAGTCCACAGCCTGGGGGTCAGGGATCCCTGTTCTAAGTCACCTAAGATGATAATGTTTCCAAATATTCTGCCATTACATAACATGAATCATCTTTCCTCCAACCTTTATTTACAATTTTGTACTAGTTCATTTTCTGTTACTTATAATAGAATACCTGAAACTGGGTAATATGTAAAGAAAAGAAATATATTTCTTATAGTTACAGAGGCTGAGAATTCTGAGACTGAGAGACTGCATCGAGTGAGAGTCTTCTTGTTGATCGAGACTGTCTGAAGAATCCAAAGGCAGCACAGGATGTCGCATGATGAGGGGCTGAGTGTACTATCTCAGGTCTCTCTTTCTCTTCTTATGAAGCTACCAGTTTGTCTCCCATGATAACCCATTAATCCATAAGTGGATTGATGAAGTCAGGGCCCTCATGATACAACCACATCTTAAAAGATTCCACTTTTCAATACAGCCACATTGGGGATTAAGCTTCCAACACAGGAAATCTGGGAGACACATTCAAACCATAGCAAATTTACTCATGCCTTTCTAGCACCCAGTCACAGGCTTCTTATTGCCCTTTAGGTACCTATTCTCCACTAAATCCCAAGGCAATGTCACATATATTCGATACTTGTTATGGCAGCACCTCATGTACAGGTACCAATTTAAGTTTTAGATATCTATTACTGCATAACAGAGAACTCCAAAACATAGTGACTTAAAACAACACTAGTTTATTTTCTCATACCCTGTGCATCAGCAATTTTCACAGGGTTCAGTTTGGCAATTCTATTATTTTATAAGGTTTTGGCTTGAGTCATTCACTTGACTACAGTCAGCTAGTGTCTGGGCTAGTGTAAAGATACAAGAAGGCATTTGGATAGCTAATTTCTTCAGCACCATGTTTGATTCTATTCTCTATCTAATTGCATTGGCACCTTTGTCACACTCAATAAACTGTATTGTTTTATTGATCTAAGTGTTTATATTTTAACAATACCATACTGTTAAAGTTGGTTTCTTATAGAAAGCACTATAGCAGTGACTTTTTCATATCTAGTCTGATAATCTCAATATTTTGATTAAAGTGTTTAAACTCTTTACATTTAATGTAAATATGAATATGACCAGATTTCAATTGGTTATCATGCTATTTCTTTTTTATTCTCTCATCATTTATAATATAGTCCTTTTCTCCTCTTTTATTGAATAATTTTGTGTTATTGAATATATTTTTCTATTCCAACTTATGTCCACTCTTGGCTTATTAGATTTATCTGATTTTTAATTTAATTTTATAGTTATTGCTCTATGATTTAAAATGTCCATTTTTAACTTATTGCATGCTACCTGTAAAAATATTATACAACATCCTATAGTGTATAAGAAACATACTACAGTATGCTTCCATATTTCCCACCTGACCTTGTGCTATTGTTAGCATACCTTTCATTTCTGTATGTTAGGAACCTCATGATACATAGTTATTATTTTTACTTTAGATGTTAAAATATTATTTAAATAAATTTTGTAAACATGAAATAGACTTTTATGTCGACCCACATACTATCATTTCTAACGCTCTATTGTTTTCTATATCCAAGTTTTCATGTGGTATAATTTTTCTTTGGTATGAAGAACTGCTCTAAACATTTCTTGACTACAGGACTGCTGGTAATGCTTATTGTCAGAAAAAATCATCATTTCATGTTCATTTTTGAAGAATATTTTCATTATCTACAGAATTTTATCTTTGCAATTACTTTTCCTTCCAATACATAAAGGCTGCTGGTCCTTTATCATCTGGCTTGCTTTGTTTCTGACAAGATGCCTACATTCATTTTTATTTTTGTTTTCCTACACATAATATGGCGTTTCCCCCTCCTAGCTGTTTTTATTTTCTTTTTATTACTGACTTAAGACATTTGGTAATAATTTGCTTTGTTGTCACTTTTTTTTTTTCATTTTTCTTCCTCAGGATTTGTCAGGCTCCTTGAATAAAGAAATACATACTTTTCACAGATTTGAAATTTTTAAATAATTTCTCTAATATTTTCCTGTTCATTCTGCTTCTTTTCTAAGAATCCAGTTAAGCATGTTAGACCTCAATAATGTCTGCAGTTCACTGCTGTTGTGCCCAGTTTTTCGGTGTTTCTTCCCTCTGTGCACTTCAGTTTCCTCTGTTCTATTTTCAAGTAGACTGGTCTTTTTCTCTGCAGTGTTTATTTTTTGCTAATTCCATCTCTTGCTGAACTTTTAATTTCAGATAACATATTTTTAAGTTCCGGAGTTTTAACAAAATGTTGTTCACTTGTTTACTCAAAATTTCCTTCTTATTCTCCTCTTAATTTTTGAACATATAACAGCATTTTAAAAGTCCTTACATGCTATTTCAATCATCATTTGTGTTTAAATCTGTTTCTGTTGACTGATTTTTCTTTTTTTTTTTTTTTGATTTTTCTTCTGATAATAATAGTTCACATTTTCCTGCCTCTTCACTTGTCAAATATTTTTTACTTGATGTCTAGTATTATGAATGTTACATTGTTGAGTATTTGGATTTCGTTGTCTACCTTTGAAGAGCATTGCAGTTTGTTTTGACAGTTAAATTTCTTGTGGATCAGCTTGTCATTTCGAAGGCTTATGTTTAACCTTTGTTAATGTGGATTTGGATTAGCCTTTGTTCCAAGGCTAGTTGAGCCTCATTGCTTCAGTAACCTACTTGGATCTCTACTGAAAGTGTTCAGAATTCAATGTCTGTCACTGTATTCATCAGTTTTCAAACTGCTATAAAGAAATAGCGCGGTGGCTCAAGCCTGTAATCCCAGCACTTTGGGAGGCCGAGACGGGCGGATCACGAGGTCAGGAGATCGAGACCATCCTGGCTAACACGGTGAAACCCCGTCTCTACTAAAAAAATACAAAAAATTAGCCGGGCGAGGTGGCGGACGCCTGTAGTCCCAGCTACTCTGGAGGCTGAGGCAGGAGAATGGCGTAAACCCGGGAGGCGGAGCTTGCAGTGAGCTGAGATCCGGCCACTGCACTCCAGCCTGGGCCACAGAGCGAGACTCCGTCTCAAAAAAAAAAAGAAAAAAAAAAAAGAAAAAGAAATACCCAAGACTGGGAAATTTATAAAGGAAAGAGGTTTTAATTGACTCACAGTTTCACACAGCTAGGGAGGTCTCCCGAAACTTACAACCATGGCAGAAGGCAAAAGGGGAGCAGGCACCTTCTTTACAAGGCGGCAGGAAAAGAGAGCGCAAGCAAAGGAGGAACTGCCAAACACTCATACACCCAACAGATCTGGTGAGAACTCACTGGCTGCCATGAGAACTGGTATGGAGGAATCCACCCCCATGATCTAATCACCCCTGCCTCCCCTATCAGGTCCCTCAGCACAGTTTGGGAAGAGAGTTGGGTGGGGACACAGGGCCAACCCGTATCACTCACTGTGGCTATTAGGAACTTGAATGTCTCCCAGCCCTGTAAGAAATCTGGAAATTGTTAGCACATACTTTCCTGGCAATTGTTCTTTTTAGGTTTCATAGATGATTACTCTTTCCCTATAGAGAATAATATTTAGCCAGAGACTCAAAAGGGCCACTGCAGTTTTCTGTAGCTCTCCCTATGAGTAATCCCTTGCTCTCTAGTGCTTTCCTTTCACCTATTCTAGTTAACCCCGGCTTCCCAAGATTTTTTCTCTGTCTTCTCTTGTCAGCAAAACCTTCAGACTCTGATTAAATTTCTTCTTCCTTTGCTATGGTCAAGAAATGGACTCTAGGCAGAAAACTGGGATAATTATTTAGACCTGCTCCTTAATCTCCATTTTCTTAGGGATCACAGTTTTATCCTACCTGTTGTCCAATGTCTGAAAAATATATGTGTGTATAGATGCATGTATGTATGTATATGTATGCAGTGTGCCATTTTAAGTTTTTTCTCATTGCCATCTGTGTGTATTTTAAAAGATATTTTCTGAGTGGTTTCAGTAGGAATTACAATTAACATCACAAATGTGCAACAAATTAATCTGAATGATACAAATATAGATTCAAAGTTTCAATAAAAACTATGCCTGTAGGCCGGGCGCGGTGGCTCAAGCCTGTAATCCCAGCACTTTGGGAGGCCGAGACAGGCGGATCACGAGGTCAGGAGATCGAGACCATCCTGGCTAACACGGTGAAACCCCATCTCTACTAAAAATACAAAAAACTAGCCGGGCGAGGTGGCGGGCGCCTGTAGTCCCAGCTACTCTGGAGGCTGAGGCAGGAGAATGGTGTAAACCCGGGAGGCGGAGCTTGCAGTGAGCTGAGATCGTGCCACTGCACTCCAGCCCGGGTGACAGAGCAAGACTCCGTCTCAAAAAAAAAAAAAAAAAAAAAAAAACAACTATGCTTGTATACAGCTCCCCCTCCCCCCAATTTATGTTATTTTTGTGGCAAGTTGCATTATATAGGATGTATCCATTAACATAGGTTTATATTGTTTTATGCATTTAAATCATATAAAAAATAAAGTTATCAAAAACTAAAAATATAATAATGTGAGCTTTTATCCTTATATGATTATCTTTACCAATATTTATCATTTATACATATAGCTTTGATTTTCTGTCTGATATTCTTTAATTTGAGCCAAAGTACTCTAATTAGGATTTCTTGTAGGGCAGATCTACCATCAATGAACTCCTTTAGCTTTTGTTTATCTGAGAATAAGATTTTTGAATGTGTAGATAGTCTTTTATCAAATTTTAGAGTTTCTTCAAATATTCTTTTCTCTCCTATTTCCCTTTCATCTCCTTCTGGAATTCTCATTATGTGTATGTTTTTATGCCTAATGGTGTCCACAAAATCCTTAGGCTCTGTTCATTTTTCTTCATTTCTATTTTCCTTCTATTCCTCAGGCTGACTATTTTAAATTGTTCTACCCTCATTTTTCTGATTATCTTTTCTGTTTGCTCTAATCTGCTATTAGTATCCTTTAGTGAGTTTTTACTTCAGTTATTATATCTTCAGCTTTAAAATTTCTGTTTTTTAATAATTTCTATCTCTTTGTATTTTTTATTTATTTGTATATAATTATTCTGGTTTCCTGTAGCTCTTTAAGGTATTGAATTACAGTTATTTTTCTAGTAAATTAATGCCCACTTTCTCAGGAATCATTCCTATAAATTTCTTCTGTGAATAGACCACACTTTCTTGTTTTGTTTCATGCTTTGTCATTTTTGTTGAAAACAGATATTTTTAATATTAGAGTGTGATAACTCTGGAAATCAGACTTTTCCCCTTCCTCTGCAATTGTATTAGTTTCTTGTTGTAGGCTGTAGCCACTTGTTTAGTAATTTTGCTGAACTAATTTTGTATTGTATATTCTTCTTCATGTGTGATCTCCAAAGTCTCTGTTCATTTAGTTTGTATTCAGCAAGTATTTTGGCAGATACTTCCTTACATGCCAGGAACCTCAACCTCCAAAATAAGAAAATAATTGACAAAAAAAGAGGAGGAAACATAAATTTTGATAATAATAATACATTTATCCCGGCCTTAGCAAGATAGAAACAGCTCAGCCTTCCAACATCAGATTAATTTCACTTTATTCTGCAAAAAGAATGTACTATTCTCCGACCTCTGTCTTCCATGTTTTGAAGCTTATGTTTGAAGCTATTACTTTGTGTTAACGATTCTTAGTTCACAATCTTAAAAACAAAACGGACTGCAAATCTGTGTCTTTTATGGCAAAGAAAGAAACAGGTGGTGTTACATTTATTACCCCTTCAAAAGGAATAGCCAATGTATTATTTGCAGATTGGCTATGTGCCAGGTCACTCCTTCGATGTTTAGCCTTAGTTTTCACTTCCTGCTTGTTCCAAGCCTAGTGATTAGCCCTCAGTGAAAGCTTAGGGTTTTCCCAGATCTTTTCTGAGCATGTATCATGTCGTTGACATATGTGTACCTTTCTAAATCCTTCAGTATACACAGGTGTCTTTGAGTAGCCTACCTTCACAAAGAATCTCTCTTCTGAGGTTTTTCACTCATGCTTTGGGTATTCTCCTGTATGCTTCAGGCATAATCTTTTGCCCCAGGTGACTGTGGCTTGTTCAGTTGATTTACAATGTTCTCAAGGATTGCATGCTGTTTTTCCACCCTGTGTGAGTTCCAGATTAGACAAAACAGTCACAAGCAACTTATGTCAGTTCTTCCAGCAGCCCCCAGACAGATTAGAAGGAACACAATTCTTTGCAAATGAGGTGTGTAATACTCCCTCCAGAATCAGGAAATGAGGTTCTGGGAAAGTGGGCTGCTGTCTTCAAAATCACTGCCAAACTGGAGAAGGGGTAGAGCAAGGGTAAGTAAAAATGCTACGTAACTTTTCTACCATTTTTAAATGGTCTTTTTCTTGATTCCGCATTTGCTTGGTTATTGTAATTCTTTTATTGATTTCCAGGGTTCTGACAGTTGATTCTGACAATTTTGCTTGATTTTTCTGTTTCTGTTTGAAGAATGAATTGTTAGAGTTGCCTACTCCCCCACTTTTGCTTACATCATCTCTATTTTTAATTATTTGTTTTCTG
This sequence comes from Piliocolobus tephrosceles, assembly GCF_002776525.5. Lineage (NCBI taxonomy): Eukaryota > Metazoa > Chordata > Mammalia > Primates > Cercopithecidae > Piliocolobus > Piliocolobus tephrosceles. Next base: position 97,421,487 of record NC_045439.1, on the reverse strand, counting down.
GACATTATAGTAGACAACAAAAGAGAAATAGAGATGAAATGCAGAACAAAACCTCCTGCAATTCTTTCCTGCTCCCGGAATGCACTTTGCAATGGGCAACAACATGAACTTTTACAAATTCAAATGTGAAATCCAGGTAAAGGTGTCCTGAAGGGATTTGTGGTCATGCTGTTGCTAGACTTGAATACTTTCGTTCCTTTTACATATCTCCATTCTAATGAGAAGACCCTACCTTTTCATAATTAATGTGCCAATCTTAGCAACAGAAAGAAGACTAAAAATAATTTTGTCCCTGCAGTGTAGTAATGTGCCCAATAAATGTATTTGTTTGGATCCTCAGATAATTAATTTTGGCATTATGTGTTCATTATTCATCCATTGATTAATTTACTCAATGTATAAACTCTCTCTCTCTATATATATATATATATAAAATCTATATATATTTGTATATATGTATCTTCATGTGACTAGGGGCTGTTGCATTGGACAGCATAGATCTAGCTGGTTTCTTGAGCTGTTATTTTGGGCATTACCAAGTGGTACAGTGAGAAAAATTGATGTTTTATACTTAAAATAATTTGTTTCTATACTATACTACATATGATACAATCTATAGTGTAAACTTCACAGTTCTTGAACACATATATATATATATATATATATATGTGTTGTCATTTAAGTGTGTATCATTTTATTCATTAGTGGTATGCATGAATGAAAAAAAGTCCCTGACCTCATGGAGCTTATATTTTAGTGGTGGAAGAATTTTTAAAGTATGTAAATAAATAGACTTAATAAACACATATTACAAATATATATTATATAATATGCAAATACAGGCTATATAGGATTTTAGTTTTTAAACCATACAGTAAGGTTAGAAGATTTTGGTAGTGATGCCAATGAGAAAGGGTTATAATTTTAAGAGAATGATGAGATTAGTCTTTATGGAGAGGTGACATTTAAGAAATATATCAAATATGGTAAAGGAAGTAAGCAAAGAGTGGTTCAGATAAAGATTCAGTCAATGCAAAGGCTTCAAAGTGGGACTTGACATATACAAACCACAAGAAAGATATTGTGTGGAGTGAGCGAGGAGAGGCATAGTGAGAAATAATCGGAAGGATTTTTAGAAGCCAGATGCTGTTGGCCACTATGAGTCATTTTTAAGACCTTAGCTATCTCACACTTTGGTTGAGTGATCTCTCACTCAGGAATCATTAGAATATTTTGAAAAGGGGAGTGACATGATTTGACTTAGATTTTAAAAGAATCGTTATGGCTACTGAGTCAAGAATAATCTCTGGGGTAAAAAGGACATAAATATGAATTTTCTGTATCTCCTTCTCACTAAATTATCCCGCCACCTTGTCCTGCTGCACCTTTCCGGAGTTTCTAAAGAGGAATTACATGCCGTGATATGACATCTTTAAGTTTTATATCTAATTCTCCTAAATTCTGATCAGCAAGTTCTACTGTTCTAGTTTTCAAGACAGTGAACATCAATGTCATTTTATGGCCTATTGTCTTCCCAGTCCAGCATGGACAAGATTCATTGTCCTTTTCCTTGATGCAGTCTGATTCACAGTGTCTCTGCACTTCCAGTACCTATTTTCATTATTAGTTATGATTCTTTCACTTGCAAACAACTTAATAAAAATAAAGAATTATGTTATATTTACAGTCATATTTCACCAAAACCAAGGGCAGAAATGAAGCCAAGCTCTGGAGAGTGCTGGAATCAGAATCCGTAAAGCCACTGGGAATGCACCCAATCTTTTAAGAAAGTGAATGTGATTGACCCAGCTTGGATCAGGTCTATCTTGATTAATCAGTTGTGTCCAACTGGACAGTCACATTGTACAAGGGTAGCCATAAGGGGCCCCCTTGTGGAAGGAGGTGAGATATTTTCAGAAAACATAAAATGGTTCAAGAACTGTGCAGTTTATACTATAGATTATATCATATATAGTATAGTATAGAAACAACTTATTTTAAGTATAAAATATTAATATTTCTGACTGTACCACTTGGTGAATGCCCAAAATAACAGCTCAAGAAACCAGCTAGATCTGTGCTGTCCAATGCAATACTCCCTAGCCACATGTAGCTATTGAACACACTTGAGATGAGACTAGTCCAAATCAAGATGGACAATCAGTACAAAATATACATTTGATTATGAAGACCAAGTACAAAAACAGAACATAAAATGTCTCAATATTTTTTATTAACTACATGTCTGGATACACTGCATAAAATAAAATGTATCCTTGATATATATATAATTTTGTTTGCTTTTTAATGTGACTACTAGAACATTTAAAATTACATATTTGACTCACATATTTCCATTGGACAACACTGAGCTAGATTCATAGTACATTTTAACATGGAATGAACAGCATATAAAATATATGCAAATATCTTGAGATGTATACATTATATATTAGCCAATGCTCTTTTAAGTTTCCCTTGGAATCCCTAATCATATTCATGCATTTGTCTCCAGCTTCTGTGAACTTTGCTTCTAATGACTTGCATCTGCAATGCTCTTCACATAACTGTCTCTTGGCTAGGAGAGCCACCTTTTCCTGCATACCTTAGCGCTCACACCCCTCCAGGGCAGATTGTAGCCAGTGGCTGACTTATAGATCAAGAATGCCCAGGTCCTGTGCTTTGAGTTTTGATGAACTGTGAGGTGCAAACTGTACTCCAGAGTTCCCCACAGGATCAGCTAGAGATTAGACTTTGCCTGAAATTGCACCCTTGTTAACTTCTTCCCCTTTTCTGTCTTACTTTCTCCATTCTTTTACCACTTTTTCCTGGGAGTGCTACCTTAAACTATTTAGGTTGGTGCAGAAATAATTGTGGTTTTTACCACTAACAGTGAAGGCAAAACTCCAATTACTTTTGCAACAACCTAGTACTTGCACATGAATCTTTGTCTCAGGCTTTGCTTCTGGAGAACTAAAAAAGGCACTTGGTAATTTTCTTTAAGTGGCAGCTTGGACAGATTTTTGTAATAAGGCTATGATTCCTCATGAGCCATATTCTCTCCCATGCTGCAAAGAGTGTTTCCTCAGAGGTACAGAGTCCACAGAAATCTACAACTGCAGAGTTTTAATCAATATCTCAGTTTTCAAAGAAGGAAAAATAATAAATGGATATGGCACTGAAGGACAGTGTGTAATTGTGAAAGTCTTTTCTTTGGTTACTGAAAAAGTAATTTTATTCCAGAGAAGACGAAATTTATCTCAAAAATCTCCTTTGGCTCAGAGGAGAGTATGTTTGGATTGTTCCTTAAAAGTCATGTGGAGACATGTACAAGGCGTGAGTGGTGTGCAATGGTACATCTTTGAGCAATTAGCTAAGTACCCTAGGACTTGCCAGAATTATCTGTCAGATTAAATATGGAACAATGCCCAGCTTCAACTCTGGCAAAAATAAAACAAAGCAAAAAAAAAAAAAAAAAACAAAAGTTAAAAACAATGTAATAAACCATCCTAAACTAAGTACAAAAAAAAATGGAAAGTATTGAAAAAGAATAAAGCTTTAGTAAAGAGGCTGAAGGGCAAAAAGAAAAAAATACAACAAATATTAAAAGTCCATTTCTTTTCTCATGTTAAAGAAAATGTTATTTTACATGAAGATCACATTTTTTATTTGTACTTAACGCTGGTCTGTGTTATCTTAATACAATAAGGGAGCCACATATTTATTCCTATTTGCTGTAAATGTATATTTTCCATGAGAAATATCTCTCTAAAATTCTGTTAATATGTCTCCTTTTTCCAATTTTGTCATTGACTAATCTTCCATTTTGTAATTATGGTTACATCAGGGTATCAAAGATGTTGGTTTAAAAAACTGAGAGAAAAAATGAGACAAAATATCAGTGATTTCAGGATATGTTTGAAAAGTTGCCTTCTTCCATACACAAAGCTGACACATAAAAAGATAAGGGAAGGTTGAATTTGTTCTGGCTTACAGAAAGCCCAAGGTATTGTAGTCAGAATTGAAGAAGTAGGCAAATATGTTTGCCTAAAAATGAAAAATGCTTTTTTTAAATAACAGCAAATATTTGCCTTCAGTTGAGAGCAAATCGATGTCACTCATCTCTGAAGTAGTGTTGGTTGTATCGGAAATATCAGGACCTATGATGCCACCTCTGTCATTCCTCAGCTCAGCAGCAACATCCTACCAGAGCGTAGACTTGTATGGACTGAGTGAGAGGCTGTGGCTTGTTTCGAGTAGAGTAATAGAGTTCAAATACACTGATAATTGGGAAAAACAGACCCAGTGAAGGAATTGGGATAGTTTTCCAATGGAGAAAAAAGTGGATTTTATTCATAAGGAAGTAGTAAATTGGTAAATTTGCCCAATATAGTTAGCAAGGCAATATCAGAAATAAATTTATTTAGAAAAAGATGGGGGAAAGTGCTCAAGGAAGCTTAACATGTGTCCTCAAACCACCAGGAATAATTTTACTGGGCTTACTTGCAATTACATTGTTTTCTCTACTCTTTCCTTAGTTATTTGCCATGTTGGCAAAACTCACTTTGATTATTCTTATATGTTAAACATCGATGATTTTGTTAGTGATGTAATCTACGGCCAAGCACAGAGTTGTAAATAGAATGAGAGAATAGAATAATAAAATCTGCTTTTATTACTACTTTTCAATAAGAAATACTTGTCTGTTCAAGCTGCCCCAGTAGAAATAAAAATTATATCTAAGAATTTGGTTCTTATAACCATTGGGTATTTAAATATTGATATTTAAAGTTGAGTTTCACTCAGGGTTAAGGATAGAATCGGCTGTTATTTATTGTTTTTAATCTCTTCTATTAATTAACCTTGTATGCATATGTCTACCATAAGATTTCTGAATCCTTGCATACTGTGCTAAAATGTCATGGGTGTACAGTAGACACATAAAATAATAGTGGTAATAGTGACTTCAACTACAGCCATGAATGAGCTGTTCAGTATAAGCAATTTTTCCAGATACCTGAAGTTTAGTTCAAGTATCCAACATTTTAATTGTAATAATCCTGCTTAGATGTATTTCAGAAATATAGATATTTCTTTCATTTATCCTTAGGCAAAAAGAATCAATGAAATTTCACTTTTACTTCATTATTCAGAATTTTATATCTTAATTAATATCCTAGGAGCCATCAAGGGATGAAAGGTTGTTTGCCTTTACAACAAAATACCCAGAACTGTTATGCATTTTTGTTTTGTGGCTTTTGTGTGTGCATGTGTTTGCATGTATACATGTGTGTGTGCATGTGCATCTTATACTATGTCTGCCTCCATTTATTAGCTATTGTGAGTTATGAAATCAGATATTTGAGGGCAAAGGTTATATTCTAGAGAAATACAAACATAGAAAAACATTAAAATTCTTGTTTCCCTACAGATTATCTTTTTGACATTAAAAAATAAATATTCTCTAAACCTTAGTTTCCTCATTATAAAGTGGACATATAACTATAGTCATCTCATAGGGTTTGTAGGAGGACAAAATAAGAAATTATACGTAAGTATCAAAGAAGGGGTAGTGGTCATTACTATTCCTAATGTTGCTGTCATTGTTGTTATTATTATTATTATTATTATTATTATTATTATTATTATTATAAATAGAGTGCTGGTCCTTTGAAGGAGAATCTAAGAACAATGCAAAGAATAAAGTATTAGCATATCAAAGCATGCATGAACTAGGGATATTGTGCTTGGTGGTTAGATTCACTTTCTTCTTGATTACTAGTTTTCGTCCATGTTTAAATTGATGGATGCTCCGGAAAGTGATCCCTGGATAAATGAGTTGTATCAGTATTACGTAAAGGATATTGAGACCCTGATGCTAAAAAACCACTCATGGCTCTTTGAACCAAAAAAAAGAGGCACTATTTCAAATATGGAAGCTGCCTTGGTAAGAGACATTTTAATGCCTGAGTAGAAAACTACCTATGTGAAGTACCTTTGCGATTCTTTCATTCATTTAGTTAATGTATATTTATTGAGTGTTAGTTCTGTCCTGTTCTGGGTTCAGAGAACTATGAATCAAATAGGTGGAGTCTATCTTTATGAAGATTGTCCTTATGTTTTTTTATGGAGGGAGATATACTAGATAAGGGAGTGCAGTGATGATGAAGCAACATTTTCTGAAAGACATGCACAACATCTTACAGGTTTCAGATATTTCCTCACAGAGCCAGGAGGAACTGGGCACATGGCATGAACTTCAATACATGCTCATTTGAAGGGAGCCTCTTCAAGTGTCTAAAACTCTGAGAAGGAATAAGAAGTATATTAATTATTATGCTTGAAGCTGTGTAACTTCTGGTTTGTACCACATGTTTAGCAAATTGACCTTTTAGAGATATGAAATTCATTTTCCTCATCTATGGATTATAAACAATTATACTTCAATTTAGATTAGAGATGTAAGAGATATTCCTACTCTTCAACCAGAATGTGAGAATGTGAGGGCATGAATTCTTATTTACTGCTTTATTCCCATTACACTGAATAGGACCTGATACCTAGAAAATTCTCAATTTTTTTTTTTTTTTAATGAATGGATGATTTAAAAATATAAAGTCGTTAGGTAAATTCCAAGAATTAATATTATTGATATTATCATTGCTACACTTAAAGTATTATTGTTTACACATGAAATTAATCTTTAAAAGTTCTATATGAAATTTTCCACTTGAATAAATTTAATTCAACTGACTTAGTAAGCACGTTTGAGTCTATATGGATCAGATATCCTATTTTGATACAGATACAAAAGCAAATAGGAAATACAATACCTCTGCCTGCATTATAGTTATATTATAATAGAGCTTACAAAATATTTCCATCATTTTTCCAATAGAAAGACATTCTCATCGAGAAATCTCACAACTTACTGCATTGAATTTTATAAGGTTGATCAATAAGCAAATGGCACTGAGATTTCTCACTTTCCAGTTAATATTGAAACAGAAGTTATTAGAGAAAATGGAGACATTCCTCTTTTTTTCTTTTGACCATCCATTTATATATTTTTAAATTTTTTTATTATTTTATTTTAATTTTGGGGTGTGTGTGCAGGATGTGCAGGTTTGTTACATAGGTAAATATGTGCCATGGTGGTTTGCTGCACAGATCATCCCATTACCTAGGGATTAAGCCCAGCAGCCATTAGTTATTCTTCCTGGGGCTTGCCCTCCCCTCACCCACACCCCCGAGAGGCCCCAGTGTGTGTTGTTCCCCCTGATGTGTCCACGTGTTCTCAACTTCAACTCCCACTTGTAAGTGAGAACATGTGGTGTTTGGCTTTCTGTTCCTGCATTAGTTTGCTGAGGATAATGGCTTCCAACTCCATTCGTGTCTGTGCAAATGACATAATCTCCTTCTGTTTTATGGCTGCATAGTATTCCATGGTGTATATGTGCCATATTTTCTTTCTCCAGTCTATCATCAATGGGCATTTAGGTTGATTCCATGTCTTTGCTATTGTGAATAGTGCTGCCATGAACATAAACATGCATGTATCTTTACAATAGAAGGATTTATATGATACAGATACATCTATATAATATACATCTACATAATGTATTATATAATACATAATACATCTATATAATAGAATGATTTATATGCCTCTGGGTAATGGGATTGCTTGGTCAAATGGTATTTCTGTCTCTGTCTTTGAGGAATCACCACACTGTCTTCCAAAGTGTTTTAAAGCACTTCTTTTATTTCTGCAATCTTGCCAGCATCTGTTGTTTTTTTAACTTTTTAATAATACCCATTCTAACTGGTGTGAGATGATATCTCATTGTGGTTTTGATTTCCATTTCTCTAATGATCAGTGATGTTGAGCTATTTTTCATATGTTTATTAGCCACATGTATGTCTTTTTATTTACTTTTTTTAAATTTTTATATGTTATTGAGGAACAGGTGGTATTTGGTTACATGAGTAAGTTCTTTGGTGGTGATTTGTGAGATTTTGGTGCACCCATCACCCAAGCAGTATGTACTGTACCCTGTTTGTAGTCTTTTATCTCTCACCCCCTTCCCACCTTTTTCCCCTGAGTCTCCAAAGTCCATTGTGTCATTCTTACGATTTTGCATCCTCATAGCTTAACTTCCGCTTATGAATGTGAACATATGATGTTTGGTTTTCCATTCCTGAGTTACTTCACTTCGAAACATAGTCCCCAATCTCCTCCAGGTTGCTGTGAATACCATTAATTCATTCGTTTTTATGACTGAGTAGTATTCCATCATGTAGACCATTAGCAAGATTAACCCAGAAAACCACAGTTTCTTTATCCACTTATCAATTGATGGGCATTTGAGTTGGGTCCACATTTTTGCAATTGCAAATTGTCCTGCTATAAGCATGCATGTACAAGTATCCTTTTTGTATAATGACTTCTTTTCCTCTGGGTAGATTACCAGTAGTGGGATTGCTGGATCAAATGGTAGCTCTACTTTTAGTTCTTTAAGGAATTTTCACACTGTTTTTCATAGTGATTGTACTAGTTTACATTCCCACCAGCAGTGTAGAAGTGTTCCCTGTTGACCACATCCATGCCAACATCTACTATTTTTTTGATTTTTTGATTATGACCATTCTTGCAGGAGTAAAGTGACATCGTATTGTGGTTTTGATTTGCACTTCCCTGATCATTAGTCATGTTGAGCATTTTTTTCCTATTTGTTGGCCATTTGTATGTCTTCTTTTGAGAATTGTCTATTCATGTCCTTAGCCCACATTTTGATGGGATTGTTTGTTTTTTTCTTGTTGATTTGTTTGAGTTCATTGTAGATTCTGGATATTAGTCCTTTGCTGTAAGGACTGTTAGATGTACAGATCGTGAAGATTTTTTCCTACTCTGTGGGTTGTCTGTTTACTCTGCTACTGTTCCTTTTGCCGTGCAAAAGCTCTTTAGTTTAACTAAGTCCCAGCAATTTATCTTTGTTATTATTGCATTTGTGTTTGGGTTCTTGGTCATGAAATCCTTCCCTAAACCGATGTCTATAAGAGTTTTTCCAATGTTATCTTCTAGAATTTTAATTTTTAGGTCTTAGATTTAAGTCGTTAATCAATCTTGAGTTGATTTTTGTATAAGGTGACAGATGAGGATCCAGTTTTATTCTCCTACATGTGGCTAGCCAATTGTCCCAGTACCATTTGTTGAAAAGAGTGTCTTTCCCCATTTTATGTTTTTGTTTGCTTTGCTGATGACTAGTTAGTTGTAAGTATCTGGCTTCATTTCTGGGTTCTCTACTCTGTCTCATTAGTCTGTGTGCCTATTTTTATACCAGTACCATGCTGTCTTGGTGACTATGGCCTTATAGTATAGTTTGAAATCAGGTAGTGGGATGCCTCCAGATTTGCTCTCTTTGCTTAGTCTTGCTTTGCTTGCTTTGGCTGTTTGGACTCTTTTTTGGTTCCATATGAATTTTAGATTTTTTTAATTAATTTTGTGAAGAATGATGGTGGTATCTTGATGGGTATTGCACTGAATTTGTAGATCGCTTTTGGTAGTATGGTCATTTTCACAATATTGATTCTACCCATCCATGAGAATGGGATGTGTTTCCATTTGTTTGTGTCATCTATGATTTATTTCAGCAATGTCTCACAGTTTTCCTTGTAGAGGTCTTTGACTTCCTTGGTTAGGCATATTCCTAAGTTTTTTCATTTTTGTTTTTTGTTTTTGTTTTGCAACTATTATAAAAGGGGTTGAGTTCTTGATTAAATTTTCAGCTTGGTAACTGTTGATGTATAGAAGAGCTACTGATTTGTGTACATTAATTTTGTATCTGGAAACTTTGCTGAATTCTTTTATCAGTTCTAGGAGTTTTCTGGAGGAGTCTTTAGGGTTTTCTAGGTAAACAATCACATCATCAGGAAACAGCAAAAGTTTGACTCCTTCTTTACCAATTTGGATGCCCTTTATTTGTTTCTCTTATCTAATTTCTCTGGCTAGGATGTCCAGTACTATGTTGAAGAGGAGTGGTGAGAGTGGCCATCATTGACTTGTTCCAGTTCTCAGAGGGAATGCTTTCAACTTTTCCCCATTCAGTATTATATTGGCTGTGGGTTTGTCATAAATGGCTTTTGTTATATTGAGCTATGTCCCTCGTATGTCAATTTTGCTGAGAGTTTTAGTCATAAAGGGATGCTGGATTTTGTCAAATGCTTTTTCTGTATCTATCGAGATGATCATGTGCTTTTTGGTTTTATTTCTGTTTATGTGATATATCACATTTATTGACTTGCCTATGTGAAACCATCCATGTATCCTTTGAATGAAACCCACTTGTCATGGTGAATTATTATTTTGATATGTTGTTGGATTCAGTTAACTAGTATTTTGTTGAGGATTTTAGCATCTGTGTTCATCAGGGATATTGGTCTGTAGTTTTCTTTTTTGATTAGGTCCTGGTTTTGGTATTAGGGTGATACTGGCTTCATAGAAATATTTAGGGAAGGTTCTCTCTTTCTCTATCTTGTGGAATAGTGTCAATAGGATTGGTACCAATTATTCTTTGAATGTCTAGTAGAATTCTGCTGTGAATACGTCTGGGAATCTGTCTGGTAATTTTGCTGGTAATTTTTAAATTACAATTTCAATATTGCTGCTTGTTATTTGCCTGTTTAGGGTATCTAATTTTTCCTGAGTTATGCTAGGAGTGTTGTATCTTTCCAGGAATTTATCCATTTCTTCTAGGTTTTCTAATTTATGTATGTAAAGATGTTCATAGTAGCTTTGAATGATCTTTTCTATTTCTGTAGTGTTGGTTGTAATAGCTCCTGTTTTGTTTCTTATTGAACTAATTTGGATTTTCTCTCTTCTTTTCTGGGTTTATCTTGCTAATGGTCATCAATTTTATTTATCTTTTCAAAGAACCAAATTTTTGTTTCATTTATCTTTTATATTTTTGTTGTTTTTGTTTGTTTCATTTACTTCTGCTCTGATATTGGTTATTTCCTTTCTTCTTCCGGGTTTGGGTTTGGTTTGTTCTTCTTTCAGTAGTTACTTGAGGTGTGAACTTAGATTGCCTGTTTGTGCTCTTTTAGACTTTTTGATGTAGGCATTTAGGGCTATGAAACTTCCTCTTAGCACCACCTTTGCTGTGTCCCAGAGGTTTTGATAGGTTGTGTCACTATTGCCGTTCAGTTCAAATAATTTTTTAATTTTCATTTTGATTTCATGTTTGACCTAATGATATTCAGGAGCAGGTTGTTTAATATCCATGTATTTGCATGGTTTTAAAGGTTCCTTTTGGAGTTAATTTCCAGTTTTATTACTCTGTGGTCTGAGAGAGTGCTTGATATAATTTCAATTTTCTTAAATTTATTGAAGCTCATTTTGTGGTCTATCATATGGTCTATCTTGAAGGTCCATGTGCTGTTTAATAGAATATATATTCTGTAGTTGTTGGATGGAATGTTCTACATATGTACCTGTTAAGTCCATTTGTTCTAGGGTATAGATTAAATCCATTGTTTCTTTGTTGACTTTTGTCTTGATGACCTGACTAGTGATGTCAGTGGAGTATTAAAGTCCCCCACTATTATTGTGTTGCTATCTCATTTCTTAGGTCTATTAGTAATTGTTTCATAAATTTGGGAGCTCCAGTGTTAGGTGCATATAATTTAGGATTGAGATATTTCCCTGTTGGACAAGATCTTTTATCATTACATAATGTCCTCCTTTGTCTTTTTTAACCACTGTTATTTTAAAGTTTGTTTTTTCTTAAATAACTATAGCTACTCCTACTCACTTTTGCTGTCCATTTGCATGATGTGTCTTTTTCTACCCCTTTACCTTAAGTGTGTGTGAGTCCTTATGTGTTAAATGAATCTCTTGAGGGCAGCAGATAGTTGATTGGTGAATTCTTATTCATTCTGTAATTCTGTATCTTTAAGTAGAGCATTTAGGTAATTTACATTCAATGTTAATATTGAAATGTGAGGTAGCATTCCATTCATCATGCTATTTGTTGCCTGTGTACCTTGGTTTTTCATTCATCTTATATAACCTGATGACAATGTGCCTAAGTGATGATCTTTTTGTGATGAATTTCCCAGGTGTTCTTTGACTTCTTGTATTCGGATGTCTAGGTCTCTAGCAAGTCCAGAGAAGTTTTCTTCAATTATTTCTCCAAATATGTTTTCCAAACTTTTAGATATCTCTTCTTCCTTATGAACACTGATTATTTTTAAGTTTGGTCATTTAATATAATCTCAGACTTCTTGGAAGCTTTGTTCATATTTTCTTATTCTTTTTTCTTTGTCTTCATTGGATTGGGTTAATTCAAAGAGCTCTCTGATTAGCTTAATAACTAATGTCCTGAATTCTTTTTCAGGTAAATCAGGGAGTTCCTCTTGGTTTGGGTCCATTGCTGGTGAGCTAGTGTGATTTTGGGGGAGTGTTAAACAACTTTGTGTTGTCATATTACCAGAGGTGGTTTTTTGGCTCCTTCTCATTTGGGTAGGCTCTGCCAGAGGGAAGGTCTAGGGCTGAACACTGTTGTTCAGATTCTTTTTGTCCCGTTCAGATTATTTTTGTCCCGTTCAGATTCTTTTGTCCCATGGGGTGTTCCCTTGATGTAGTACTCTCCCCCTTTTCCTGTGGATGTGGCTTCCTGAGAGCCTAGCTGTAGTGATTGTTATCTTTCTTCTGGATCTAACCACCCAGGAAGTCTACCAGGCTCTAGGCCTATACTGGGGGTTTTCTGCACAGAGTCCTGTGATGTGAACCATCTGTGGGTCTCGCAGCCGTGGTTACCAACACAGTATTTGGCATGTCTCCCAGGTCCTTCTGGAGCAATTTGTCTCCTTCGTGGATCTGTGGGTCCTCTCAGGTTTCCTGATTTATTCCTGCAGTCATTCTGGAGCAGAAATTCGTAATGCAGGTCTCCACATGCTGCTCTGTCTGTCCAAGTTAGAGCTGCAGTCTAGTCCTGCCTCCTGTCTGCCATTATTCCCTAGGAGTTGAAAACATATGTCTTCTTTTGAGAAGTGTCTGTTCATGTGCTTTGCTCATGTTTTAATGGAATTGTATGTTTTTTTCTGGTAAATTTGCTTAAGTTCCTTATACACTCTGGATATTAGGCCTTACCCACGTGAATGGATTGCAAAAATTTTCTCCTATTTTGTAGGTTGTCTGTTCACTCTGATGAGAGTTTCTTTTGTTGTGCAGAAGTTCTTTAGTTTAGTTAGATTTCATATGTCAACTTTTGCTTCTGTTGCAATTGTATTTGTGCTTTTGTCATGAAATCTTTGTCCATGCCTATTCTTTAAACCATCTTGAGTTAATGTTTCTATATGGTGTAAGGAAGAGGTCAAGTTTTAATTTTCTGCATATGGCTAGTCAGTTCTTCCACCACCATTTATTAAATAGGGAATCCTTTCCCCATTGCTTGATTTGACAGGTTTGTCAAAGATCAGATGGTTGTAGGTCTTATTTCTGAGTTCTTCCATTAGTTTATATGTCTGTTCTTTTACCAGTACCATGCTGTTTTGGTTACTGTTTGGTTTGTAGTATAGTTTGAAGCCAGGCAGCAAAATGCCTTCAGCTTTGTTCTTTTTGCTTAGGATTGTCTTGGCTATGTGGCCTCTTTTTTGGTTTCATATGAATTTTAAAATTGTTTTTTTTTTTTTTTTTTTTTCCAATTCTGTGAAGAATGTCAATGGTAGTTTAATGGGAATACCATTGAATCTATAAATTACTTTCGGCAATATGGCCATTTTCACAATATTGAGTCTTCTTATCCATGAGCATGGAATGTTTTTCTGTTTATGTCCTCTCTGATTTCTTCAAGCAGTGGTTTGTAGTTCTCCTTAAAAAAACCTTTCACATCCCTTGTTAGCTGTATTCCTCAGTATTTTGTCCTTTTTGTAGCAATTGTGAATGAGAATTCATTCATGATTTGACTCTCTGCTTGCCTGTTTTTAGTGCATAAGAATGCTAGCAATTTTTGCACATTTATTTTGTATCCCGAGACTTTGCTGAAGTTACTTATTAGCTTAAGAAGCTTTTGGGTGGAGACAATGGAGTTTTCTAGATATAAGATCATGATATCTGCAAACAAAGATAATTTGACTTCCTCTCTTCTTATTTAAATACTCTTTAGTTCTTTCTCTTGCCTGATTGCCCTGGCCAGAATATCCAGTACTGTGTTGAATAGGAGTGGTAAAAGAGGAAACCCTTTTCTTGTGCTGCTTTCCAGGGGAATGCTTTCAGCTTTTGCCTATTCAGTGTGCCTATTCAGTGTGATATTGGCTGTGGGTTTGCTATATATGGCTCTTATTATTTTGAGGTAAGTTCCTTCAATAACTAGTTTATTGAGAGTTTTTAACATGAGGGGATGTTGAATTTTATCAAAGGCCTTGTCTGCATCTAATGAAATAATCATGTGGTTTTTGTCTTTGGTTCTGTTTATGTGATCAGTGACATTCAGTATAAATGGTACCAGCTTGTACCTCTGGTAGAATTCAGCTGTGTTCTTTTTGCTTAGGATTGGGCTTAGGATTGTATTGGCCCCTAATATCTTCTGGCTTGTAGAATTTCTTCTGAGAAGTCCACTATTAGTCTGATGGGCTTCCCTTTGTAGGTGACCTGGCATTTCTCTGGCTGCTCTTAATATTTTTTCTTTCATTTTGACCTTAGAAAATCTGATAATTATGCATCTTGGGGTTGATCTTCTCAGAGAATAACTTACTTGAGCTCTCTGCAGGTCCAGAATTTTAATGTTGGTCTGTCTTGCTAGGTTGAAGTAGTTCTGAATGATATCCTGAAGTATGTTTTCCAACTTGGTTCGATCCTATTCATCTCGTTCAGGTACCCCAATCCATTGTAGGTACAGTGTCTTTACATAACCCCTTATTTCTCAGAGGTTTTGTTCATTCCTTTTCATTATTTCTCTCTGTTCTTATCTGCCTGTCTTATTTTAGAAAGATATTCAAGCTCTGAGATTCTGCTATTGATACTTGTGGTTGCATTGTAAATTTCTTGTGTTATGTTTTTCAGCTCCATTAAGTTGGTTATATTCATCTGAAAACTGACTGTCCTGGCTATCACCTTTTGTATTGTTTTATGATGATTCTTAGCTTCTTTACATTGGGTTACAACATGCTCCTTTAGTGCAACAAAGTTCATTATTACCCACCTTCTGAAACCTACTTCTGTCAATTTAGCCATCTCAGCCTCAGTCCAGTTCTGTGCCCTTCCTGGAGAGATGTTGCAGTAATTTTGAGGAGATAAGGCACTCTGGCTTTTTGAGTTTTCAGGGTTTTTGTGTTGATTCTTTCTCATCTTTGTGGGGTTAACTACCTTCCATCTTTGAAGCTGCTGACCCTGGAATGAGGTTTTTGTGGGGTGGTTTTGTTGATGTTTTTGTTGTTTTCTGTTTGCCTGTTTTTCTTTTAACAGTCAAGCTACTCTTCTGTAGGACTGCTGCAGTTTGCTAGGGGTTCACTGCTGACCCTAGTTGCCTTGGTTTTTCATGTACCTCGAAGTATTATCAGTGAAGGCTGCAAACCAGCAAAGATTGTAGCCTGCTTCTTCCTCTGGAAGCTCAGTCCCAGGGAAGTACTGACATGTTGCCAGCCCAAATTGTACCTAAAGGAGGTGGCTGGAGACCTCTGTTGAGGAATCTCATCCAGTCTGGAGGAATGGGATCAGGGACCTGCTTTAAGAAGCTGTCTGGCTATTTTTCGGTAGCAGAGCTGTGCTGTGTTGTGGGGGACCCTTCCTCATCTGGGCTGTCTGGACTCTCCAGAGCTGCCAGGCTGGAACAACTGAATCAACCAGACCACAGAATAGCAGCCACCCCTCTCACCAGGAACTTGGTCCTTCTCAGGCTGACTCCAGCCTATTGCCATTGGCTGGCTAGAATTCCAAGCCAGTGGGTCTTGTGAGGTGTTTTGGAAGTGGGGCCTGCAGAATGATGCTGCTCAGCTCCCTGGATTTAGCTCCCCTCCTAGGGGCATGTAGGGATAGATCTCTCACCTTGCCAGAAATTCTGGGTCCAGAGTATAAAAAACTCCTGGGTCTTTGTATGTGCCCCAGCAGCTGCTCTGCAGGGACTTCACACAGCTCTCTGTATCAGACCCAAGGCCCTGGTGGTATGGACTTAGAAGGGGATCTCTGATCTGCTGGTTGCAAAGATCTGTGGGAGAAGTGTGATTTCCCAGGTGGGATCACACAATCACTCACCACTTCCCTTGGCTGGGGGTGGTGGTTCCTTTGGCACTGTGCCACTCCTACGTGGGCCATCACCCCATCCTGCTTTTCTTCATTCTCTGTGGGTCGAGATGTTTGCCTAGTCAGTCCAATGTGAGAACCTGGATATTTCAGTTGAAGGTGCTGAATTCACTCACCATTTTCATTTCTCTCCATGAGTGTTGCAGACTGTAGCTGCTTTTAACTGGCTGTCTTGGCCCGTCCAAGGCTTTCTTTTATAATGTCCTCAGTTTATAGATGAGAAAATAAAAGCCTGAGAGATAACTATTTTGTTGAGACTTCCTTTGCTGGGAACACCTTTACACCTCTTCTCAGCCTAGCAAGCCCCCACTCATTCTTCAAGGCACAGCTCAAATGTCCCTTTGTCTGAGAAGAACATCCCTAACTCTTCCAGGATGAGTCAGTTGCTAAGCCTGCACTTAATTCTTGTCTCTATTATAGCAATCAGAACAATGACCTGAAATATGGCTGAACATAAAAATCACCTGGGACACTTATTAAAAATCCCAATTCCTGGGCCTTGTCAGTCTTAATGGGTCAGATTCTCCTTAAGGGTTACCTGAGAGTTTGTGTTTTAAATAAGAATCGGAGGGGACTCTCATGATCACGTGATATGGAAAGCATTAAATTAAACTAGCATTCAGCTAGGATGGTTCTGGCTGCAAGTAAGTAAAAATTTATTTCAGACTGGGTTAAGCAATGAAGTCATTTATTAGCTCAGATAACATTAAGTCCACAGGCAGAGCAAGAAGTCTTCAGTTTGCTTAAACCAGCTGCTTATTTGTATCACCTATGACACAGTATCCTTTCCATGCTCTACTCTGCAGTTGGCAGACTTAACATCATTCTAAGGTAGTGTACTTAAGGGCATTAGATGACCTCTTCAGCCCAACAGGGCATTTTTCCCATAAGTGTTTAAAATTACTCCTAATGTTTTAATTTTCAATTTAGCTTAGACTAAAAGCTTGATCCCTGAATTCATCAATAGCAGGGGTCTGGGGTGGTGGAATGAAGGACAAAATAACTATAATTGGCTAAGAATAATCAACTATGGTAAATAAGCCATAAAATGCTTTAGGAGATAAACAGATTTATTTATGTACATCTGGTTCTCTCCACTAAACCAGTTTTAACTAAAGTCAAGAATCATGTTGTATATATTTTTATATCTGTAACTCCTAGCACAGTAGGCACTCAGTGTTTACTGAATGAATGTTGTAATGAATCACATAGCTTGGTGGAGCTGAACTGGTAGACCCAAGTGGTTTGACTCATGGTATATTAGTCAGGGTTTTCCATAGAATAAGCCAATAAGATAGATAGAAAAATAGGTAGATAGATAGACAGACAGATTAGATAGATAGATAGATAGATAGATAGATAGATAGATAGATAGATAGATAATAGATAGATAGATAGATAGATAGATAGATAGATAGATAGATAGATGATAGATAGATAGATAATAGATAGAAAGAAAGAAAGATAAGGGACTGATTAGAGGAATTGGCTCCCATGATTATGGAGGCTGAGATGTCTCATCAAAGGCTGTCTGCAAGGTGGAGAACCAGAGAAGCCAGTAACAGGGCTTAGAATAAGTCCAAAGGCCTAAGAACTAAAGAAACTGATGGTGTAATTCTCAGTCCAAGACCAAAGACTTGAGAGGCCTGGGAGGCTAAGGGTGGAAGTTTTAGAGTTCAAAGCTTGAAGAACCTGGATTTCTGATGTCCAAGGACAGGAGAAGAAGAGTGTCCCTTTCCTGAAGAGAGAAAGAGAGAACCGATGCTTTTTCCACCTGTTTGTTCCATCAGGGCCCCAAGCTGATTGAATCATGTCCATTCACATTGAGCATAAATCTTCCCTACTCAGTCCACCAACTCACATAACAATCTTCTCTTAAAATACCCTCAGAGGTACACCCAGAAACAATGCTTCACCGGCCATCTAGGCAGCCCTCTATTCAGTGAAGTCTACACCTAACATTAATCATCAAGTATGGTTACAGAGAGGAGTTTCTTTAAGCAAGCTTCTAATGTAGGCGAAGGAGGAACATAGAAATAGTATTCAGGGCAGGCCTCCTTGTTCAGTTATTCCCCCACTAAGCCTGGCAGTACAAGTGATAAAAGAACTTCTCTGTTTAAAATGTTCAGGAATAAAATTCACTGAAATATCAGGGTACTCATCTGTACCTCTTCCTTCTGATTCTGCCTTTGTAATGGACTTTATAATCACGTATCTGTTAATCTGAACACTTCTTAAGAGGTAATCATAATAACTCGCCTAGATCTAATGTTGTAGAGAAATATTTTATGGCCGTAGGATACATTTTCATCCAAGTTATTAAAGCCCAATTACATCATGTTTTCTTCCAAGGAATGCCAAGTACTTGAGGGACAATATTGCAGTCACTCTCACTCGTGTCTTGGAAATAATTATACAGATATAGCAGATAAAGTCCTCTGCCCTTCCTCTCAATGAAATGGAAAATTGTACTTACTTGCCTAAGATCACACTATATAATTAAGAGATTGAAAAATTGGGATGATAATGCAATTTTTCTCTTTTGCGTTAGCTAATACACATAGCCTTCTTTATGAAAACATTAGACCTATATATTGTGCTTTTGATTAAGAAACCATCATACTGCGTGGTCAAGGGAGGTAATGAAACTTAAGACTTTCTAAATAACATTCCTGGGCTATATCATGATTCATATCACAATTGTCAGCCTTAAACCAAGCAGTGTGTTGGAATTAATACAAGCAATAATAATAATAGAGTTTATCATTTATTATTATTGATTATAATTTGGGTACATTAAAGGTATTTTTTGATAATTCATATCAACCCTATAAGTTGGACTCTATTTTGCTTTTTAGAGATCTGATACTCAGAAACTACTAAGATGTAGAAGGATGTACAGCTAGGAAAGGGTAGCTCCCAGCATCAAATCAAGTGTGTCTATGTTCAAAGCCCATGACTTCTCTGCTACCCCATGCTGCTCTGGAATAGTTGAGTTGGGAATTCAGCATAACTCCACTTTGTTAAATTTAAACAAGTCATTAATGTCTCACTGAGTGAACTTCTTTAAATGAGTACAATATTTTCCCCTCCAAATTCTGCGGTCGGGTAACCTCATGTAACTCTTCTAGAAGGCATGCGTAAAATGAGGGGCAAGCCCTTGTAACCAACTGGACCCAGATCAAGTGTCTAATAATTGTCACAAGATCACCTGCATGGGTCTTGGAACCCTTCCTACTTATTTATTCAACCAGAATAAATCTTCAGGAGTCTTGTAAAAAATAAAAAATTAAAATTAAAAAAACTTCAAAAACAAAATAAAAAATAGTTTATTCTTTTGCTCTAATGAGGTTAGGTATTTTTAACATTGTTAAAAAGATTTGAGCCACCTCTAAACAGCAGCAATTTCAGCTTTAGTTGCTGAAAATAAACCAGGACCCCTGTAAGCACACAGCTTTAAAGCTCCATAAAGCCCCGGACTTGGGATGTGCTCAATGCCAATGGAAAATTCAATGAAAAATAACAAAGAGACCAGGGCTGGCTTCGTTTCATCCAGCCTCCCTGTCTTGCCAGACCTTTCAGATAACAGAGCAGGCATATTTAAATTTGAAAGTTTTTTATGATTATTTAATAAAATGAGGATGAAGTAAGCAAATAACTGTTGAGAAGTAACATTTAATTTCCAAGAGTGCCCTGAGAGACATATCATGGAGTGAAGCCATTGCAATTACTTGGAAATTGATTGTCAGAAATGTTAAACTGATTCAGGCTACAGGAAAATACTCAACAGTATTATGAAGTACATATCAGTAGCCCTGGTCAGAAAATAAACATTGTTGCAACTGCATCCAGGACAAGTTTGAAGATTTGAAATTCCAAGTCAAAAACAAAGTATTCAGCCAATTATCTCTCAACTCAGAAACTTACAGCATCAAAGTGCAAAGCTGGAAAGAGATTTTTGAGATGCCCTCAAGGGCAATCATCTCTCTCTAGGTAAGGATATATCTCAGCCATACGGAACTGATGGATTTTGATGGGTATTTAATTTCCGGTTTCACTTTTTATTTAGCTTCTAGCTCCCTATCTAGTTTGCTGTACTGCTCCAGATGCCAAAAATAATTTTTTTTTATTGACCACACTGGACATATTTAGGATAGGATTTAAAAGTGGCTCCTCCTCCATTTAGCACCAATGCTATAATGGAGAAAAGGGCAGGATGCAGCCCAGATCACACTCAGTATTCCTTCCCTTACCACTCAATTCCCCATCATTCTATTTGCATCAGTGGTACATAAGTTCCTCTCACCAGCTGACTGTGAACATTTCCTTCTAGTAAAATGATTGTGTCTTAATGTTGTATCTTTACCCTGTTCCCCACTAAACCATACATTCAGTAATTGAGGTTAAATATATTTTCTTAAACATTTACAAGTATAATCCTTTGTATTTTACCCTCCAATGTAGGAAAGTACCCCAGAAAAAAAATACAGAAATGAGAAAAATGAAGGAATTAGCTTTATGTTACTACATTCTTGTTGGGTTTTTTTTTTTTTTTTTTTTTTTTTTTACCTTGTTTGGGTGGAATAATGAGCAGATAAGCAAGTGTATGTGTGTGTGTGTGTGTGTGTGTATAAATTTGTGTATACACACACACATATACACACAAAAGTACCATAAGAAACTAACACGAAGGGTCACCTTGATTTAGCACAGCATACCTGAGCCTATTCTCCTTCTCAGCATTTATATTTCTAAATAGTTATCTCTACTAAAAATTAGAGATAGTAGCCTCCTTTTATAAACCTCAACAGAGGAAAAATAAATTGGCTATTTTTTTCTTAGGTTTCATGGTGAGATAGCTCTATGGAAAGTAAAGGGAATACGTACCAGCTTGTTCTCATCTTCAAAACTTTGATAACTCTTTTTATATATTTTCTGCAAAATAATTAAAGTCCAATTAATTGGAAAAATATACACAATGGGCATTCTGAATATAATATCTCCAATGGAAGCAACTTTTATTATCTTAAACAAGTAGCTAAGCCAATGTTGCAAGTTTAAATTTTGAGCTCCTAAGCAAATATCTCAGAAAATATACTCTTGCACTTTGTTGACTACAAAATAAACTCCTCTCCAGTGGAGAGCTATCTCACCTCCTTTGGGAATCCATTACAGTGCAGTCAGTTTGGGTAGCATGCTGGTATATCCCTTTTTCCTATAATGACCGTACCTACAAACATACTGAAAATGCAATGTTTTTAAATGGACAGTAGAAGCTGACCACTGACAGGAATCCAAGGGGAATATTTTAGTGACATACAGAATTACCAAGTAATTTATCTGTTCTTTAAATTTGGACATTCACTTCCTAAGTGTACATAAATTTAGCCATTGTTACATAATGTTCCCCCTTCCCCCCATTCATATTCTACTTGTAAATAATGCTGGCTTCTATTACCATTTCATATTCTCAATGGATCAACATAGTGAAGGTTTATTTTCTATTCACTCCCTAGTCCAAATTTAGATAGTGTGGGAGTGGGCCTCTTCTCTGTGCAACCATTCAGGGACTCAGGCTCCTCCCATGTGGTAATCTCCTTTAATACAGTTAGGGGTTGTCCTGACATCACCTAGCTGGCAGATGGGAAGAAGGGAGTGCAAAAAAAAAAAAAAAAGGCAGATTCTTATGTAACTTCTGCCACTGAACTGCAAGTGACAAATCACTTTCATTCATTATCTATGGCAAGAACTGCTGACATGGTCTCTCATATATATGAGAGAAGTTCACAAAATTTAGTTTATCTGCACTTACAAGAAGAGAAAAAATTGGTTTGGTGAGCATTTAGCCAGACTCTGCTGCATTTTCTAGGCTTTGTCTCTGTTTGATCTTTTTATCTTTTGATAGATGTATTAGTCAGGATTTTCCAGAGACAGAATCAATAGGATAGGTGGATAGATAGATGAACAGACAGGTAGGTGGGTAGGTAAGTAGGTAGGCAGACAGATAGATGACAGATAGATAGATTGATTGATAGATAGGAGATTTATTGGGGGCTTGGCTTATGTCATTATGGAGGTTGAGGAGTCCCATGATAGGCTATTTTCAAGCTGGAGAACCAGGGCAGCTGTAGCATAGCTTAGTCCAAGTCCCAAAGCCTTAGAAGGCAATGGTGTAATTCTCAGTCTAAGGCTGAAGGCCTGAGAACCCAGGATGGGGAGCAGGAGGGTGGTGCAAGTTGTGAAGTTCAAAGGCCAGAGAACCTGTAGTTGTGTGGTCCAAGGGCAGGAGAAAAAGAGTGTCCCAGCTCCAGCAGAAAGAGTAAATTCACCTTTCTTTTGCCTTTTTCTTCTGCATGAGCCCTTAGCTGATTGAATGCACCCATTCATGTTGGGTGGTGTATTAGTTCATTTTCACCCTACTGATAAAGACATACCTGAGACTGGGCCATTCACAAAAGAGAGGGGTTTAATGGATTTACAGTTCCACATGGCTGGGGTGGCCTGACAATCATGGAAGAAGGCAAGGAGGAACAAGTCACATCTTACATGGAAGGCAGTAGTTGAAGAGAGTTTGTGCAGGGAAAGTCCTTATAAAACCATCAGGTCTCATGCAACTTATTCACTATCATGAGACCAGCAGGGGAAATACTTGCCCCCTTGATTCAATTGTCTCCCACTGGGTTCCTCCCACAGCACATACCAATTCATGATGAGATGTGGGTGGGGACACAGCCAAACCATATCATTCTGCCCCGGCACCTCCCAAATCTTATGTCCTCACATATCAAAATTAATCATGCCTTCCCAACCGTCCCCCAAAGTCTTAATTCATTTCAGCATTAACTCAGTAGTGCACAGTCCAAAGTTTTATCCAAGACAAGGCAAGTCCCTTCCACATATGAGCCTGTAAAATCAAAAGCAAGTTAGTTATTTCCTAGATACAATAGGGGTGTAAGCATTGGGTAAATGAGAGAAATTGGCCAAAATGAAGGGGCTACAGGCCCCATGCAAGGCCAAAATCCAACGGGGCAGTCAAATCTTAAAGCTCTAGAATGAGCTCCTTTGACACCATGTCTCACATCTAGGTCACTCTGATGCAAGAAGTGGGCTCCCACGGCCTTGGGAAGCTCTGTCCCTGTGGCTTCACAGGGTAAAGCCTCCCTCCCAGCTGCTTTCATGGGCTGGCATTGAGTGTCTGTGGCTTTTCCAGGTGCACGGAGCAAGCTGTCAGTGTTTTATCATTCTGGGGGCTGGAGTCTGGTGGGCCTCTTCTCACAGCTCCACTAGGCAGTACCCCAGTGAGGACTCTGTATGGGGGCTCCGATCCCACATTTATCTTCTGCACTGCCCTAGCAGAGGTTCTCCATGAGGCCCTGCCCCTGCAGCAAACTTCTGCCTGGGAATCCAGGCATTTCCATACATTATCTGAAATCTAGGCAGAGGTTCCCAAACCTCAATTCTTAACTTCTGTGCACCCACAGGCTCAACACCATGTGAAAGCTGTCAAGGCCTGGGTCTTCCACCCTCTGAAGCAATAGCCTGAGCTGTACATTGGCCCCTTTTAGTCATGGCTGGAGTAGGTGGAATGCAGGGCACCGAGTCCCAAGACTGCACATAGCACAGGGACCCTGTACTGGGCCCATGAAACCATTTTTTCCTCCTAAAGTACCTCTGTACCTGTGATGGGAGGGGCTGCTCCAGAGGTCTCCGACATGCTCTGGAGACATTTTCCCCGTTGTCTTGGTGATTAACATTGAACTCCTTGTTACTTATGCAAATTTCCATAGCTGGCTTGAATTTTTCCTCAGAAAATAGCATTTTCTTTTCTATCGCATTGTCAGGCTGCAAATTTTCCAAACTTTTATGCTGTTTCCCTTTTACAATTGAATGCTTTTAACAGCACCCAAGTCATCTCTTGAATGCTTTGCTGCTTAGAAATTTCTTCTGCCAGATACTCTAAATCATCTCTTTAAAGTTATTGTTCCACAAATCTCTAGGGCAGGGCAAAGTGACATCAATCTCTTAGCTAAAACATAACAAAAGTCATCTTTGCTCCAGTTTCCATCAAGTTCCTCCTCCCCATCTGAGATCACCTCAGCCTGGATTTCATTGTCCATATCATTATCAGCATTTTTGTCAAAGCCATTCAACAAGTCTCCAGGGGGTTTAAACTTTCCCACATTTTTCTGTCCTCTTCTGATCCCTCCAAACTCTTCCAACCCCTGCTATTACCAAGTTCCAAATTTGCTTCCAAATGTTGGGTATCCACAGCAGTGTTCCACTCTACTGGTACAATTTATTGTATTAGTCCATTTTCATACTGCTGATAACGTCATACCTGAGACTGGAAAGAAAAAAGTTTAATGGACTTACAGTTCCAAATGGCTGGGGAAGCCTCACAATCATGGCAGAAGGCAAGGAGGGACAAGTTATGTCTTACATGGATGGTGGCAGTCAAAGAGAGCTTGAGCAGGGAAACTCCTTCTTATTAAACCATCAGGTCTCATAAGACATATTCATTGTCATGAGAACAGCGTGGGAAAGACCTGCCCCCATGATTCAATCACCTCCCACTGGGTCCCTCCCACAACACATGGGAATTCTAGAGGAGATCTGGGTGGGGACAGAGCCAAACCATATCAGGTAGAAGCAGATCTTCCTTATCCGGTCTACTAATTCAAATGCCAGTTTCTTCTGGAAGCACTCTCACAGACATACTTGGAAATAATGCTTTACCAGCTATCTGCATATTTCTTAATCCAGTCAAGTTGACACCTAAAATTAACCATCACACCTTCCCTCCTTCACTCACCAGACAAACCTAGCTTGAGCAATGAATAATCCAAATTTTCTTCTTTATGACTTCCATTATTTCTCCTTATAAAGGTTGCAGAGATTCAGTTTCAGATTCAACAAATACCATTCAGAGTCCACTGTCATGGCAGGTTGTTACAAGGAATTGTCATATACATTAGGCTATTTAATATAGAAACAAGCATTGTAATGCCAGCGCTAAGATGAGAAATCTGAGGCCCAGGAACTGACTAAGCATACACAGAGGTAATCCGTAGAGTCAGCATTCCCATTTGCTCCTGTGATGGATTCACTTATATATCTAACTGAACTGATTCTTCCACCAGCAAACATTTTATATCTTTTTGGTGCCCAATTATTTTATTTTATTATTATTATTATTATTATTATTATTATTATTATACTTTAAGTTCTAGGATACATATGCACAACGTGCAGGTTTGTTACATATGTATACATGTGCCATGTTGGTGTGCTGCACCCATTAGCTGGTTATTTACATTAGGTGTATCTCCTAATGCTATCCCTTCCCCCTCTGCCCACTCCACGACAGGCCCCGGTGTGTGATGTTCCCCTTCCTGTGTCCAAGTGTTCTCATTGTTCAAGTCCCACCTATGAGTGAGAACGTGTGGTGTTTGGTTTTTTGTCCTTGTGATAGTTTGCTGAGAATGATGGTTTCCAACTTCATGTCCCTACAAAGGACATGAATACATCCTTTTTTGTGGCTGCATAGTATTCCATGGTGTATATGTGCCACGTTTTCTTAATCCAGTCTATCATTGATGGACATTGGGGTTGGTTCCAAGTCTTTGCTATTGTGAACAGTGCTGCAATACACATACATGTGCATGTGTCTTTATAGCAGCATGATTTATAATTCTTTGGGTATATACCCAGTAATGGGATGGCTGGGTCAAACAGTATTTCTAGTTCTAGATCCTTGAGGAATACTGTTTTCCATAATGGTTGAACTAGTTTACAATCCCACTAACAGTGTAAAAGTGTTCTTATTTCTCCACATCCTCTCCAGCACCTGTTGTTTCCTGACTTTTTAATGATTGCCATTCTAACTGGTGTGATATGGTATCTCATTGTGG
>NC_045439.1:97388554-97395266 GCF_002776525.5 Piliocolobus tephrosceles | reverse complement strand
TTTAATGATTGCCATTCTAACTGGTGTGATATGGTATCTCATTGTGGTTTTGATTTGCATTTCTCTGATGGCCAGTGATGATAAGCATTTTTTCATGTGTCTGTTGACTGCATAAATGTCTTCTTTTGAGAAATGTCTGTTCATATCCTTTGCCCACTTTTTGATGGGATTGTTTTGTTTTCTTCTTGTAAATTTGTTTGAGTTATTTATAGATTCTGGATATTAGCCCTTTGTCAGATGAGTAGATTACAAAAATTTTCTCCCATTCTGTAGGTTGCCTGTTCACTCTGATGGTAGTTTCTTTTGCTGTGCAGAAGCCCTTTGGTTTAATTAGGTCCCATTTGTCCATTTTGGCTTTTGTTGCCATTGCTTTTGGTGTTTTAGACATGAAGTCCTTGCCCATGCCTATGTCCTGAATGGTATTACCTAGGTTTTCTTCTAGAGTTTTTATGGTTTTAGGTCTAACATTTAAGTCTTTAATCCACCTTGAATTAATTTTTGTATAAGTTGTAAGGAAGGGATCCAGTTTCAGCTTTCCACATATGGCTAGCCAGTTTTCCCAGCACCATATATTAAATAGGGAATCCTTTGTCCATTTCTTGTTTTTGTCAGGGTTGTCAAAGATCAGATGGTTGTAGATGTGTGGTATTATTTCTGAGGGCTCTGTTCTGTTCCATTGGTCTATATCTCTGTTTTGGTACCAGTACCATGCTGTTTTGGTTACTGAAACCTTGTAGTATAGTTTGAAGTTAGGTAGCGTGATGCCTTCAGCTTTGTTCTTTTGGCTTAGGATTGACTTGGCAATGTGGGCTCTTTTTTGGTTCCATATAAACTTTAAAGTAGTTTTTTCAAATTCTGTGAAGAAAGTTTGATGGGGATGGCATTGAATCTATAAATTACCTTGGGCAGTATGGCCATTTTCATGATATTGATTCTTCCTATCCATGAACATGGAATGTTCTTCCATTTGTTTGTATACTCCTTTATTTCATTGAGCAGTGGTTCATAGTTATCTTTGAAGAGGTCCTTCATATCCCTTGTAAGTTGTATTCCTAAGTATTTTATTCTCTTTGTAGCAATTGTGAATGGGAGTTCACTCATGATTTGGCTCTGTGTTTGTTATTGGTGTATAAGAATGCTTGTGATTTTTACACATTGATTTTGTACCCTGAGACTTTGCTGAAGTTGCTTATCAGCTTAAGGAAATTTTGGGTTGAGATGATCGGGTTTTCTAAATATACAATCATGTCATCTGCAAACAGGAACAATTTGACTTCCTCTTTTCCTAATTGAATACCCTTTATTTCTTTCTCCTGCCTGATTGCCCTGGCCAGAACTTCCAACACTATGTTGAATAGGTGTGGTGAGAGAGGGCACCCCTGTCTTCTGCCAGTTTTGAAAGGGAATGTTTCCAGTTTTTGCCCCTTCAGTATGATATTGGCTGTGGGTTTGTCATAAATAGCTCTTATTATTTTAAGATATATCCCATCAATACCGAATTTATTGAGAGTTTTTAGCATGAAGGGCTGTTGAATTTTGTCAAAGGCCTTTTCAGCATCTATTGAGATAACCGTGTGGTTTTTGTGTTTGGTTCCGTTTATATGCTAGATTATGTTTATTGATTTGCGTACGTTGAACCAGTCTTGCATCCCAGGGATGAAGCTGACTTGATCATGGTGGATAAGCTTTTTGATGTGCTGCTGGATTTGGTTTGCCAGTATTTTATTGAGGATTTTTGCATCAATGTTCATCAGGGTTATGATCTAAAATTCTCTTTTTTTATTGTGTCTCTGCCAGGCTTTGGTATCAGGATGATGCTGGTCTCATAAAATGACTTAGGGAGGATTCTCTCTTTATCTATTGATTGGAATAGTTTCAGTAGGAACGGTACCAGCTCCTCCTTGTACCTCTGGTAGAATTCTTCGGTGAATTCGTCTGGTCCTGGACTTTTTTTGGTTGGTAGGCTATTAATTATTGCCTCAATTTCAGGACCTGTTATTGGTCTATTCAGGGATTCAACTTCTTCCTGGTTTAGTCTTGAGAGGGTGTATGTGTCCAGGAATTTATCCATTTCTTCTAGATTTCTACTTTATTTGCATAGAGATGTTTATAGTATTCTCTGATGGTAGGTTGTATTTCTGTGGGATTGGTGGTGATATCCCCTTTATCATTTTTTATTGCCTCTATTTGATTCTTCTCTCTTTTCTTCGTTACTAGTCTTGCTAGAGGTCCATCAATTTTGTTGATCTTTTCAAAAAACCAGCTCCTGGATTCATTGATTTTTTTGAAGGGTTTTTTTGTGTGTGTCTCTATCTCCTTCAGTTCTGCTCTGATCTTAGTTATTTCTTGCCTTCTGCCAGCTTTTGAATGTGTTTGTTCTTGCTTCTCTAGTTCTTTTAATTGTGATGTTAGGGTATCAATTTTAGATCTTTCCTGCTTTCTCTTGTGGGTATTTAGTGCTATAAATTTCCCTCTACACACTGCTTGAAATGTCTCCCAGAGATTCTGGTATGTTGTGTCTTTGTTCTCATTGGTTTCAAAGAACATCTTTATTTCTGCCTTCATTTCGTTATGTACCCAGTAGTCATTCAGGAGCAGATTGTTCAGTTTCCATGTAGTTGAGCAGTTTTGACTAAGTTTCTTAATCCTGAGTTCTAGTTTGATTGCAATGTGGTCTGAGAAACAGTTTGTTATAATTTCTGTTCTTTTACATTTACTGAGGGGTTCTTTACTTCCAACTATGTGGTCAATTTTGGAATAAGTGTGATGTGGTGCTGAGAAGAATGCATATTCTGTTGATTTGGAGTGGAGAGTTCTGTAGATGTCTATTAGGTCCACTTGGTGCAGAGCTGAGTTCAATTCCTGGATATTCTTGTTAACTTTCTGTTTTGTTGATCTGTCTAATGTTCACAGTGGGGTGTTAAAGTCCCCCATTATTATTGTGTGAGAGTCTACATCTCTTTGTAGGTCTCTAAGGACGTTTTTTATTATCTGGGTGCGCCTGTATTGGGTGCTTATATATTTAGGATAGTCTGCTCTTCTTGTTGAATTGATCCCTTTACCATTATATAATGGCCTTCTTTGTCTCTTTTGATCCTTGTTGGTTTGCAGTCTGTTTTATCAGAGACTAGGATTGCAACCCCTGCCTTTTTTTGTTTCCATTTGATTGTTAGATCTTCCTCCATCCCTTTATTTTGAGCCTATGTGTGTCTCTGCATGTGAGGTGGGTCTTCTGAATACAGCACACCGATGGGTCTTGACTCTTTATCCAATTTTCCAGTCTGTGTCTTTGAATTGGAGCATTTAGCCCATTTACATTTAAGGTTAATATTGTTATGTGTGAATGTGATCCTGTCATTATGATGTTAGCTGGTTACTTTGCTTGTTAGTTGATGCAGTTTCTTCCTAGGATCGATGGTCTTTACAATTTGGCATGTTTTTGCAGTGGCTGCTACCGGTTGTTCCTTTCCATATTTAGTGCTTCCTTCAGGAGCTCTTGTAGAACAGGCCTGGTGGTGACAAAATCTCTAAGCATTTGCTTGTCTGTAAAGAATTTTATTTCTCTTTCACTTATGAAGCTTAGTTTGGCTGGATATGAAATTCCGGGCTGAAAATTCTTCTCTTTAAGAATGTTGAATATTGGCCTCCACTCTCTTCTGGCTTGTAGAGTTTCTGCCGAGAGATCCGCTGTCAGTCTGATGGGCTTCCCTTTGTGGGTAACCCAACCTTTTTCTCAGCTGCCCTTAACATTTTTTCCTTCATTTCAACTTTGGTGAATCTGACAATTATGTGTCTTGGAGTTGCTCTTCTCAAAGAGTATCTTTGTGGCGTTCTCTGTATTTCCTGAATTTGAATGTTGGCCTGCCTCACTAGGTTGGGGAAGGTCTCCTGGATAATATCTTGCAGAGTGTTTTCCAACTTGGTTCCATTCTCCCTGTCACTTTCAGGTATACCAGTCAGACGTAGATTTGGTCTTTTCACATAGTCCCATATTTCTTGGAGGCATTGTTCACTTCTTTTTACTCTTTTTTCTGTAAACTTCTCGTTTCATTTCAATCATTTGGTCTTCAATCACTGATACCCTTTCAGTTGATCGAATTGGCTACTGAAGCTTGTGAGTTCATCACGTAGTTCTTGTGCCATAGTTTTCAGCTTCATCAGGTCATTTAAGGACTTCTCTGCACTGGTTATTCTAGTTAGCCATTCATCTAATCTTTTTTCAAGGATTTTAGCTTCTTCACGATGGGTTCAAACTTCCTCCTTTAGCTTGGAGATGTTTGGTTGTCTGAAGCCTTCTTCTCTCAACTCGTCAAAGTTATTCTCTGTCCAGCTTTGTTCCATTGCTGGTGAGGAGCTGCATTCCTTTGGAGGGGGAGAGGCGCTCTGATTTTTAGAATTTTCATCTTTTCTGCTCTGTTTTTTCCCTATCTGTGTGGTTTTATCTACCTTTGCTCTTTGATGATGGTGACGTACAGATGAGGTTTTGGTGTGGATGTCCTTTCTGTTTATTAGTTTTCCTCCTAACAGTCAGGACCCTCAGCTGCAGGTCTGTTGGAGTTTGCTGGAGGTCTACTTCAGACCCTGTTTGCCTGGGTTTCAGCAGTGGTGCCTGCAGAACAGTGAATATTGCTGAACAGCAAATGTTGCTGCCTGATCATTCCTCTGGAAGTTTCATCTCAGACGGGCACCCGGCCATGTGAGGTGTCAGTCTGCCCCTACTGGGGGGGTGCCTCTCAGTTAGGCTACTCAGGGGTCAGGGACCCACTTAAGGAGGCAGTCTGTCTGTTCTCAGATCTCAAACTCCATGCTGGGAGAACCACTACTCTTCAAAGCTGTCTGCAGACATTTAAGTCTGCAGAGGTTTCTGCTGCCTTTCATTCAGCTATGCCTGCCCCCAGAAGTGGAGTCTACAGAGGCAGGTAGACCTCCTTGAGCTGCAATGGGCTCCACCCAGTTCGAGCTTCCGAGATGCTTTATTTACCTACTCAAGCCTTAGCAATGGCGGGTGCCCCTGCTCCAGCCTTGCTGCCATGTTGCAGTTCGATCTCAGACTGCTGTGCTAGCAATGAGCGAGGCTCCATGGGCATGGGACCCTCCGAGCCAGGTGTGGGATATAATCTCCTGTTGTGCTGTTTGCTAAGACCATTGGAAAAACACAGTATTAGGGTGGGAGTGACCCGATTTTCCAGGTGCCATCTTTCACAGCTTCCCTTGGCTAGGAAAGGGAATTCCCTGACCCCTTTTGCTTCCCATGTGAGGCAATGCCTCGCCCTGCTTCAGCTCACACTGGGTGGGCTTCACCCACTGTCCTACACCCACTGTCCAACAAGCCCCAGTGAGATGAACCCAGTACCTCAGTTGGAAATGCAGAAATCACCCATCTTCTGCATTGCTCACACTGTTCCTATTTGCCATCTTGGAACCATCCTGGTGCTGTTCCTATTCTGCCATCTTGGAACCATCCTGGTGCCCAGTTATTTTCTTAATTCCTTTCTCCTTTATATTCTCCCTCCCAACTTCTTATCTAGTTATCTCTCAACTGAAACACCTCATCCTCTCTGTGTTCTTATCCATGTCTATTATGAACAAGACTCATGCTAGCAATACATTTGTTTCAAGGAAAAGTATGTTGCTTTGTAAAGAAATTAGAAATACCAACATTAAACTGGTGATGTCAATTTTAAAGGTCATACAAAAGTCCAGAGTACCCACAAATTTTCTATTAAAATTGATTTTCTTGAAGATGGCCGAATAGGAACAGCTCCAGTCTCCATCTCCCAGCACGAGCGACAGAGAAGACCGGTGATTTCTGCATTTTCAACTGAGGTACTGGGGTCATCTCACTCGGGAGTGCCGGACAATCGGTGCTGGTCAGCTGCTGCAGCCTGACCAGCGAGAGCTGAAGCAGGGCGAGTCATCGCCTCACCTGGGAAGTGCAAGGGGGAAGGGAGTCCCTTTTCCTAGCCAGGGGAACTGAGACACACAACACCTGGAAAATCGGGTAACTCCCACCCCAATACTGCACTGTAAGCACACTGGCACACCAGGAGAATATATCCCATATCTGGCCGGGAGGGTCCCACGCCCATGGAGCCTCCCTCCTTGCTAACACAGCAGTCTGCCGCAATCTAACCGCAAGGCAGCAGCGTGGCTGGGGGAGGGGCGCCCACCATCGCTGAGGCTTAAGTAGGTAAATAAAGCGGCTGGGAAGCTCGAACTGGGTGGAGCTCACAGCAGCTCAAGGAAACCTGCCTGTCTCTGTAGACTCCGCCTCTGGGGACAGGACACAGCTAAAAAATAACAGGGGAAGCAGCAGAGGCCTGTGCAGACGCGAACGACTCTGTCTGACAGCTTTGAAGAGAGCAGTGATCCCCCAACACGGAGGTTGAGATCTGAGAAGGGGCAGGCTGCCTGCTCAAGTGGGTCCCTGACCCCTGAGTAGCCTAACTGGGAGACATCCCCCACTAGGGGCAGTCTGACACCCCACACCTCACAGGGTGGAGTACACCCGTGAGAGGAAGCTTCCAAAGCAAGAATCAGACAGGTGAACTAGGTGCACTCGCTGTTCAGCAATATTCTATCTTCTGCAGCCTCTGCTGCTGATACCCAGACAAACAGGGTCTGGAGTGGACCTCAAGCAATCTCCAACAGACCTATAGCTGAGGGTCCTGACTGTCAGAAGGAAAACTATCAAACAGGAAGGACACCTATA
>NC_045439.1:97366418-97383554 GCF_002776525.5 Piliocolobus tephrosceles | reverse complement strand
GTTGCTTATCAGCAAAGTCTCAGGATACAAAATTAATGTGCAAAAATCACAAGCATTCTTATACACCAGTAACAGACAAGCAGAGAGCCAAATCAGGAATGAACTTCCATTCACAATTGCCTCAAAGAGAATAAAATACCTAGGAATCCAACTTACAAGGGATGTAAACGACCTCTTCAAGGAGAACTACAAACCACTGCTCAGTGTAATCAAAGAGGACACAAACAAATGGAAGAACATAGCATGCTCATGGATAGGAAGAATCAATATCGTGTAAATGGCCATACTGCCCAAGGTAATTTATAGATTCAATGCCATCCCCATCAAGCTACCAATGAGTTTCTTCACAGAATTGGAAAAAACTGCTTTAAAGTTCATATGGAACCAAAAAAGAGCCCGCATTGCCAAGACAATCCTAAGTCAAAAGGACAAAGCTGGAGGCGTCATGCTACCTGACTTCAAACTATACTACAAGGCTACAGTAACCAAAACAGCATGGTAATGGTACCAAAACAGAGATATAGAACAATGGAACAGAACAGAGTCCTCAGAAATAATAGCACACATCTACAGCCATCTGATCTTTGACAAACCTGAGAGAAACAAGCAATGGGGAAAGGATTCCCTATTTAATAAATGGTGCTGGGAAAATTGGCTAGCCATAAGTAGAAAGCTGAAACTGGATCCTTTCCTTACTCCTTATACGAAGATTAATTCAAGATGGATTAGAGACTTAAATGTTAGACCTATTACCATAAAAACCGTAGAAGAAAATCTAGGTAGTACCATTCAGGACATAGGCATGTGCAAGGACTTCATGTCTAAAACACCAAAAGCAATGGCAGCAAAAGCCAAAATTGACAAATGGGATCTAATTAAACCAAAGAGCTTCTGCACAGCAAAAGAAACTACCATCAGAGTGAACAGGCAACCTATAGAATGGGAGAACATTTTTGCAATCTACTCATCTGACAAAGGGCTAATTTCCAGAATCTACAAAGAACTCAAACAAATATACAAGAAAAAAACAAACAACCCCCTCAAAAAGTGGGGAAAGGATATGAACAGACATTTCTCAAAAGAAGACATTCATACAGCCAACAGACACATGAAAAAATGCTCATCATCACTCGCCATCAGAGAAATGCAAATCAAAACCACAATGAGATACCATATCACACCAGTTAGAATGGCAATCATTAAAAACTCAGGAAACAGCAGGTGTTGGAGAGGATGTGGAGAAATAGGAACACTTTTACACTGTTGGTGAGATTGTAAACTAGTTCAACCATTATGGAAAACAGTATGGCAATTCCTCAAGGATCTAGAACTAGATGTACCATATGACCCAGCCATCCCACCACTGGGTATATACCCAAAGGATTATAAATTATTCTACTACAAAGACACATGCACACGTATGTTTATTGCGGCACTATTCGCAATAGCAAAGACTTGGAATCAACCCAAATGTCCATCAGTGACAGACTGGATTAAGAAAATGTGGCACATATACACCATGGAATACTATGCAGCCATAAAAAAGGATGAGTTTGTGTCCTTTGTAGGGACATGGATGCAGCTGGAAATCATCATTCTTAGCAAACTATCACAAGAAGAGAAAACCAAACACCGCATGTTCTCACTCATAGGTGGGAACTGAACAATGAGTTCACTTGGACTCGGGAAGGGGAACATCACACACTGGGGCCTATCATGGGGAGGGGGGAGGGGGGAGGGATTGCATTGGGGAGTTATAATGGGTGCTGACGAGTTGATGGGTGCAGCACACCAACATGGCACAGGTATACATATGTAACAAACCTGCACGTTATGCACATGTACCCTAGAACTTAAAGTATAATAAAAAAAAAAAAATTGATTTTCTTGAGGAAGGAGTTGAGCTAAAAGCAATGTATTTTTCCATCTTAGTGGGGTTTATTTTGCTGCTATATCTAATATGGATCATTTTAAGAGTCCAGTATTTTTTTAGTTTCATTACAAACATGTAGCATTTCAGCTGCATTATGGTTATATAAATATATGTGTGTGTATATATATATATATATATATATATGTGTTTGTGTATATATGTGTATATATGTGTGTATATATATATGTGTGTGTATGTGTGTATATATATGTGTGTGTGTATGTGTATGTGTGTATATATATATAGCTAGCATAAGTACCTGCTCTTGATGTAAAACATTTCTTTCCTGGGAAAAATGTACTATGTATTTTAAATGATTATCAAACAAGTTTTCTTCAGTGGTTTGTTTAAAAAGGCATAATTCCTGTGATTCTTTTTTAAACACTTTCTATAACTTCACTTGATTTTTACCCAATACAAGAGAATTTAAACTAATTTTCTACCTTTTTTGGAGTATTATTCAGATAGAGCATTACTTAGTTTTTCCTGCTTTGTTTTACTTTCTGCTGCATTTTGGGGATAGCAAAACCCATCCTACTTAAAGCCCAACCCCCTGTCTCACTCCTCACCCATGAAACAGGACCCATGTCAGATCCTTTCCTTTTCTCTCATTCCATTCTTCTCAGGTTGTAGTCCAGTTTTAAAATCTTGGCTCCATGTCACCATGGGCAGGTTGAGCTAACTAACTTGTCAGAAGAGTTTTTTTCTGTATCTGTGCAATTTAGAGTCATGACTATATTGCAACCAAAGCCTTAGTTTGCAGAATGATTGTTATGACCCAATGAGATTCTGCATATCAGCTGCCCATTCCCTTGATGAGTACTGGGCATGCACTCCACAAGTGTGGCCTTTATTGCCATATAACAAATTAACAAACTTAGTGGAGAAAATAAGGTGTGATTATTATTTTCAATTTTTCTAAGTCAGAGTCTAGGCATGACTTATCTGGGGCCTCTATATCAGAATATAAGAAGCTACAATTGAGGTGTCAACCAGGGCTGCAGCCTCATGTAAGGCTCAGCTGGGAAAGTATCCACTCCCAATTGATGTGTCTGCTGGCAAAATTCAGTTCTTCAAGAACTGTTTGGATTGAAGGCCTCAGTTTCTAGATGGCTGCTGGCTAGCAGCGGCCCTCAATTTAATGCCCCTTGGGTCTCTCCAGATGGCAACTTGCCTTACTAAAACCATCAAACAAGAGAGTCAATTGAGAGAATCTACTTGAAATACAAATGTTACAGTCTTCGGTTACAATCACTGAAGTGGTATACGATCACCTTTGCTATATTTTATTATATAACAGCAAGTCACTAGACTAGATCATACTCAAGGGGAGGGAATTACACAAAGCAAATATATCAGGAGGGTGGAAATTCTTATGAGGTCATCACAGAAGCTGCCTGCCACAATCCCCAATCCTATGTGTTCCTAAGACATCATAGAAGTTCAATCTACTATATATACATAGCTCAATGTGTTACATATCTAGTTCACTTACACAGACCATACAAAGTATAAGAAAGGAAATATGTAAAATACAAAAATAGGCAAAATGTGTGTGTGTGTGTGTGTGGCTTCTACATGTTTGGTCAATACATTGAGTTTTTAGTATATAAGGAGTTATGAAATATGTCTTCCTCTTATGAAAGAATGCACAGTTCAGGTGTTTATATTAAGTTTTCCATTAAGTCTCTTTTAAAAAAGAAGCAGAAATATTAAGAATGTGGTCTTTACAAACACACTTAATGGTTCTTTCTGTGTAATTTAATAATCAGATGTTGGGAACCCAGCAGGAAAAAACAAAAAGAAACCTAGCAAGCCAATCAATCATAAAATCATAGACTCGAGGCCTACAGGACACAGTCTATCAAGTGATCCATCAATATCTATTGTGCTTTTTCCTGTTTTCAAAGCCTATCCTAGTTGCCAAAGTCCAAAGTCTAAAGGGGGAAAGCCACAATTGAAAAGGAGCTTGATAAACTGAAGCTGAGAATTAATTTAGTCTTCAATTATTTTGACATGTAAACAAATGTTGAAGCAGTCTCCTTAGGGCCAGGGAAATTTGAAAGGATACTTCAGGGAGAGAGATGGAAAAAATGAAAACACAAAAGTGAAAGGATGCAGGGAAGAGAGGGCACTGCAGGAGGCCGCCAGGACCTGGTGGCTATAATTAGGGAAGTTGACTATGCATTTGGTTATCTCTCAGACACAATGTATAGAAATAAGAGACCAGCATGCACAGTTAGACTCTAGAGTGCCATGGGACCAGGAAATATGATTAGACCACATACAAATCATTTAAGTTCAGAAGAAGGTTAGTAGATGAGGGACTAGATTTATTCAGAGATGCATAATTGAACAAATACAGATCAAAACAACAGGAAAGGAAAAAAAATACTATTTAAGTCTCTTTTTTTCTTTCTTATTTTTTGTTTTTAACTGCAGCATTATAGAGATGGTTAAGATTCTAGAAAAATAAGTTTTATAATGGATATTTTCTGTGATGGTCTCTTAAGCAAATTTTAAAGCAAATATACATTGGAGTATTAAAAGGGAGCAAAACAAAATCTACGAGTTTTGTCATTGTTTTTAATGGTGATGAACTCAAAGTTTTCTCATTTTGGTTTAAATAAAAATTTTTAAAGTGTAAGCAATAGCATTGCTATTGAATTGTAAATGATTCTTATCAGTCAAAACCATGCTTTAGGCTTTCAGGTAAAAGATGGCAAACAGATCTAATGTGTTTATGTTTTGTTCATTCCAAAGCCTATTGAAACGACAGAGAATATGTAATAACAAAATAAATCAAAGCCAGCAATTCTACGCCTAGGTATATGCTAGGTACATGCTTTGAGACAAGCTCTTGCTCTGTTGCCCAGGCTTGTGTACAGTGGCACCTTCCTGGCTCACTCCAGCTTTGACCTCCTGGGTTCAGGTGATCCTCCCACCTCATGAGAACAAATAAAGCATGGCTACATGCAAGAACATGGGTGAATCTCCAAACACAGATTAAAAAAGCAATGCAAAAAGTGTATATACTGTAGAATCCTGCTTACATAAAGTGCAAAACAGGCAAATTTAATACGGTGCTAGAGGTCAGGATAGTTGACTTCCTTGGGAGGGGGACTTAGTATCTGGAAAGGTGCAGCGGGTGGGTTTCTGGAATTCCTGGGAAGAATCTGCTGCTTGATCTGGGAGATAGTTACACAAGCATACTTTTTAAAAATTAATCAAGTTATAGCCTCACAATATGTTCACCTTTCTGTATGTATAGACTTCAATAAAAAGTTGGATATATGAACAAATGAGAAAATGAATAAAAACTCCATAGCAGGGCTGGGAGGCTGGGAGGGGTGTCATCAGCCCACATGATCATTATGGGGTTTGTGAAAAATACAAAGCCAATGGGAACAGGGTAAATAGTGATAAAATACAATGAAGAAGCTGAGAAAATTGCAAACTCATCCAGGTGAAGAAGAGTATCTCTAAAAAGTGATTTTTTCCATTAGGGTTTTGAATAATTTCAGAATGATAGGCAGTGGTGTCATAAAATTAGAACCCAGAGGCTGGGGAAAATGTACTTTGTTGCAAAGACTGATCAATGCAGATTCTTATTTACAAATATGAAAAGATGACAAAAAATTCCCAAACGTGTGAGGCAATTCACCCTTGTGAGAAAAAGCATCAAACCAAACACAGAAAATTCAAATCCAGGAGGAAAAATTGTTAAAATTAAAAACTGAAATCTTAATGTAACAGAGAATAATTAATATATCAGAGACATTGGTGGCAAAATGCTGCCTCTCAGGTCAGGTAAATTTTCTACCACTGTATTTTCAAACATTTTCTTTTTTCTCCTCTGTGACTTCCTTCTGGAAATAACCTTCAGAGCTTTTTGAACTTTTGACACATTTGTATATCTCCTAAAAGGCTTTCACCTCAGAAGTTTCGCTGGCGTAAAATTGTATCTATTTGATTGAGAGCTGTGGGCTCTGTAACTTGGACAGGTTGGTTAACTTTTATGTGCCTTAGTACCCATATGTTTGTTTGTTTATTTATTTATTTATTTTTGAGGCAGGGCCTCGCTCTGTCACTCACCCTGGAGTACAGTAGTGCCAACCTGGCTCACTACAGCCTGATCTTCCACGCTCAGGTGATCCTCAGACCTCAGCCTCCTAATAGTTGGGATTACAGGCATGCACCACCATGCTTGTCTAATTTTTAAATTTTTTGTAGAGATGGAGTCTCTCTATGTTGTCCAGGCTGGTGTCAAATTCCTGGGCTCAAGCGATCTTCCCACCTTGACCTCCCAAAATTCTGGGATTACAGGTGTGAGCCACTGTGCCTAGTCTAGTACCCTTATTTCAAAAGCACAATTTACTATCTACCACATAGGATTAGAGTATGGATTAAAGGAAAAAATGTAACACAGTCTCTATCATAGTGCCTGGCTAAAGAAACATAAAGCCAGCTCAGTACCAACATAGCTCTATGCTTGGTAAACACCAGGTTTAAAAAAATAGTTCATTATAGCCTCATATTTTACTGTATGGTTCAAAGATTTTACTTCACCCCACAGTATCTGTTTCTTTCGACCATTATAAGGTTGAGAAATAAAATGAAATTAAATCTTACGTATACTTTATATTCTAAAGTCAGCTTGTAAGATGACTAATTGGAATGTTTAAATTTACCCTTGTAAAGCCTTTTAATGGCTTATAAAATATAGAAGAGTATGTGTGATTTTTAAATACAACTTTGAAAGCAACATTTCTTTAAGCATTTTTTTTCCCTCTGATCCTCATTGAATTCTTCAAGCCCTTTTATGATAAAGAAGCAAACTGATCTACTTGCCTAGAAATAAATGTATCACTTTTTCACTGTCTGGGAAATTTGTAAAATCATTAACCTATTTTCCATGACCACCAACCATTTCAGAATTGTCTCTTTCCATGGCTTGAGGGACAGTGGTATGGTGGAGAGTCTTTCACTTATTTCCTCTTTTTTCTCTCTCTCTTTTCTAACTATTCATAATTGAATAGCTACCCCGTTGGTATCTAACACTATGGACAGTCCATGGCCTGCTGTGCCCATCTGACCCCATTCTGGGACGTAGAGAGAGCACAGGCCAGGATATATATACAGATATTCCCTTGTTGTTTAGGCTTTTCAAAGTTGTTCAAGTGAAATTCAGTGCTCTAATTTCTGAGGGCCATCTCAATTCTAAGGCTGGGCTATCCATAGCATTCCAATCTACTGCTTTGAATTTGAAAGACACATTTCCCACCAAAACTCACTTCCTGGTTACTTTCTTTCCTGCGACAAGGTTCCTCATTTGGTGGTCTCCATGGGACTGAAGTTGAGTTCTTCTTCAGAACCTGTGCCATAGAATGAATGTGATGTCTAATGAAGCGTCGTGACGCCGAATGAAAACGTCACATCGGGGTTTGGCAGGATGGGAAAGGGTCGCCTGTAGAACTCAGATTTGGATCAATATCTGTAATTCCTCTTATCCCTACCCCTCGAGAGGAGTCCTGGTTTCCGCCAAGAGCTCTCAGTAAACAAGGGTCTAAAGAGCTGCCCTTGCAAAGCAGGCCAGTGCTAATAAAATGACAAAAAGCATGCTAAGAAGGGGATCTGACATTTGAAGTGGAGATTCATTGAAATCTGGCTTCAGGCAAAGGAAACTGTTGGATTTAGATAGATTTGCTTCTTTCCCTGCCGTTGGAGTGAGCTTTTATTGAAGAACAACATACATAAAGAAAAGTTCACATAGCACAAATCATAAGTATGAAACTCACTGAACTTCAACCAACGGAGCATACTCATGTAACCAACCACGTGAGACAGAGAACACCAACCCCGCCCCTCAGAAACCTCCCTCAGACTCCCTGCCAGTGACCACCTCACCCATAACTGCTTTCATGTTTGTGACAGCAGAAATAACAGGTATATTTGCTTTTGAAACTTTGTTTGGCTGCCTATTCATAATACAGCCTAGGAAAACTGGGTTAACGTGTTGATTTCCAT
Source organism: Piliocolobus tephrosceles (assembly GCF_002776525.5). Classification (NCBI taxonomy): domain Eukaryota; kingdom Metazoa; phylum Chordata; class Mammalia; order Primates; family Cercopithecidae; genus Piliocolobus; species Piliocolobus tephrosceles. The sequence goes on along the minus strand of NC_045439.1, from coordinate 97,375,594 downwards.
ATCAGCGGTGTGGGAGACATTAACTCTTATATTATTGCCTATCACAGTGTCTGGTGTGTAGCTGGTATTCAATAGAAGTTTCAAATATAGGGCTAAAAGGAAAACAAGAGTTGATGTACAAAATACCTTGGGAATAAACTGGGGTTCCAAGGAGAAAAGTAAGGATCTGGCTGCTTAGGACAGTATATATTAAGTGAACTGTGTTTGATCAGTCACAAATTTAATTTATAGCAGTTTATCATACTATCTTTTTATATTACAGTTAGAGGACAATGTTGATACTCTGAAACTATTTATGTCAAATATTATATCACCTTTGCTTTTTATTTTAGGATAATAAAGGAGAAATGGCAAATATTGGTCATAAATGGGAAGTGTTGATTCCAGTGAGATTGAGGACCTCTGCTTTATTCAAATTTCTCTTCCACAGACTCACCACACTTGAGACATTTTGGGGATGCTCATGTCTCTTTGCATAGCTCAAGTCATTCCTGCCATTTAAAACAGTCACCCACAAGGAAACTATGACTTGATAATGATAGCTTTGAAAAACCAAGCTAGGAACTGAAGTTATCTTTTAGTATGCACCGGATAGCCATTGTGTAATATTTAGCAGTTTAGGCATTGTTGATATTGAGCAGGCTTAGCATTAGGCATGGAGACGAAAATAATCACAAAAAAAAAAAAAAAAAAAAAAAAATCCAGACTTCCTTGCAATCCTGGTTGGCAAGAAACACTCAGACTCAGGGAAACAGCAGCCCTGAACCCACGGCCATCTGTCCATTTATGGCAGTGCACCCTGATGAGGGAGGTGACAATTCAGCTAAGTGCAGTGCCAATACCTAGCCAATAAGACTGCAATTAGGAAGGGATTCTGGTTCCAGTGAATAGCTGGTCACTGAGAAATAATTTTAGTAATGTATCTAGTACGGTGTTCAGTGCAATAGATCAAACTATGTGGCTTACTAGAGATGGAGAGAGCAATTCTAAAGACTTCAAGTTAAATGGGAATGTATTTTTGCATTAACTAAACATTTGCTAAGTATCTTATACAGTTCGGATGTTTCCCTCCAAACCTCATGTTGAAATGTAATCCCCAATGTTGGAGCAGAGCCTTGGTGGGAGGCATTTTTGTCATGGGGGCAGATTCCTCATGAGTGGCTTGGTGTCCTCCTGGCAGTAATGAGTGAGCTCTCACTCCGAGAGCACATGAGATCTGGTGGTTTAAAAGAGTGTGCCACGTGCTCCATCCCCTTGTTCACTCTTGCCATGTGACACGCCTTCTCCCACTACCCCTTCTGCCATGAGTAGAAGTTCCTTGAGGCTTCACCAGAAGCCAAGCAGAGGCCAGCACCATGCTTCCTGTACAGCCTGTAGAACTAGGAGCCAATTAAACCTCTTTTCCTTATAAACTGTCCAGCCTCAGGTATTCCTTTACAGCAGCACAAAAACAGACCAACAGTATCTACTATGTACCTGGTTTAGGGAAGATACAGAAAAAGACTGTTGACAGCCTTAGTCTATCCCCAGCTAATACAACTTTTTCAGGAAAAGCTTGATTCCAAGTCCTTGGAAGAAGTAAAGCTGAGATTGAGATTTTGGGCATCCTTGGTGATTACTGAGGGAATTTCTATTGACCAGAATGTGTGAGGAAACCATACACAGTGCTGTGGCCTAAAGGCAGAGAGAATTGACACAAGTGCTCATAGGCAGGCATCCCTGTCCCTCTCTACCTGTGTATAACAGACAGTATTCACACCCAGGCTCAAATCCTAGTTCCTCCTCAGAGCCCTCCCTGGTCCCTCAGTCAAGTCATTCTCCTTTCTCTGAAATTACCTTATTGTCTAGATCATTCATATGGATTTTGTCCTGCATTGCTTTGGTTTGTAATGACATGTAGGTATCTTATCACGCTATCTTTAATGTGAACTCCTGCAGAGCAAGGGACATTTGTTATAACACTCTTTACTCCCTCACAACACAGCACCTGCCATTGTTCTCTACCCATGACAGGTGTTTTGTAAGTATTTGTATGTTGATTAATCCAATGCTTGGATTTGTCTGTTTTATATTCTGACCTAGTCATTTCTGAATACTTAGGCTTGATTTTTCAGCCTACCAACCAATTATCTCTGGGTACCAAAAATCATAATTATACACCAAGATCCAGGGATCTGGCTCTCCAATATATGTTCTCCATGACTTTGAAAAAATTCTTAATTTTGTATACAGCATGTATTTCATCATATATTAGAATACATAAAATCACATAAAATGTATGATATTGTATGCAATTATATACATTAGAAATAGTAATCACATAAATATATGCACATATACACACATGTGTGCACACATATAGTATATTATATATGACATGAATATTTTTATGCATACATATATGTAAATATGTATGCATGAAGTTTTGTAAATGTACAAACACACAATATTTTCTTTTGTACTTTCTGCTTTCACTTGATCTCTCATGCTTTGGTTTCCTAAGCATTTTGCAAACCAAAACAAAAATAACTAAACATAAAACTGAAATGAAGAAAAAGTATGTAAGGGGCCTGAAGAACTTCACTTTTGGGGAAATGACGGAAATGGGCAAATGTATGGAAGCAGTTCAGATGCTGAGTGAATTTTAGAGACATATGGTTGACAGTTTTATGCAAGGAAAAATGAATTGGTGTTCTGTGCCATCACAATAAGAATGTGCAGAGCTTCATTTCAACAAACAAACAAATGAACAAAAAATAAGAAGAAAAATACTTTTGTACCATTTAGCCAGAGAAAATTCAGATCCAGTATTAAGGACTGATCATGGGAGAAGATAGCAAGAATGCTAGACACTCTACTTCTTTCTCTTTTTTGTCTATTATAAAAAACTACGTTGCAGCTCTCAGGATCAGAGAGCCTAGGTACTCTTTAAAATGTAATGCTAACAGTAACAAAAGAATAAATTACGTAATCTTACCCCTCCTTCACTATTACCAATAACAGAATCCTCTTGTATCCATAGCCAGGGTGGAGATTTCTATCCTAAGAAACACACCCTAGAATCATACCCAGGTAAAGCATTCATGCCATTCTAAAGTGAGGCCCCAGACAGCCTGTAAACCTCCCGCTTCTGAGTTTCCATATGCCAAGGACTCTCCCTCCCTGTCCTTGCTCCTGGTGACCTTGAACCACCTTCAGAGGTAGACCTTGTTTGATATTCCTGGCCTCCAATCTAACTCCCTGAGACTTTTCAAACATGTGCAGGTATTTTACCTCTCTGTACCTCAGTTTCTCCATATAAAATGGTGGTAATAATAGTATCTACCTGTTGAAGCTGTAAAATGGGTACATATTTATAAAACTCTTAGAAGAGTGCCTGGCAGATAGTAAGTGCTATAAAAGTATTTGTTGTCAGTATGGATATTCTCCATTTGTCCAGAATCCAAACCTTTTTTTTTTTTTTTTTTGAGATGGAATCTCGCTCCGTTGCCCAGGCTGGAGTGAAGTGGCATGATCTTGGCTCACTGCAACCTCTGCCCCCCAGGTTCAAGCAGTTCTCCTATCTTAGCCTCCCTTCCAGGTAGCTGGGACTACAGGCACCTGCAACCACACCTGGCTAACCTTTGTATTTTTAGTAGAGACAGGGTTTCACCTTGTTGGTCAGGCTGGTCTCGAACCCCTAACCTCAGGTGAGCCACCTGCCTCGGCCTCCCAAAGTGCCAGGATTACAGGTGTGAGCCATGGTGCCCTGCCCCAAACTTTTCTTACTTGACCAAGCCCCTATCCTCTCTCATCTGGCGTTACACAAGAGCCCTCTAACCATTAGTTTGCTTCTAATTTTGCTCTCTTATACTCTATCTTCCACAAATAAGCCAGAGGATCCTATTAAAAAATAAGTCATGCTCTCCAGAGTTTTATCTGTTTCAGAATAAAACTGCAAAGTTCTAGCCATGGCCCCCAAGACCCTGGAATGAAGCATCTGATTATTTAGAACCTGTCTGGTCAGACATGCTGCTGTGTTTTTGACTTTATAGAACCCCACTTACACTGTTACTTGCCATCCCTTCACCATTCTGACCAACTTATTTTTGCCACAGGGACTTTGCACTTGCCAATTCCATTGCCTGGAGAGTGCTTCCTGCATGTGTCCATATAGCTCATTTTCTCACTTCCTTCTGATGCCTGCCTAAATGTCATTTTGATCAGATAGAACATTCTTAAACATATTCTTTAAAATAGTAGCTACCAATCTCTATCTTCTTCCATTTTTATTCAAAACATTGTCATATGTCATATTATTTATTTGCTTAGTTTTAAAAAATATAATAAAAACTTTATCACCATTCTTACTTTAATCATTGCTATATACTTCTCAGATGCTAGCAGAACACCCAGCACGAAGTGGGCAATTAATAAACAAATTTAATGTTGGCCTAATTTTAGAAAACATTTTAATCATTTCCCATCTTAGCAGATTAAAAAGGGGAATCCTTATTATCTCTTAAAGAGAAGGGGAAAAAAGCAGTTGAAAAAATTTAGCAATTATTTAATAATAATAATATAATAGTCTTTTACACAGACTAGAAGGAAACTCTACTAACCTAATAAAGATGATCTACCAAAAATCCATCGGACTTTACAATAAAAGCTTAGAAACACTGATTTTAAAATCATAAATGAGGGCTGGGTGTGGTGGCTCATGCCTGTAATCCCAGCACTTTGGGAGGCTAAGTTAAGAGGATAACTTGAGGTCCAAACCTGGAGACCTGCCCAGGCAACATAGTGAAACCCTATCTCTGTAAGAAATAAAAAGCTAGCTAGACTTGGTGGCAAACACCTGTAGTCCCAGCTACTTGATAGGCTGAAGCAGGAGGATCATTTGAAGCAGGAGGATCAAAGCTGTAGTTAGCATGATCACACCATTGCACTCCAGCGTGGGCAACAGAGCAAGACTCTGACTCTTAAAAATAAAAGGGAGGGGGAAGGAAATCAGAGATGAATAAGTATATTGGCAATCACCATTTTCACTCAATATTTTATTCAAAGTCCTAGCCATTAAAGTAAGAAAAATAAAATGAATAAATACTTGTAATAAATGGGACAAAAAAATACTCTGTCAATTCTGGGATGATATTAATATTCAAGTAAAAGAAGCATGGGAATCCATAATCAAACTACTAAAATTAATCATCAAAATGTATCACTTGGTTTCTAAACATAAGACCAAAATTTGAAATAAAGTGAGTTATTATACACTAGCAATACACAGTTACAAAGTATAATTCGAACATACTATTTGCATTGCCAAAATATTAAGAACTGAATAACTTTGAGATAAATCTGACAACAGAAATACAAAGAGAAACTGATAAATCCTTATGTAATAGCATTAAGAAAGGTAAATGTAAATTGTTTTTTAATAGGTCTCCACACAATTATAAAAATGTACTTCTCAAATCTATAAAATGTAATATCATTACAGTGTACCTCAAAATGATATGAATAGGTATTTTAAAGAATAGAAACAAGAATCAACAGCAGGCAAGACATTTACCAATGAAACCTTGGTGTATATTTACCAACAAAACCACAAAGGGATCCACCAAACTGAGATCAACATCTACTGGCAGATGGTAAGTAGTGAATTGTATGCATACGGAACAACCAGTAAGCATATTCATTTGTGTAAATGTAATTTGCTGCAACCAGTTTGGAAAAGAAGTTGGCATTGTCTTGCAAAGCTGAAGGGTAGGTTGGTTTTTTGTTGTTGGCCTGCAGGTTTACTTTCTCTTTGTCTAGTCCCAGGGTAGTCACATGCATTTCATCTATCAATCCCCATCCCCCAGGAATGTACAATCAGGAAACTAACATACTCACTGGGAGACATGCAGAAGAAGGTTCATCTTGAAAAAGTTTGTAATGGCAAAAAAGTGGTAAGCAAACCAAATATGCTTTGACAAGAAATTGGATGATTTTAATCTGTAATGTTCACATAAATAAATGGTACAGATCGGTGAAAATAAACCATAGTGTCACATATTATTACAGATGGATTTTAAAAACATTATTGAGTGGGAAAAACAAATTTTAATAGGATATATATATAGTAGGATACCAGCAACATAAGGCCAGAAACATATAAATATTTGTAATATATTTCTTATTAAAATATACATAATATATGGTAAAATATATGGTGGTCCAAGAATCTGAAAAAATTAAGAGTGATTATCATTGTCAGGAATGTGTGGTACCATAGTTATGAATAAAGGAGAGGAAACATGATTATATCACTGGATGCAAAGAAAACATTTGATAAATTCCAACACCTATTATGATAGAAACTATTAACAAAATAGTAAAAGAAATGGAAAGGAAACTTTCTCAACCTGATAAAACTATGTACAAACAACCAAATTTCACCACTTTTGTTTAATAATGTAAAAGGAGGACTTGACCAGTGCAGTAAGTCAAGCAAAGAAATAAAAGGCATACAATTTGGAAATAAACTGTCTTATTTGTAGTTGATAAATCATGAATACTGAAAATTCTAAAACATCTACCTAAAAGGTTTTTAGAAGTTTTTAGAACTACTAGATACACTTATATATGCAAAACAATATACAAAAATCAATTGTCCTTTTATATACTAGCAATAACAATTGTAAATTTAATGCAGTAACACATTTGACAATGAGGTCAACAAAACAGAAAATACTTAAATATAAATTTAACAAAATAGGTACAAGATTTGGACACTGCAAATTACCAAGCATTAATAAAATAAATTAAACACAAATAAATGAAGAGATGTACAATGTTCATCTGTTGAACATTCAATATTATTAAGGTATCTGTTCTCTCAAACTGATCTATAGATTCGACACAAGCCCAGTCTCAACCGCAGCAGACGTACTACTCCTCTACATCTTCCTCCCCTTTTTCCTCCTCCTCGTTCTTCTTTTTGCTATTGTTATTATTACTACCATTTTTGTAGAAATGGATAAGCTGATTCTAAGATGTATACGACATGAAAAGGCTATATAATGACTACAACAAGTTTGAAAAAGGAAATAAGTTGAAAGACTATCTGATTTCAAAATGTATTATAAAGTAGTCAAGAAAGTACGGTAGTGTGTGTGTATATGTGTGTGTAAATATATATGTATATAGTTATAACAAGCTAGGAGTCCAGAAATAGATACCCACATATCAATTGTTTTTATAAATTTTACCTAGACAATAGAATAAATAAACTTTTTTTGTTTGATTCTTTACAGATGGTACTCTAACAATTGATATCCTGGCCGGGTGCAGTGGCTCATGCCTGTAATCCTAGCACTTTGGGAGGCCGAAGCGGGTGGATCACCTGAGGTCAGGGTTTCGAGACGAGCCTGGCCAATATGGTGAAATCCCTTCTCTACTAAAAATACAAAAATTAGCTGGGTGTGGTGGTGGTTGCCTATAATCCCAGATACTTGGGAGTCTGAGACAGGAGAATGGCTTGAAACCGGGGGACAGAGGTTGTAGTGAGCCAGGATCCTGCCAGTTCACTCTCGCCTGGGCAAAGAGGGAAACTCTGTCTCAAAAAAAAAAAAAAAAAAAGATTGATATCCATATGAAAAAAAAGATAAACTTTGACAATTCACATTGCATACAAAAGTGAACTCAAAATGGAACATGGGACCAAATATAAAAGCTAAAACTATAAAACTCTTAGAAATAAATATGGAAATATTTATAGTTTAGATACAAGAGCAACAACATAAACCATAAAAGAAAATGTTGATAAGTTGGACTTCATTACATTAAAATCATTTTTCCTTTGAATACCACCACTGGGGCAATGAGAAGGTAAGCCACAGAGTGGAAGAAAATATTGGCACAACACATATCTGATTTAAAAAAAAAAAAAACTGGAACAAAAAATTTTTACAAATCCTAAATGAGAACACAAACAATGCAAAATGGGTAAAATCTTGAATTGACACATCACCAAAGAAGTTTTAAGGATGGCAAATAAGCATATGAAAAGCTGCTTAGCAGCATTAGTCATCAGGGGAAAGCAAATTAAAACCATAATACGATGTCACTGCATACACATTACCATGCTAAAATTAAAAAGCTGATGATGCCAAATGCTGATGAGATATAAAGCAACTGAAATTCTCATACATTGCTGGTAGGGGCATAAAATGATACAACTATGAGGAAATCATTAGGCAGTTCCTGATTAAGTTAAACATAACCTACCGTATGAACCAGACATTTCATTACCGGATATTTACCCAAGAGGAATGAAAATAGATGCCTGCACAAAGCATTGTACATGAATGTCCATAGAGGTTTTATTCACAATAAGCAAAAACCAGATATAATCCAAATTCCCATCACTAAGAGAATGGAAAAACACAATGTAGCATGTCTACCCAATGTAATACTATTTTGCAATAAAATTAGGATACTACTAAAACATGCAACCGCATAGATGGATCTCCATGAATGAATCATTATGCTGAGTAAAAGAAGTCAAAAATAAAAACTTTATGTTTCAATTTATAAATTGAAAAACCTAGAAAATGCAAACTAACCTATTTTGACAGAAGGCAGATCATCAGTTGTCTGTGACCAGCCAGGAGTGAAGGCAGGGATGGAAGTATTTTGTATATATTGTGGTGGCGGTTTAACTAGTGTTTGTATCTGTCAAAACTCATTGCATTGTGAACTGTAAATGGATTTTTTTTTAATAACACCATTAAAATATAAAAGCAAGCCACTAACTGGGAAAAGTCTTGCACCTGTATGTGTATGAGAGAGGTCTTGTCACCCAACTATATGAAGGACACTTTTAACTCAATCATAGAAAGAAAACAGACTGGGTGCGGTGGCTCACGCCTGTAATCCCAGCACTTTGGGAGGTTGAGGTGAGTGGATCACGAGGTCAGGTGTTCAAGACCAGCCTGGCCAAGATGGTGAAACCCCATCTCTACTAAAAATACAAAAATTAGCCGAGTGCAGTGGCAGGCACCTGCAATCCCAGCTACTCAGGAGGCTGAGGCAGGAGAATCACTCGAACCCTGGGGGCGGAGGTTGTAGTCAGCCGAGATCTTGCCACTGCACTCCAGCCTGGGTGACAGAGCGAGATTCCGTCTCAAAAAAAAAAAAAAAAAAAAAAG
>NC_045439.1:97315217-97366318 GCF_002776525.5 Piliocolobus tephrosceles | reverse complement strand
AACAAAAAAAAAAAAAAAAAAAAAAAAAAAAAAAAGGAAAAGAAAAAGAAACCAATATACTTTGAAAAAACTGACAAAATATGTCAATAGACACATTTCCAAGAAGATACATGAATGACCAATAAGTATATAAAAAGATATTCAATATCATTAGTCCTCAAGAAATGTCTATTTAAATAATAGTAGCTAAAATTAAAACTTTGAACTAAGTCTACCTAATGAATATGGATTATCTGAAACATCCCTACATTTCTGGTGGGAATGTACATGAGTACTAACACATTGGGAATGTTTTAAAGGTAAACATAGGACTTACCATACAACCCAACAATCTCTCCCCGGGTACTTAACCAAGAGAAATAAAATGATATGTGCATATAAAGCATATGCCTATATTTGTATATAAATATTTTAGGATCCAAATTAATATGAAACAATTCAATTGTCCAGCAACAGAAGAATGGGTGTGCAAACCGTTGCATACAGTGGAATACTAATCAGAACCCAAAAAGAACTACCTATGTACACAACAACATGGATAAATCTCAAAGCACTATATTGCACAAAACAAGCCAGAGACATCAAGTACTTTTGTATAATGTATGATTATATTTATATAACATTCTAGAACATTCAAGACTAACCTATATTGACAGCTGATACTGGTTGTTTGAGGCTGGGGATTAGGAAAGGGACTACTTGCAAAAGAACGCATGGGAACTTTTTGGAGGTAACAAGCTGTGTTCTCTGTCTTGATTATGGGCATATATACTTGTCAAAAGATATCAAACCATACACTTAAAATGTATGCACTTATTGCACATAATTACATCTGAGTAAAGCTGAGTTTTTAAAAATTCAAAAGAGGGGTTATCATAGTCAGGAAAGACAAAAGAACATCCAGAGACCTTCAGAGGTGTTGTGATATTTCATCACCAGGTAATAATGTAAGTATGTGGCATAAGGATTTTTGTTTTACTATATTTCAAGCCTTATATACTCATCATATATGTTCTTTGTGCAAATGAAATATTTCATAATAAGAAACAGATTAGCCATGGTCTAGGAGATGACAGTAGCCATGCATATAAGTGACAAAGATTAATATACTGATTATAATAGAAAATCCTGCAAATCAATAAGAAAAAATAAACACCGCAGTAAAGACTAAGGAAGATATGTTAGTAAGCAATTTGAAGAAGAGGAAATATGAAGATCAATATACATACAAAAAGAAGGTCAACTCAATAGTAATCATGGAAATACTAATTAAAACCATAATAAGACACCAATTATCACAACCAAAACAAAGATGTGATAATAGTAAATTATGATGAAAAATGGAAATTTAAATGTGTAGAACCACTCTGAAAAGCAAATTCCAGTCAACTAAAAAATGGGCATATTCTGATCTAGACAAACTCTCTCACAGGTTCTCAAGAATATACAGCTGATCCTTGAACAACATGAAGATCAGGGGTGCCACTTCCCATTTGGTTAAAAATTCTTGTATAACTTTTAACTCCTCAGAAACTTAACTACTCATAGCCTACTGTTGACCAGAAGCCTTACCGATAGCAAAAACAGTTAACACTTATTTCATATTATATACTGTATCCTTACAATAAAGTAAGCTAGAGAAAGGAAAATGTTATTAAGAAAATCATCAGAAAGAGAAAATATGTTTACTGTTTACTAAGTGGAAGTGAATCATCATAAAGGTCTTCATTTTCATTTTCTTCACATTGAGTAGGCTGAGGAGGAAGAAGAGGCGGGGTTGGTCTTGCTGTCTACGGGATGACGGAGGCAGACAAGGTGAAGGAGGTAGAAGAAAAGGCAGACACATTCAGTTTCATCTTTATTGAAAAGAATCCATGTATAAGTAAACCAGATCAAACTCAAATTGTTCACAGGTCAACTGTATATAAAAATTCCTATCAGCTATGTTTATAATCTCAAAAAAAAAAAAAAGAACAACAGAAAAGAAAATAAGAATATACCACAAGCTAAATGTCCATCAACATTATACAATGTAATACTATAAAAGACTAAAATAGGTATCAACATGAGTGAATTTCAAAACATAATTATGGGTGAAAATATATGCTCCCTGCTTAATGAAATTTGAAATGTGCATACTTGACAATTTTAAAACCATTCTGCATATTGTTTAGGATGATATAACTATATAATTAAATATAAAGAAATTCTTAGGGATAAGAAACTCTGAGGGCAGTAACTTTTTCTAGTTTGGGAGGGCATTAAGAAGAATGTGATCAGCATGAGGTACCTATGGCCTTCATCGTTGTGATGATCATTATTTCTTAAGCAGAATATTCATAACATAAGTGTTCATGATATCCTTACTCATATATTTGGACTGTTGAAAATATTTTACATTATAATGTTTAAAGTATAGGAAGCAAAACAAATAAAGAAAATGAAGAATGAGAGGAATTTTCTGGTCCCAGGAGGCATCATTCTGCTGGATGAAGACCCGTTTACTCTCTGTGCCCTCTCATAACATTATCATCTCAGACGGCTTTACAAGGTTGATGGTTTAGAATGGTGATGAATCATGTTTTCCTGTTTTGTCCCAAGGCAACTTTCATTTTTCTGGGCCTAGAAGCTGGCTTAACAGGGAAATATTTTGGTCATAGGCATTCAAAGAAAAAACTATTTAAATCAAGCAAGGACCATCATTTCAAACTCAAAAAAGGGTGCAACTGTATTAAAAGTTTCAAAAGCATTCTGCATTTCTGTGATGAATAACAATCAAAATCTATGTCAAAGGTTTACACTAGCACTATGTAAAATACACAAGTCAAGGAGAGAAACCAAGCAGGTACACAGACAAAGATCATGACTCATACAATAGTGACAAAGAGCTGAGAAACATATAAAGACATTTCTTATAAGTAATTAACGAAATTCGAATTAAATAAAAATTAGCTTTTCTGTCCATCAAACAGGCAAAGTTTGAAAAACAATGACCATGGTGTTGCACAGACTGCAGTAAGAATGAGACTCTATGATGCAACTAATGAGAATGAAAATTGATAAATTATTTCTGAAAGCACATGCTTAAAATATACTAATAAATTTAAAATATTCATACATTCTGTTTAAATAATTAATATTGTGGAATATTCACTAAGGAGATAGTAAGAGATGTGAACAAAAGTACACTTATAAGAATGTCTTTGTAATCTCAGCACTTTGGAAGGACGAAGTGGGTGTTATCCCCTGAGGTCAGGAGTTCGAGACAAGCCTGACCAATATGGTGAAACCCCATTTCTACTGAAAATACAAAAGTTAGCTAGGCGTGGCGGCATGCACCTATAGTCCCAGCTACTCAGGAGTCTGAGACAAGAGAATTGCTTGGACCCCGGGCAGTCGTGAGCTGAGATCACACCACTGCACTCCAGCCTGGGCGACAGAGCAAGACTCTGTCTCAAAAAAAAAGGGTGTTTTTGAAGCACTATTCATAATATTTAGTAGATAAAGCTTCAGTGATCATGAAATTAATTATATTCATATAATCATTGTGGTTTTAAAATAATATGTAATTTGAACTTTTAAAATATTAAGAGAAATGAATGAGAACTCCATATTTAATGAAAAAACATGATGCAAGACTCTCTTTAGTATGATGTCATTATTGTGTGTGACTGGTGGAATCTATGTTTTTGTCCATTTATGAGACAAATGAAGGAGGCATATTTTCTCAGAAATTTCTCTAATATCTCTGCTGCAGCCCACAACGTAGGAGAGAAGTTTACGATTTCCTTAGAGGAGGAATGGAAGTTACTTTTTAAGTATCATTGACAGAGGATTAGACTTCCCAGGGAAGATGCTTTCACAGAATTCTCTGAGCCGTTTGCCACTCACAAATTTTGGAACCCCTTTGCAGTATGAATCTGACTTTGACATTCATATACACAGCAGCCAATGCTATTTTTTGGAATGCTCCCCCAGGTGGCAAAATCTCCCATTCAAATAGAACATTAAATATAGTTTAAAATCACAATAACATAGAAAAAAGCAATCAGCAGGCAGCTCTAACTTCTGGCCACTATCTGTAAATAGGTGGTGAAATTCTTGTACCAACCAATTATTCAAAGAATATTGGATAAAATCAATGGCTTAAACTATACTTCTGATTTAAAACTAGGATCTGATTACTGAGTTGAGTTGCTCTAGGAGAGTGAAGAATTCGGGATTGAGGTTAAAATCAAATAAGATGACAAAGGTTTTTTTCTTTTAAGAAGCTCCTTATTAGATTTCAATCCCAACAATTTCTCAGGCCATATTTGGAGATAAAGGCATTAGGGGACAGGAAGGGAAAAGAAAGTGAGAAATTGCTCTCACCTGTTAAAAAGTCTGTTAATGGATCCCGGTAAAAATCACTTGGTGGATTTCTCTCTGTTGGTATGGGATGGGAGAGGGAAGAAGTGAGATGTGTATGGGATGGGGCCAAGAGGGGTCCTTCACTCTAATACTGTTTCAAGTTCTTCAAGAAAGTGCCTCTACATTGCTTTTAATTATTGGCTCACTTACTTGTGTGTTTTCAAATAATCATGAATATATAACGACTCTTAAATTGTATCATATATTAGATATAGTAAGATAACTGTGATTTTAGGACATTGGGGGAAACAAATTTAAATTATAATTGTGGATAGTTATTGTATTTGAAATAAGGTACACCCGTATTTCTGTTTGCATTTTCAATATTGCCCTGTATTTCCCAAATTGTCATAATGGATTTTTCTTAAAGAACGGCTTATTCTTCATGATTTATATTTTAATTGCTCAGATACACACATTTTTAGCATTGTAATACTTTAAGGACAAGTGACCAAAATATATAGAAATAGTTAAGTTTTAATGACAGGTTAGATGAAAGCATCACCAAGCATTACAAGTAGGATTTACCTCTTCACACTGTGTCATGCCAATGAATAGGATAAAGGTTTTCTGAAGCCTGTGCCTGCACTAGCTCCAGAATGCTCAATACAGACATGTTAATGTCTCCTTCAGTTTGAGTGTGAATTTGAAAAGCAAGAACTCATTAAATGATTTCTGTCAGCTTTCTGCCTCAATTCTTCACCTCTTATGGGTTCCTCTGACTGGGTCCACTGGGCTATGTAAGTTCAGATTTATTTCCAAGGAGAAAATAGGCTGATGACAAGATGTAGTAAGAGGCTCCATATCTTGCCAGTCTGAGAGGCCTTAATATTATTTGTTCTTTTAGATGAACTGCAGTGACCTAGAGCTTATCTCTAAGTTCTTCCCTACTGCCCGGCTCACAACTTGACCCCAGAGATGCTAATGTGACCTGATTCTGAGGGCTTCAGTAACCACATGTTCACTCCTTCACCTGGCATGCTTTTGTGGGGTTAGGGTTCTGAGCTGGTTTATATTTTGGTCCTACATCAGTTTTCTGAGTCGTTCATTTTCCGTTAAGGAGCACTACTTGTTTTACCTTGCTGTAGGGACTGCACGAGTCCTTAAACCCCCCAGCTTTGTAAGTCAGGCTCTGCAGCTCATAGACAGTTCCCAGAAGCTATTTGTCTAAGTCTTCATTGCTAAATTCGGTCTGCCTCCTACTTTTAAAACTTGTGAATATATATGACCATCACTAATATGTGTGCCCTAACTGAAACTTACCATCGCTTTGTGCTCTCTATCTGGTCAATTCCATTTACCCTATTCCCCTAACCTAGGAAGGTCTACTTTCATTCTCTGAACCTTACTGTATTTTTTTTCTAGTTTTGTTGTAAGACTGTATATGGCATTTCAGATATGAAAATTTCAACCTAAGTATGTGTTGACTTACATGTAAAGTAAACAGCCAATAGTGGTTTGGTAATAGTCTCTGAATTTGGCTGATGGAATTACTTATAGATGGTTTTAACTGTATTAGAAAAGTTAACATTAGTTCAAAATAATACTGTTTTTATCCAAAAAAAATATTTATAAAGGACTACATGATAGTCTTAGAAACATGATAGCTTAGAAGATAATTTTGATAAAATTTAACATTTCTTTAAATATTTTATTTAAATATCCTTATTTTATTTTAAATATCCTTAGTAATTCAGGAGTACAATGATTATTCTGGGGCCCCAAAATCAACTAAATAAACAAGCTAAAGAGGTATTCCCCTTAAATTTGAAAATTAAGACATATTTGCTTATTCATTAGTCACTATCGATCTAAAAGTTTTCAAGCAAGCAATAAGAAGATAAAATAGCATCAGAAATAATCATACAAAAGTAGGATGCAAATTCATAATCATTTGCAAGAAAATAAAATCTAGTAGACTTAAGTAATTAATTACATACTAAATTCATAAAACCCAATAATTTTCCTATCATTGTAATAACAAGTCAGAAAAATGTAATGACAGGAAATAAATCTCATCTATAATTGCAATAATGGAAATATAATGCTTAGGAATGAACTTGACAAATATTATATTGGAGTTAAGGAAAATAAACAGCTTTTTTACAGTATATAAAAAGATTTGAATAAAGACATAATCTCTAATTTTAATGTGCAATGACAATCCAATGATATTTGATGAGTTCTTTTTATCTATAAAAATAATGTATCAAAATAGCAAAATAAAAAGGCTTTAATAAAGAAAAAGGAACAATAAGGAACTTACCATACATTACAATGTATTATAAAATTAATAAAGTAGTTTTCTATTAGCTTAGTAGATGGTTAAAACTGCGTACAAAATCCAATGCCAAAGTCAAATATATATAAGAATTGCTATGTGTTATGAGTGGCATATAAAAAAATGAATTTTTATATAAGTGATATTTGATGGAACAACTGAAAATTTATTTGGAGAAAAAAATGGAAAATGTCACCTCATAACTTATAGCAACAGAAATATGAAATCTTTATATAAGATGTAAAACACACACACACAGAAGATAAAATACCTGAAGAGAACAATGAAAGAAGATGTAACTTTCACTATATTTAAATGTGTCACTTTACAGCAAAACGATGAGTCAAAATTAAAAGGCATCAACACATTCAGAAAATATAACATGCTGCAAATGTAATATAAGTATCTTTGAAATATACATGAAGACATTTATAAATCACTAAGAAGACAAACATCTTGAGTGAGGACAGCAACAGATCCATACACGATATAAACAAAAAAGTTCTTTTTAAATTGGTGAGTATGCATATATACAAATAAATATATGAACATATCTATCTGTGTTTATGTATAAATTCAACTCTATTTGTAATAAAAATATACAAATTTTTAAAAACTACAAATTTTGTCTATCAACTTTGAGGAGTTTAAAAGGAGTATAGGAATAATATTGTTGAGATGAGTATTACATCTCACTAGTGCAAGAGAGCTTTAGAATTACATTCCTTTTAAAGACAATTTGGCAGTATGAATCAAAATATTAAACTCAGTAATGCCACATTTAGAAATACATCCTAAGAAAAAGGCATGCAAAATTTAGCAAAACAGTTATTTATTCTAGCATGTTTATAATAAAATATTTAAAATCTTCCAAATGCCAACAATAAGCTTAGTTAAATAAACTGGGGTACTTGAGACAGAAACAAACAAATGCAATGCTATTTAGCAATTAGAAATGATTTTGGTAAAGAACATCTAATGACTTGAAGAATTTTTTATGATATATTTCTAAGTTGTAATAAAAAACTTACGAACAATATATGCCTTACCATCCAAAATTACACATGGATACATATTCACATATACATACATATATACTACAGATATATAAGCATATATATTACTAGAATAAATTATAATATCTTAAATAATATAATTTATTAATACATAAATAAGTAAAATAATAAAAATATATATGATTTTTCCTAAGTGATAGACCTAAAATTTTTTTATCCTATTCATACTTTTATAATTTTAAAACTTTCTGCAATGAATATGTGTAACTAATATAATAATTTTAAAGTATATGTTTTTTTGCTTGTTTACTCATTCATTCACATACTCAGCAATCATTATTGAGCAGCTGCAGACAGTTTATTAGGTAGGAAGTTAAACTGCCTCTGCTGTCATGGGGCTTGCAGCCTAATGGGATAGCCAGGCCAAACAATCATGCAGAAACTCCATGATTTCAAACATTTTGGCTATCTAGGAAAAGAACTGACCAGGTGTTCTTGAGAATTTGTAACTGCGATAATATTTAGTTTGAAGACCCAGAGGATGCTTTCCTGCAAAATTGACATTTAAGCTGAAAGATACAGGTTGTGTGTGGGACAATTAAGCAAAAATAAGGAAAGAGGTTCTCAGACAGAAGGAGCATCATTTGCAAAAGTCCATTGTGTCAGGAGGGAGCCTGGAAACACTGTGCTTTAGAAACACTGCAAATATTTGCTGATGAGGTTGGAGCATGGAGAGCAATGGGAATTTTTGGAGACAGGGTCTTTAGTTGTAAAATAAGGGACATACTTTGTATCTGATATGGCTTGACTGTGTCCCCACCCAATTCTCATCTTGAACTGCAGCTCCCATAATTCCCACGTGTCATGGGAGGGGCGCTATGGGAGGTAATTGAATCATGGGGATGGGTCTTTCTCATGCCCCTCTGGTGATAGTGAATAAGTCTCATGAGATCTGATAGTTTTATAAAGGAGAGTTCCCCTGCACATGCTCTCTTGCCTACCACCATGAAAGATGTGACTTTGCTCTTCCTTCACTTTCTGCCATGGTTGTGACACCTCCCCAGCCATGTGGAACTGTGAGTCAATTAAACCTCAGTTCTTTATTAATTACCCAGTCTGGTATGTCATTATTAGTGGCTTGAGAACAGACTAATACAGTATCCTTAGAGCAATGGGAAACCACTGTGGGACTTTTTATCTTATTGCTCCTCTCAAAAAAATTCCAGCAAGTTGGGGGAAGGATTACTTGGTCCTATCTCCAGAACCTCAGAGCTAATGAGAAATGAATACCAGGAGTCCTCCAAAACCACTTCTTTTAGAGACCTCTTAGCCCCTTCCCTAAAGTCCCTAACACCAAGAAAAAGCTCCAATAATCCCCCTGCAACATTATTCTGCTTTATATCTCCACTCAGGAGCTTCAAAATAATCACCCAGAAATGTGGTTTCTCTGCTATCAATTCACTACGTTGTTACCTCTAGCCAACATAGAGTAAATTCCACCATATCCCCAACTAACTTGCTTGAGATTATGTTTTCGATCTGGCCCAGAGTGGAAATTCAAAAACTGATAGCCATAATTAGCTAGTATTGCTCATGTCCTCTCTGTTCTGATCACTATTTTTTTACTCGCTGTTATTCCTTTTGATCTTTCTTCTCATCTTTTATTTGCAGAAAAGTTTTTATATATATCTGTGGCACATTACAAACTTTTTAAAGGATTAAGAATGCTGAGGGTAAGCAGATTTTATAATTCTGCTTTTCAATGAAGAAACATATTCAGAAAGGTAAAATGCATTGCTGAAGGACAAATCTGGGGAAGCCTGGTCTCTTAGCACAAGAGAATGCTCCTTTCACCACAGCATACCACTTATTATTAAGCACAAAGATCCTTTCTCCTTCTGCCCGGAGAGTAGAAGTTGCTAGATTACTATGGCTATGTCTGTGTAACGTACTTTGCACAGTAGTTAGCATAACATTATGCCCTTTTAGGTGCCGAAAATATGCTTTTGGATGATTGACAGCCAACCTGTGATTTTTTTCTGATCATGCAAGGCCAACCTGACATGAGAAGTCTTGGGAGGAATTCGTTCCCTGAAGAGGAGGTAGGCTGACACTGAGTGACTTGGAAATGACAGGAAGTCAGTTGAAATTGCTACTATAGTTAAAATGTCCTTTTAAGTAATTCTACATAAAATAGATCTCTCACCATCAAGAAGCTTCAACTGTTGATGGTGTAGCAATTTTAAGTCACAAAAGTAAGTTTAGGTCTCATGAGCATAAAATCATTAGGAACATGATACTATTCACATGTCACCATGCTCTTCATGTGGCAATTTAATGTCAGTGGAATTTTAAACAAGGAATAACAACAACTAATCGATACCAAGTGCTAACGAACAGGACCCCGACCATATCTTTTCATCATTTCATATAATCTTCACAACTTACAGCATCACAAATACCTGCCAATACTACTCTTACACAAATGCCAAAACTGAGGCTTAAAGAGGTTTTGAGATTCACCAAAGGTCACACAACCAGAAGTTGCAAAAATCCAGTTTGTCTGATCCAAATTATTTGTTCTTAACCACCCAGCTATACTGCTTACACCAAGATTATAATAAAAGAAACAGATGGTTACTCAAGAAAGTTGATTCTGGGCAAAGTTTATTGAGACTCTGGATCTACCATTGTCAGAAAAAAAAATCAGAAAAATTACTTGTCAGATTGTGAAAAACTAAGTTTTAAGGGAATGAAAATTATTAGACTTGCAATAGATTAGCATACAATGAAAGAGAGAAATAGAGCTTTTGTAAAGCAGAATGGCCACATTAGCATGATCAGTGCATTCTCCCCCATAAGGAAAGGAGAGCAAACAAATATGCAAATATGTGGTGATCATTAAATCAGAAATGCAAGTGAGTTTCGGAAGTCAAACATTTAATGGTATCTGGCCAAAAGCTCAGTGCATCTATGTAATATAAAGATAGCCTTGACAATAATGCCCATATGATAAAAGCTCAATGGATAAGATTCCTATTTTCAAATCAGAAGTTATAAATTTAATAATTTCAGTAAATAAAAAAATGCTTTGTTTGAAATACATATCTTTATCTGCAATAGAACATTTATCATCCAAGCCTGGATGAAGTCTATGTCTTGGTCTGGAATGGCACCAAAAGGTGCCACCATTTCCTCAGATCTACTAGAATTTCACCTCTTAGTTGTATGTTGGGCAAATTGCAAGTCCTATTTCAGGAATGCCAAATATTGTATCTGTGAAACTTCTTTCTCCTTCTCTACTCAGATCAACAATCTATGACAGAGTTGGCAACTAGGGCTCACAGAGTGATAATCATCTATTTGGCATGACTTTCTGACATACTGTGTTAAGATGGATTCTGAGGTCTTATCCAGGGTAAATGGAAAGAGGTTTAATTGACTCACAGTTCAGTATGACTGGGGAACACTCAGGAAACTTAGAATCATGGCAGAAGGTGAAGGAGAAGCAGGTCCCTTCTTCACAAGGCAGCAGGAAGGGGAAGTGCCAAGCAAAGTGAGAAGAGCCCCTTATAAAACAGTTAGATCTCCAGAGAACTCACATTCTCCATGAGAACGTCATGGGAGAAAATGCCTCCATGATTCAATTATTTTCACTTGACACATGGGGATTATGGGGATTATGAGGATTACAATTCAAGATGAGATCTGGGTGGGGACACAAACCCTAACCATATCAATTAGTTAATTCAACTGGCCAAAGAATGAAGAGAGGGAGCTGCAATGTTTCCAGATACCAAACGACCTAAGTTATTTAAGTTATGCAAATAAGAGAAGAAATCATATATTTTACTTAGTAACATACTAGATGCTAGAATAGCAGCCATTCCCCTTTTTTCTTTTATCTTTCTCATAGAGCTCAGTGTTTTGTGTTTTTGACTATTTAATTAAAAAGCACGTCCCCTCTCCCCATATCCACATACTTGGGTTAGTAGGAATAGTATAAACGAGGCAGTATTTAGAATTAATATCAACTGGTTACCTTTAAGAATAAGCCATCCTTTACTATAGTATGTTGTTTAGAACATGGTGCTAAGAAAACACATAGTAGATGGCAATTATTGCCTCACCACATGTCACAAAATACAGCTCTTAATGGAAACATACTCACATAAGGGCATAAGAAACCTACTTCTCTCAGGTTTGAAGATTCCTAGCATCTCTAGGTTTCGTCTACATCCAAGTATTACAGTACAGTTGTCCCAATTCATGCAAACAGGAAGAGCTAATAGGTGAAGTGAGCCATGCTCATCTTGGATACTTGAAATTCTAATTTGGTTGGAACTGTCCTGAAGTAGAGTCGTCCCTCAATATCCTTGCAGGATTTGTTCCAGAACCCCTGCAGATGCCAAAATTCATGAATGCACAAGTCTCTTATATAAAATGGCGTACTATTTGCATATCATCTACACACATTCTCCTGTATACTTTAAATTATCTCTAGATTACTTGTAATACCTAACGCAGTGGAAGTGATATGCAAATTGTGGTTAAATGTATTGAATTTGTTTGTACATTATTTTATTATGTTTTTTCCAAACATTTTAAAACCTCAGTTGGTTGAATCTGAAGATGGAGAACCCATAGATACGGAGGGCCAATTGTGCACTGTTCTGCAGTTCAGATATCTAGGGGAAAGTTTCAGCTAACTTCCATCCGATATGCATATGGAAACTGAATGTGGTAGAAACATGCTGAATTTTGTAAGTTGCTTTGTAATGTTTTCCCTTGCTAGGATAAAGAGAAGAATTAGCTATCACATACTGCTTTTGCATTATCAAATCAAAACTAGGTACCATGATTGTAGTTTAGAAAACAAACTCTGAAAATAAAGACATTTGTAATAGGCCTGCATTCAAATCATGGCTCCACCGCTGTGACTTTGAGCACATAGCTTAATGTCGTTGAGCCTGAGTTTCTGCCTTAGTAAAACTGACTGATTAATATAGACTGCAATCAGTTGTTGTAAAAATAAATGTGAATGGAATCATATCCTTAATGCACATAGTAAAGTGCCTCATATACAATTGGCAATCCATAAATAACAACAGTAAGCAATAATGACTTCTAAAACTCTTCAAATGGTGCTTGCTCATAGTAAGTACCATATAAGTGTTTGCTGCTACTATTAATATTCCTGTATTGAAATTGGGCTTTCTTTCTTTTTCCTGCCTCCTAGTATGTTGGGATCTCATTCAGAGGTTGTTCTGAGAGCTAGAAGGAAGGGATTAACCCAATATTTCCAATGCTGCCTTGGTCTAGGCTCCACTTCCTCCACAATTGAAAGGCAGAATAAGCTACTCGAGTTATTGGGTAGACTTTTGGGTTCCCCATGCCTTTATCTTTTACTCTTATTTTGCTTATTCTGGATACAACCCTTCCCCATAAAGCAGCTTCCCAATAAAGTGACCTACCACCCAACTTCCTTATAGTTATAAGGAAGCCCCATGTAGCTGGAGAAAATTCAACATGAAATCCAGAGTCCAAATAACTCTATTTTTGCTGATGTTTAAATTAATTTCAAATGTGTTCTTCCCACATTCCTCAGTGAGATGACTGTAGACCAGCTCCTGATTTGGTTAATAGCATGCTGTTTCCTTAAATTCCCACTGTAGGTTCAATGAGAGAGAATTTCATTCTATATCCATTATCTCCTTCTTCCCACTTCCACCCTGATGACATATTCAGATATCTGTGCATATTCAACCAACTAACAAATATCTGCAGATATACATGTACGTTTATCCTTATATCCACACCCACATATACCAACACATGAATACACAAACTAAAATGCACATATGCCCACATACACATTCCCATGCAAATAGTCACATGAATGCATATGCTTGTATGCTTGCAACAATAGTCACATGAATGCATATGCTTGTATGCTTGAATGCATATGCTTGCAACACCCACATGCAGACTGATGAATATACTTGCCTATGTGCATACATGAAGGTGAATATGCACATACATATGCATGTATCCTCACTGACTGTGGTCTGGGACATGGCAGAGACTTAAGGTTTTTTACTTCCTGAACTTTGTTTCCTTGTATCCCCTGATGACTAGTTTCTAAAGGAGAGCAGGTAGTATCTTGCAACAACTCAGGTTGGAGGGAAAACATGTCTGTTTTTTGAGTTAAGTTAGGCCAGTGCTGAGGTCTGTTTGTGCAATATGTTGTGGAAAGCACATAACTTGTTTGATTTCACAGGCCCACAGCTGCAGCAGAATTTGCTTGCAAAATTTGCTCTCAGAATGGGTTATACCTTGAGTCTCACCCACACCTGATTTAGGTGAGACTTTGGACTTTAAATTTTGAGTTGATGCTAAAACAGGTGAATACTTTTGATGCTATTGGGATGGAATTAATATAGTTTGCATATGAGAAGGACATAAATTTTGGGAGGGCAGGGCAGAATACTATGATTTGAATGTTTCTCCTCGAAATTTGTTCATTGAACTCTAACCCGAAAGTGATGGTATTAAAAGGTGGGGCGTTTGTGTAGTGACTAGGTCATAAGGGCTCTGCCTCATGAATGGAATTAGTGCCTTTATAAAGGAGGCCTGAGGGAGCTTGCTTGCCTCTTCCACCATGTGAGAAAGCTACATGGAGTCTCCATCTGTGAGTAACAAGCCCTCACCAGACACCGAATCTCCTGGCATCCTGATCTTGGACTTTCCAGCCTCTAGAACTGTGAACAATAAACATTTTTGCATATAAATTACTTAGTCTAAGTCATTTTGTTATGGTAGCTTGAAGAGACTAAGGCACAGAGATATTTAATCCATTATCATGGTGTGGGATAAAGGAGGTGGTTGGAGAGTTAATTGAGTCTGCTTTCTCTCATTTTTATGCCAGGGTTAGATGAAAATCAGACTAAATTTAGTTACATGGTGTAGGCATGGGGCCTAAGATTATTTTGCTTCCAAGAATCTTAATTTGATAGAAAATTTTGAGAGAGCGTTGTGTTATTTTCCCATGGGATAATCCCATTGGCCATTTCTATCCATTGCAAAATGCATTGTAAGCAATTACATGTAAGTTTTGGAGCAATCAAAGCTTAATGTTTGAAGCCATATTTGTGCTTAGAAGTCTTTCTTTTTCCATCGAACATTCCATCTAATCATTACCTTAGCTCTATGAGATAGAGACTATTAATGCAATTATATAAATCTGAGGCTCAAATATGAAACTCAGAGACTATTGGCCCCTGGAAGGTCAAAGAGATGGTAATCATTTGAGGAGGTAATCTAGGCCTTCTTTCTGACTCCAAATCCAATGTCATTTCCACTACCCCAAATGATTTTTGGTGACCCTCTTTCTGCATGTTTCAGATTTTGCAATTTTTGCAATCTTTCCATCTAACAAAAGGCTAATATCCATAATCTATAAAGAACTCTCCTCACCTTTGAAGTTGGGCAATATTACCAAGCCTCATTCTGCAAAATAAAAGAGAATCTGATATTTTGTTTGAAATGGTTCAATCCTGCACCTAAATTCAGACTGCTCTTAAGCTCTGTTACAGCTGTTTTCAAATTTTTGTTTTGTTTTGTTTTATGTTATAAAATACTACAGAGTCCCTGATATCTTAGCCCTTTATTGATATTTTGAAATGGCATTTTCAGTAATATTTGTGAAACAAGATCCAGATGAGCAAAATTAAAGGCCTTCACTTATTGCCAGCGATCTCAAAAACAATTTGTCAAAGAAAAATTGTCCATTATTTCTTCTTTATTATTATTATACTTTAAGTTCTGGGGTACACGTGCAGAACGTACAGGTTTTGTTACATAGGTATACACATGCTATGGTGGTTTGCTGCACCCATCAACCCATCATCTACATTAGATATTTCTCCTAATGCTATCCCTCCCCTAGCCACCCACCCCCTGACAGGCCCCAGTGTGTGATATTCCCTCCCTGTGTCCATATGTTCTCTTTGTTCAACTCCCACTTACGAGTGACAACATGCGGTATTCGGTTTTCTGTTCTTATGTTTACTGAGAATGATGGTTTTCCAGCTTCATCCATGTCCCTGCAAAGGACATGAACTCATCCTTTTTTATGGCTGCATAGTATTCCATGGTGTATATGTGCCACATTTTCTTTATCCAGTCTATCACTGATGGAAAGAAACTATCATCAGAGTGAACAGGCTACCTCCAGAATGGGAGAAAATTTTTGCAATCTTTCCATCTAACAAAAGGCTAATATCCATAATCTATAAAGAACTTAAACAAATTTACAAGAAAAAAACAAACCCATCAAAAAGTGGGCAAAGGATATGAACAGATACTTCTCAAAAGAAGACATTTATACGGCCAACAAACATATGAAAAAAAAAGCTCATCATCACTGGTCATTAGAGAAATGCAAACCAAAACCACAGTGAGATACCATCTCACACCAGTTAGAATGGCGATCATTAAAAAGTCAGGAAACAGCAGATGCTGGAGAGGATGTGGAGAAATAGAAACGCTTTTACACTGTTGGTGGAACTGTAAACTAGTTCAACCATTGTGGAAGACAGTGTGGTGATTCCTCAAGGATCTAGAACTAGAAATACCATTTGACCCAGCAATCTTATTACTGGGTATATACTCAAAGGATTATAAATCATTCTACTATAAAAACACATGCACATGTATGTTTGTTGCAGCACTGTTCACAATAGCAAAAACTTGGAAACAACCCAAATGTCCATCAGTGATAGACT
Organism: Piliocolobus tephrosceles; assembly: GCF_002776525.5. Lineage (NCBI taxonomy): Eukaryota > Metazoa > Chordata > Mammalia > Primates > Cercopithecidae > Piliocolobus > Piliocolobus tephrosceles. Next base: position 97,349,825 of record NC_045439.1, on the reverse strand, counting down.
GGATAAAGAAAATGTGTCACATATACATACACCGTGGAATACTATGCAGCCATAAAAAAGGATGAACTCATGGATGAGGGACATGGATGAAACTGGAAGTCATCATTCTCAGCAAACTGTCACAGGAACAGAAAACCAAAATCTGCATGTTGTCACTCATAAGTGGGAGTTGAACAATGAGCACACATGGACACAGTGAGGGCAACATCACACACCAGGGCCTGTCGGGGGTGGGGGGCTAGGGGAGGGATAGCACTAGGAGAAATACCTAATGTAGATGACGGGTTGATGGGTGCAGCAAAACACCATTGCATGTGTATACTTACGTAACAAACCTGCACGTTCTGCGCATGTATCGCAGAACTTGAAGTATTTTTTTTTTTTGAAAAGATTTCTATTTCTTTTAGAAGTAGAAGCGACTACAGGCAAGCCCACTAAGCCATCTACATTAATAAGGTTGTGTCAGTGGTTCATGTTCTGGAGGTGATTTACTGTAACATACCCACCTTAAGGATCCTACAGACCTATTATTAATAGAACAGTGGTTTCCAATCAGGGATGATTTTTCTCTCAGGAGATATTTGGCTATATTTGGACACATTTTTTGTTATCACAGTGGGGGTAGGCGTGGAGTAGGTGTGTTTCTGACATCTAGTGGGTAGCAATCAGGGATGCTTCTAAACATTACACAATACATAGCATAACCCTCCACAACAAAGAATTATCCTACAATACATAGCATGACCCTCTGCAACAAAGAATTATCCTATAATACATAGCATGACCGTCCACAACAAAGAATTATTCTGCACTAAATGCCAATAGTACTGAGGTTATGAAACCCTGGAAGAGAGTGATTGAAGAGTCCCAGTTTTACAGTCAGGCAGAGCCAGGTTTGATTCCTAATTCCAGGACTGACTAGCTGTGAATTTAACCTCTCTGGGTATAACTTTCCTCAACTGTAAAATTAGTATAATAACACTGAGTCTTTCAAATTGTTTGAAGTCACACACACACACACACACACACACACACACACACACACACACTTTCTTGGCTCAGATCTTCCATTAGTCTGATTGCTTGCAGAGCTGGCTTTCTATTCTTAAATTATGCCAACGTATTACCCTTGAATCACTCAAAATTTTTTCTTCAAGATCTCTTATCTCTGGCTTTACAAGTATGAACTCTGAGCCCAGCTCTGTACTAGGTAGTGCTGGGAAAAATCAGACACTCGTCCACTAGGAAGCTACTGCCTTCAGAGGACCATTGTTCAGAAAAATCATTGAACAGTGGTTCAATGAGAAAGGCAGTAACTCAAAAAGAACTGACACAGAGACTTTGGAAGAGAGGGAGTCTCCTACTCCACCCTCTAACCTACAGACTACACTAACTCTGAGTGACGTGATTTAAGGATACACAGATAAATAATGAGGTGGAGGTTTTTCCAGATCCTTAATCATATTCTGGCACCCAATATTTGTCATGTATGTTTCCTACTTGTGAAACTTCTTGCTGTAACTTTGTAATATGTGTGCTTTCAATATGGTAGATTGTTTATAATCCATCCAATATACTAGATGATGTGCCCTTTGATTGGAAAGTTTTATGTCTAACTGATCTGAGGACAGCATTAATTCAAAGAAAGCATTTGTGAAATGATATAATTAACCAGTGATAAATGAATGTTAAATAGATATTTTCAAGCTATTAGAATATTTCTAAACTTGACATTTGGCACTATTAGAAGAGTGTGAGTAAATTGAGGATTCTGTATACTACGTGTCAGTGTAGCTGTGGTGCATGTATGCCATTAAATGTCTTTCTCTACTCAGTAGCAAATTGTTGTGTGTTAATCAAGCGAGAGTTGTGGTTTTATGCCAGGTTGTCCATGGCTTTTGTCATTCTCCTTATTTCCTAATGTATGCATATCTAGTTATTTGGATCTAGATCTGAAGCTGATATATATGAATTCAAACTGGTCACTTATTCAAGGTTTACATGATATTTTAATGTCATTGTTTATGCTTTGCAATTGGTTAATGCTCACGTTTTAATCCTCATGTTTTAAAAGATAAGTGCAATTAACCTTAATTATATGTTTCTAGTTTGTGTTTTCTAATTTACATGCAGAAATGTGTGAAATTCATATACTTGAGAAGTATGAGTCTTCTACAATAGACTTTCTCAAACTTTTTGTGCACAGGAATCACCTGGGGATGTTGCAGATAATGCAAGATTCTCATTCAATAGCTCTGTGGTGGGACCAGAGTTTCCACATTTCTAACAAGATCCACAGTGATGCTAACCTTTCTTTTCCAAGAGCCATATTTTGAATAGCAAGGTCCTAAATAGACCTGCCTCAAAATATGTTTTCTAAATGTTTTTGGCTTTTCATGGAAAGAAAATATCTTATGGTGTAACTCTTATATTCAATGGTATATCCTGCATAACCTGAAATTTATTTACTCTGCATCATCGTCTCCCTAGGAGAGCTTTATGAAGCAAAAGTTCCAAGATGTATTATTAATAAGAATTCTTTTAAAAAGTGTTTTGTGGTGAAATGAATATGTGGCATGATAGTAAACAAAGTAAAAAGAGATTTTTTTTCTTCTGAAGACATATGATTTAAAAAAGATGTTTCTTTAAGAATTTTTGGAATCTTAGACACATTAATGCCTTGTGAATGGTAATAAAAATTTTATCCTTCCTGGAGAATCATCTGGAAATGCTATCCCAGAAAACACACAAACCCAGGAGTCTCTTATGTCTCTCCACCAAAAATCCTCTCCCCCACTTCTGGCCCAATCTGAATCTAGAAACTGTCCATTTCAACTTTGCTGAGGCTTACATTGAAAACTTTTGTGTCTACATGTGTATTTATAAACCCGAGTGCAACTTGTCTTTCTTTTCAAACACTGCTAAACTTATTGGTTGGCTGTCTCCAGAATAATTGAATTTGAGAATTGAATTTGCAATTTGTAATAGAAAATAGTAACATCATATGACTGCAAATAAGAACCCGCCAATACATCACAAGAGATTCGTTTAGTGTTTTGTGGGGAGAAATGATTATTTATCCTCACATCCAGGCTTTTCGGACATTACTCTATAAAGTCAGTTTCAGGCCCTTCTATTTAGTAATCCTGGCTGTTCTACTGACTTCACTGCCCTCTTCAGGAATGCTGAATCAAGATTATCTTAGGTGATGGTAAATGCACCTGAGACGCAATAACTTAGGAATACCCTAAGAATGGCCCTGTATGGCAGATGCACCTGAATGTGTGTTCTGAGCTAGGGAATCCAGGAGTGGCTAAACTAGAGATTCGTTCCTGTCTATGAAAAACATCTGAGCCCCCGACCTGACCCACAGAACATGGGAGATACAGAGGACTGAAGTCCCAAGTTTTGAGTTGAATGAATATTGCCAAATGGAGGTGGTCAGGGAAAGGGTTCTAAGTAAAAATACTGTATAAATTGCATGCATTTCCAAGTGGTGGCAGTTCTCCTGTCCAACCCACTGCCACTGGACCCTCTCCCCTGTTTGTAAGCCTCAGTGAAGTCCCAGGTCTCGTTTGCTGGCTCTGGGTCTCTTCTTCAGATTCTTGAATCTGGTGCCCTCCCCACTGAAGTCGATACAAGTGATAGGGTTGTCATTATACTGACTAATTTTTCAGAAATCCTACAGTAGAGCTGCAGAGTGGACCCTCATTGGCTTTTTTGTTTGTTTGTTTTTTCTTTCCTAAAGCCTGGGTAGATTTATAAGTACTCCCAACAGAGGTTGCAGCAATGACTCCTTTTTTTAAGCTTTATTAAATATTAGTGACAAAAATTGTAAATATTTAGGCATGATGATTTGATAACACATACGTATTGTGAAATTACCACATCAAGCTAATTCACATGTCTATTACCTCACATAGTTACCATTTGTCTGTGGGGGTGTGGGGGTAAGGACACTTGAAATCTACTTTTTTAGCAAATTTCAAGTGTACAATAGAGTATTATTAACTCTGGTCATCATACTTTACATTAAGTCTCTAGAACTTAGTCATCTTATAACTGAAGTTTGGACCCCTTAACCAACCACTCCTCATCTCCCCCAACCTCCAGCACCTGGCAACAACCATTCTATTCCATGTTCCTATGAGTTTGATTGATTTAGGTTCTACATATACGTGAGATTATGCAGTGTTTTTCTGTCTGGCTTATTTCACTTAGCATAATGTTGTTCAGGTCCATCCATGTTTTCATACATGGTAGGATTCCTTTTTTATGGCTGAGTAATGGCTAAGTGTCCATTGATGGACCCTTAGATTGTTTTCATATCTTGGCTATTTTGAATAACGCTGCAATGTACATGGGGGTGCAGATATCTCTTGGGGACGGTTATTTTCCTTCTTTTGGGGGGGTGGGGATATATAGCCAGTATTAGGATTTCTGGATGATTTCATAGTTCTATTTTTAATTTTTTGTGGAACCTCTATACTGTTATCCATAGTAGCTGTACTAATTTACATCCTCACCAAATATATAAGGGTCCTGTTTTCTTCACATCTTTGACAACACTAATGTTTGGACTTTTTGATAATGAATTTCTCTTGTGTCAAGCTCTACTAGAATCTGATCCTTATCCTATGAAAATAAAACAAGAGTGGTGGGTTTGGCTCATTTCAACCACATAATTTATATTTCTTAATAATATGCAATTACCTGTAGTTTATAGATATGAGCATAAGTTGTACAAGGAAAGAGAAGCTATAAAATAGAGTGATAAGAGCTTAAATGGGTATGAGATCTAGAAGTGGCTCCCTAATAGAATAAAAACTAAGAGCCCTCAACTATCAACTCCAATCCTGTGTCTGTATCTTTTTAATGACTACAAAAGTGTGGAGTCAGACTTTGTGGAAAGCAAGATAAATAGTACCCTGTAATTTTTATTATGTTTTCTTTTGTTTTCAAGTCAACATAGAAAGGTTAAAGAAGCAAAATGCCTTCAGTTGAATTATTTTAAAAATATTTTGAAATATTATGCACTGTACATTTCTCCCAAACCTTAAAAGAGTTGGTGGGCATCTTTAGAGATGACACAATTGAAGAAGAGCTAATCCCATTTCCCCTGAACAAGACAAATGAACAGAACAATAAAGATCCAATGTGGCTGTGTAAACATCCAATCAATGATCCACTTGTTAAGCTAAATCTAACGTGGAAATAGAGAAGTGGAGAGAAACTCAGATAAGAATAATGTGCATCATTATTTTGGCTTTGGAAGAAAAAGATAAGGCTGGTGAAAGGGCATTCAAGCAAATGAGCACAGAGATGAATGTGTTGAGGAGAGAAAAAGAAGGAAAGAGTAAGAAAGGAGAGAAAAAGAGAGAGAAGCTCATTAATAAACAGGAAAGAAAAACAGAGTTGATTTACCAGTTATCTGAAATAGGAAGCTTAGATTTTAATTCATCCCTGCTGACAAATAACAAAACGAAGAAAAGAAATAAGACTTTGAGTGTTTGTGTGTGTTACAATGATGATCTCATAAGCAAACACTCTTCAAAGTAAAAAATAGAAAATGGAAAGTGCATATTGCAAGTCAGTCCATATTAGAAATGTGAAACCACTTCTGGTCAAACCAGAGAACACTGATCTCCATGCAGGGACATTTTGTAGGAGAAGCAAGGAAATGTAAGGCATGCATTTGGGTTCTTAGGTACAGAACTGGAAAATGAACTACTCACTTTATTGTGTTTGTATAAGTAGATTAATTTTATTACTAAATATTAAAATATCTTTAATCAATTGGACAAGCATAATACCATTTTTATGAACACACTTCCACATATAAAAATAGAGAGCAAAAAGGAGATTATTATGTTTGATGAACAAAGATTAATAAATACTAAACTATTGCTACATTAGCTTCAGAACTCTTGTTTGTTCTTATTACAGACTTAGGTACATCTGTAATTGAAATCTCACGTCATTCTTTTCTGTCCCTCCATTCCCAGGAAGGGAATATTTTCTCTCAGGATTCTGTGTACTTACTACATTTATAGGCAACTATAAACAGTATATATTATTGTTTTTGAGTGTTTTAACATTTTAAATATATGGTACCTTACTGTAAGTATACTTTGCAATTTGTTTCCTTCCTGCGGTATTCTATTTTTGAGGCTTATTCATATTGATATTTTTAAATCTAGCTAATTCATTTTAACAGACATATAGTATCCCATTGAATTAAACATAAAGTTTATTTATCTTAATAATGGATAGTAAAATTGTTTTCATGCTTTTGCTATTACAATCTGTGCCAAAATGAATATTTTCTGAACTATCTCTTTGAATACATTTGTGAAGCTTTTCTAATATCGATTTATAGAAAGTGCTGATAAAAAATTATATACTACTTTAGCTTTTCAACTGGGTCTTTACATTTAATTTTTTAATCAATAGATTTATCTATGTGTATAGCACAGAAATCTATTTCATTAATCGTTTTCTATAAACAGCTAATTGTTGCAGAACCTTCTACTAAACTTTTTCCTGTTAAATTTACTACATTGCATGTATGCCAAATTTGCATGAACGTAGGTCTGATTCATGTTTCTTTTTCTTTGTAATTATTTTTCTTGCTATACTTATGCTAAAATCAAATGGTTTTAATTAATTTAACTCTGTGGTTCTCAATGGAGGAGATTTTACCTCCAGAGGGCATTTGGCAATGTCTGGAGACATTTCGATCATCACACCTGTAGAGGCAGAGGCCAGGGAAATTGCTGAATATTCCATTAATACAATGCAAAGGAGAGTCCTATTCTACCACAATTAGTATTGTTTTGTTTTTGTTTTTGTTTTAAGAAACAAGATCTTGCTCTGTCACCCAGACTGGAGTGCAGTGGCACAACCATAGTTTAGTGCAGCCTCCAATTATTTGGTTCCAACAATTCTCCTGTCTCAGCTTCCCAAGTAGCTGGGACTACAGGTGTATGACACACATTCAGTGACTTTTTTATGTTTATTTTTCAGTTATAAGGGTCTTGCCATGTGGCTCAGGCTGGTCTTGAACTCCTGGCCACAAGTGATCCTTCTGCCTTGACTTCTCAAAGTGCAGGGATTACGGGTGTGAGCCACCGTGCCCGGCCTCAAATATGTTTTTGTTCAGAATTATGTTGATTGTACTAAGTTTTTTTATTACTCCATATGAATTTTAGAGTTAAGCTCTTAAATTCTAAGAAAAAAAACCTTTCAACATTTTTATTGAATTAACATTTAACTTATAGATTAATATGACAAGAATTGACAATTCATTATATTGATTCTTCTCATTTATTAAGGGATAGATCTACATTTGTTTTGAAATTGGAAAAGATTCTTTAACTAAATTTGATATTTCCAGGATGATTACCTGATTTCTTTCTTCTGTTTTATGTGTAATTGATTAAATTGTTTATCTTATTGTTTGCTGCTGCTATATTGTAATGTGATTTTTATATATCGATATTTTACATTACATCATATTAATCTAACTTTTTTCCAAATTCTTACAATGTATCTAAATTTTTAATGGATTCCCTTAGATTTTACTTTGTTGACATACCTCTATCTGAGAAAAATGAGAAGTTTTTAACTTTTTCCCAAATGTTACCTATCATATTGAAATTTCTTCCTCTGCATTAGTGGCTATGCCCCTCACTACAATGTGATGATAGAGGTAATGGCCAAACTCAGCGTTAGAGAGCAAAATTTTCTGTAGGATTTTAGTAGATATATTTACCTATCTTTACCACATTCACTGAATGTCCTTTAATTTCAAAGTATTAAAATATTGAATAAAATGTATAAAAATAGATTATTTTTCAATGTGTTGAATTCAGATTTTACACTTGATTTCAGATCCCACATGCACAGAACTGAGACAATCATACTGCTTAGTTCCTAATTACTAGATTGATTGCCCTTATCATCAGACCATGTATAACACCTCTAATGTTTCATGTCATTTTTTTCTTTTTGTGCCTAATTGCCTTTATATTGTTCCTTCGAGACATCCACTTTATTTTCAACAATCTATACCATTTTAATTCATTCTGTATACACACATATGTGCATATATATGTTCAGTGTTATATGCTGCATGTGTTTAATTTATATAAATATTATTTGCTATTCCATTTAATTTCTTAATTATTTCACTAACATTTTTGAAATACTGCTAAATTGCTCTATGAAAAAGTAGCTCTTCTGATTGCTAAATAGTAATCTTTGGCATATGTGATGGTTAATTTTATGTGTCAACTTGGTTAAACAATGGTGACCAATTGTTTGGTCAAATACTAGCCTTGATGTTGCTGCAAAACTATTTTTTAATGTGTGACTAACATTCACATCTGTTGACTTTAAGTAAAACAGATTACTCTCTGTGACATGGATGGACTGCATCGGATCTGTTGAAGAGCAAGGACAGACGTTTCCCAAAGAAGGAATTCTGCCTCAAGTCTACAATAGAAATTTTGCCCGAATCTAGTTTTTACACTCAAATATGCAAGAACTCTTACTTGAATCTCCAGCTTGCTGCCTTGCCCTGTGGAATTTGGACTTGCCAGTTCCCACAACTGTATGAGCCAATGTCTTATAATTTATCTCTTTCATTTTCTCTGCCTCTCTCGCTCTCTTTTCATCTATCTATCTATCTATCTATCTATCTATCTATCTATCTATCTAATCATCTATCATCTCTATCTAGCTAATCTATGTGTCTGTCTATCAATCAATCAGTCTACCTTCCTACCTACCTACCTACCTACCTACCTACCTATATCTAAATCCTACTGGTTCTGTTTCTCTAGAGAACTCTAATACAGAATTTATAACTTTTTCCTTATCTATTTTCCTAGTTAATGGACCCATTAATAGTCTATAATTTCTTGCTACTACAAACAATGTTGCTTGGGATAATTTTGTAACTTGTTTCTTATAAACTGTATAACTCTGTTTACCCAGATTTGATACAGCATGCACATGTATACTTTATTTGATTCCAAAATGCTAGACTATTTTATGAAACCATGGCTTCAGGTCTCACTCCCACTGGCAGGATATGACAGTACTTGTTTCTCCATGGTCACAATAACATATATACTATTGAATTTTTCATTTTTATATGTTTGATAGAAAGTCATATTTCCTAAAACCTTTCTTCTATGGGGGAAAAGCCTTGGAATCCTATTTAAGTATATTAAAAATAGAGTCTAGTTGATTTTTAATTTTTCTTCTTCATAATCCAGTTGTTTATTTTCAGAAATTAATTCATGTCATATAACTGTATGCCTTTAATCATGTATATTTCATAGTACCTTTCCAAGACTTTAAAAATCTCTGTTGATTTTATCACTATAGCTACTCTAATCTTTCTTTTCTCTTAATCATACTTGTCAGAAGTTTGTCTATCTTGTCTTTGTAAACCAAGCTGTAGTTTTCTTTTTACATTTTTTAATTTCTTTCTCTATTCTGTTCATTTTTGATTACATGTTCATCATTTGTGTCTGGTTCTTTTTTTAAAATTTACTAATTATTTCTATTTCTTCCATCTTGAGTTGAATTCTTGGCTTCTTTGTTTCAAAACTGATTTGTTTTCTGATAAGGGTAGCTAGGGCTGTTGATTTCCTTTAAGTACTATTTTGTTAGCAACCCACTCATTTTAACCTGTAGGGTTTTCATTGTGATTCTATGATTCAATTTTAAGTATTTGTTAATTATGCTTAAGAGTTTTAAAAAATTTTTCATTACAATATTTAATAACATTTATTTTAACTTTAGATATATATGATATTAAAATTTTTATTTTTAGTAAATTTGTACTGGAGTAAGCATACATATAAATTTGCACAAATCTTAAATCCAAAATGATAATGAAATTGCAGGGTTTCTAAAATATGCAATAGTGAAATGTACGACAGCCATAGAACAAAGTTCTGGAGGGGACAAATGGAAGTATATTTTTGTAGGATTCTTATACTATATGAGAAGTTATGTAGTACCACTTGAACTTACACTCTTACAAGTTAAAGATACATAAGTAAAGATATGTGAACTCTAAAGCAACCACTAATGTAATAACATAACTTATCATGACTAATAAGTCAAAAAAGATATAACCATAAACTAATATTCAATTCAATTAAAATTCAGATAGAACATTATTTTTTAATTTCAATGTTTATGTTAGATATAGAGGATTCATGGGCATGATTGTTACATGGGTATATTGCATGATGATGAGGTTGTGGAATGGATCCCATCACCCAGGTAGTGAGAATAGGACCCAAATAGGTAGTTTTTCTAGCCAGGCTCCCCTCTTCTTTCCCCACTTCTAGTAGTTCGCAGTGTCCGTGTTCCCATGTTTATGTCCATGTGTGCTCAATGTTTAACTCCCACTTAAAAGTGAGAACAGGTGGTATTTGGTCTTTTGTTCCCGTATTAATTCACTTAGGATTATGGCATCCAGTTGCATCTATACTGCTGCAAAGGACACGATTTCAATCTTTCTATGGCTGCATAGTGTTCCATGGTGTATATGTATCACATTTTACTCATCCAATAAATCATTGATGGACACCTAGGTTGATAACTTGTCATTGCTATTGTGAATAGCACAGTGATGAACATACAAGTGTGAGTGTCCTTTTGGTAGAATAGGATAATTTATTTTCCTCTGGATATATACACAGTAATGGGATTGCCAAATCGAATGGTAGCTCTATTTTAAGCTCTTTGAGAAATCTCCCAACTGCTTTCTCTAGTGGTTGAACTAATTTCCATCCTCACCAACAGTTTATAAGTGTTCCCTTTTCTCTGCAGCCTCACCAGCATCTGTTGTTTTTTGACTTTTTAATAATAGTCATTCTGATTATTATTGTTTTGACTATTTAATAAAAGCCATTCTGAATTTTAGTAATAGCCAGACTGGTGTGAGATGGTAACTCATTATGGTTTTGGGTTGGCATTTTCCTGGTGAGTGACGAAGAGCATTTTTTCAAACGTTTGTTGGCTGCTTGTCCCTCTTCTGTTTTTGGCCAGAGTGATCCAGCAAGAAAAAGAAATAAAAGGCATCTAAATAGGAAGAGAAGAAATCAAACTATTTCTTTTTGCTGATTATATAATTCTATACCCAGAAAACCCTAAAGACTCTTCCAAAAGGCTCCTAGAACTAATAAACAACTTCAGTAAAGTTTCCGGATACAAAATCAATGTACAAAAATCAGTAGCATTTGTACACACCAATAACATCTAGGCTGAAAGTCAAATCAAGAACACAATCCCTGGCCAGCCACGGTGGCTCACACCTACAATCCCATTTCTTTGGGAGGCCGAGGTGGTTGGATTGCTTGAGCTCAGGAGTTTGAGACCAGCCTGGCCAACATGGTGAAACCCTGTCTCTATAAAAGATACAAAAATGAGCTAGGCATAGTGGCATGTACCTGTAGTCCCAGCTACTTAGGAGGCTGAGGTGGGAGGATTGCTTCAGTCCAGGAGGCAGAGGTTGCAGTAAGCCAATATCACACCACTGCACTCCAGCCTGGAGTGAGATGGTGTCAAAAAGAAAAAGAAAAATCCAAATACAGCTTACCAAGAAGGTGAAAGATCTCTACAAGAACTATAAAACGCTACTAAAAGAAATCAGAGACTACACAAATAAAAGGAAAAAATATACCTTGCTTGTGGATAGGAAGAATCAATCAATATATTTAAAATGGCCATACTGCCCAAAGCAATTTACAGAGTTAACACTATTCCTATCAAACTACCGATGTCATTTTTCACAGAATTGGAAAAATATCTAAAAATTACATGCAACCAGAAAACAGCTGAAATAGCCAAAGCAATTGTAAACAAAAAGAATAAAGCTGGAGGCATCAGACTACCCCACTTCAAACGATAAAAGTATAGTAACCAAATCAGCATGGTATAGTACAAAAACAGGCAGGCACATAGACCAATGGAACAGAAAAGAACAATCAAAAATAAAGCTGCACACCTATAACAATCTGATTCTTCAAAATGGCCAGCAAAAACACACAACGGGGAGAGGACTCCTTATTTAATGAATTATGCTTGCATAATTTACTAACTATATGCAGAATGAAACTGGACCCTTACCTTTCACTATATACAAAAATTAACTGAAAATAGATTAAAGATTTAAATGCGAGACCTCAAACTCTAAAAATTCTAGAAGAAAATCTAGGAAATATTCTTTTTTTAACATGGGCCTTGGTAAATAATTTTTGGCTGAGTCCCCAAAAGCAATAGCAACAAATACAAAAAATTGACAAGTTGGACCTAATTAAATTAAGTAACTTCTCAGCAGATGAAACTCTCAAAAGGGTAAACAGACAACCTACAGGATGGGAGAAAATATTTGTAAAAACTATGCATCTGACAAAGTTTGAATATCCAGAATCTATAAGGAACTTAAATCAACAAGAAAGAAACAACATCATTTAAAAAATGGGCAAAGGATACAAATTTTTACAAGTAGCAAGATACCAGTTTTAATTACAGTTATATCAATAATCACATTGTGTCAATTATCTAAGCACTTAAGTAAAAAGTAGAGATTGTTAGATTGGATAAGATTTCATGACCCTACTAGATATTGCCAACAAGTAGCGTGTTTTAAATATAAATGAGCAAATAGATGAAAAGTAAAATAATCAAATAATGAAATAATTTATGTGCTACTAACACTGACTAAAAGAAAATAGGAGTGACAAAAACAATTTTTTTTTTTTTTTTTTTTTTTTGAGACAGAGTTTCGCTCTTGTTGTCCAGGCTGGAGTGCAGCAGTGTGATCTCGGCTCACTGCAACCTCTGCCTGCTGCTTTCAAGTGATTCTCCTGCCTCAGCTTCCAGAGTAGCTGGGATTACAGGCACCTGCCACCATGCCCAACTAATTTTTGTATTTTTAATAGAGACGGGATTTCACCATGTTGACCAGGCTGGTCGGGAACTCCTCCTGACCTTGTGATCCGCCTGCCTCGGCCTCCCAAAGTGCTGGGATTACAGACGTGAGCAACCACACCTGGCCAGGAGTGATTATATTAATAGCAGACAAAGTTGATTTCATGGCAAACAATGTTACTATATATACAGTCATTTCATAATGACAAAATGGTTATGAAGAAGACATAGCAGTCCTAAACATGTGTACCCTTAACAACAGAGCTTCAAAATATGTTTATTGATCTGAAAAATTGTAAACATTTATTGATCTGAAAAATTGTAAACATTTATTGAGCTCCACACTTACGATTTGGGCAATTTTTATTTATTGCTTCTTACATATTTTGAAATTAATTTATTAACATAAATCAATTAATATGATCCTTTGCATCTCCCTTCTTTTACTCAACATTAGATTTATGAGATTAACCATGATGTCATGTACAGTTGCACTTTGTTCACTTTTACTACTATATACAATTTTTTTTGAATTATTTCACTAAATGTCTTTACAGTAATTTTTTTGAATCAACATTTGAATTGTTTTCTTGTGAGTGCTATCAGCAATTGGGCAGTCGTGAACATTCTTATATTTGACTTTTGATGAACATAAGTATGCATTTGTCTTGAATATAATAGCAAAGAATTAATATTTGTCTTGAATATAATAGCAAAGAGTAGAACAGCTGAAAATTAGGTTATGTGGGTACACATTTAGTAGAATATGCCAACATATTTATCAGGTGGTTGTGCCAGTTAATACTTTCACTAGCTTCTTATCCTTACCAACACTTAACATTAGATCCAGGAGTACAATGAGGCAGGTGAGGCAATAAAGGTAGAAAAATTTAAAAAGTGCACACACTCATTGACTTTTGAACCTAGCATGACTTGCATGAACCTAAGAGGGTGTCTCTCTAAAAATTAGATGCCTCAGACACAAAATTTAAGAAGGCACTCAGTTTGAGGATTTCGTAGAACTCTGCATTTGAGCAAACTTGAGTGTAAGTGCCTTCTTAAATTCTGTACCATAGATACACTTCATTTATCTCACTCTGCCTTCAGCCTTGCTTGATATAGTGTTTTTATTTTATTTTATTATTTATCTAAGGGGAATGTAGTGTTATTACATTGTTATTTTTACTTACATTTCATTGGTGATTAATGATGTTGAGAACATTTTAATGTATTGATTAACCGTTTCGAAGTCCTCTTTTGTGAGTTGCCTCTTCAAATCTTTTGTCCAATTTTAATTGGATTAGCTGTGTTTCTTATTAATTATTTGACATTCTTTTTATACATTCTTCATGAATCCTTTATTGGATTTTTGTATTGCAAGTACATTTCACTCTGACTTTCCATTCCCTCCTCCAGTGGTTTCTAATAGTAAATAAAATATCTTAATTTTAATAGAGTTAACTTATAAATAAATATATATTTTTTCTTTTTGGTTACCGCTTTTCTGTCCTACTTATGAAATCATCTTTCTTATTTTCTTTTTGTATATGCAAAATCTATGATTATGTCTCTTTTACTGTTCTTGAGTATTTTTTTAACTCTTGGTTGAATTCTATAAATCTAATTAGTCTTTCCCAAATGTAAATTTGATTTTACTTATGTTGTTTATTTTACATTTGTTTTTTATTCCATTAGTCTATCCTATTTTTTATTATTTTCTTGTTTTAACTTTATTTGGGTTTAATTGATTATTCTTTCCTTAGCTTCTTGAGCCGCTTATATAAGTTACTGTTTTTTGAGAATTTATTTTTTAAGTTACATTTATTTAAAATTATCTTTCCTTTAGGTAATTTCTCCTCTAAACAGGCTTAACTGATATATTTTCATAGGGCATATTTTTATTGTCATTTAGTTCAAAATATTTTCCAATTTCCAGGTTGATTTCTTTGACCCCTGTCTTATTTACAAGTATATCTTAGTTTCCAAACAGCTAATAATTTACTTTTCGTTATTGATTTATAGCTTGATTCCACTGTGATCAGAGAATATACTCTGTGTACAATCATTCCTTAGAAATTTGTTGAGCTCACTTAAAGGCCCAGTATATTATTAATGATAAGTGTCCTATGTCCAATGAAAAAATATGCATTTTGCTATCATTGAGTATTGTGAGGCTCTATAAGTGTTCATATACAAGGCTCATAAATTACTGTCATTGCGAATTTGTCTATTTCTCATTTTAATTTTTTAATTTTTACTTTACATATTTCAAAACTTTTTTAGTCTTTTCTTCTAGGTTCTCGAATGGAGAAGGATCAAAGCATTATCATACACATAAAACATTAGCAGTTTTATATGATCTTTGTGGATTGACCCTTTTGTTATTATGTAACCCCTTTCTTTTTCTTTAGCAGTATTTTTTGCCTCAGAGTCTACTTTATTATTAATATGATTAAGTCAACTGTCTTTTGATTATTTGACAGCCTGAAATATCTATGTTATCCTCTCTATTCTAGGAGTTTTGATTTTTTTGTCTAGTTTATTTATATCTTAATAGTGGCCTTCTTCCTGAATTGGCTGCAAAAGTTTGAAAATTCCTTGAAGGGTGGAGCAGTTACAGAACATGGGCATACCTTTCTACAGTCTCTCCTTTATGGGATCTTGGTTCCTTGATTCTAGGAAAACTCCTGCCTGTTTCTGATGGTCTTCAAACAGATTTTAAATATCATCTTGATTTTGTAAGTTTTTCCTAATAGGAACATTGATCTGCTGCAATCTGTTCCATCAAAAAGAGAAACAAAAATCTTAATGGGTCATTGATTTTTTTATTTTTTCCATTTAAGAAAAGTATCTGCCATTATTCTCTACAGTATTTCTTTTTTTATTCTAAATTATCTCCTGTTGGAACTTTTACATGATTTTTTTGGTAGTTTTTGTTCTCTCCATTTCTTTATTACGGCAGACATTTTATGTAGGCTGTATGGACCACACAGTTCCTGTCACTACTATTCAGTTCTACTATTGTAGCACAAGAGCAGTAAGAGGTGTTACATAAATGAATGAATGTGGCTGTATTCCAGGATACTTTATTTACAAAAAGTGGTATCCAGGGCCTATAGGCCTTAGTTTACCAATCCCTGGGCTAGGTTATGCTAGTGTATTAAACATTCTCAAAATCTCACTGCTCCAAGATATCAAATAGTTATTTTATTTTTCTCTTCTTCATGCTACATGTTAATTTGAGATATATCAAGGGGACTCTGCTTGTTGCAGTTTTTCAGGGATCCTAGCTAAGGGATCTTGTTGGCATTCAAACAGAAAAGAATGTTCTGGCAATTAAATATTTACTTTGGAAGAGATACTCAGCACACACATTCAATCACTCATTAGCTAGAAATATGATGGACCGTGCATAATCCTGTAAGTGTATAAAGTGAAGAGGAAGGGTAATCTTATGACAATCAAAGAACAGACAAATCAAATGAGTGGCTCTAGTGTCCACTTATGTGAGTTTTAACCTTTTTTTTTTTTTTTAACAGTTTCATTTCCTTTTCCTTCTGATATTAATATTCTTATATTTATTTTCTAATTTACCAATTCTTGTTCCAGATGTGTCTACGTTTTAATTTTAAATGTCCATTTAAATTTTAATTCTAAAGACTACTTTTTATTTTTTAAAATGCTATATGTTCTTTTTTAAATCTGTCATTTACATATATTGTTTTGTATTTGCTTTGGTGTTTTCTAGGTGCTCATGGGTGTATTTCATCACTTTAACAGTCTGAAGCTTATTGCCTGGGTGTGTATTTGGCGGTGTTTGGTCTAAATTCACCTACTCTCCCCGAGTCAGGGAGCCTCAGTGCCATTGCACATGCTAACTCATGGGGCTCTTGATTCTTTTTTTGCTTCTGTCACTCCGGAAAATGTTAAACCAGTATTGCAGAATTGCAGAATTGAAAGGCCCTGTTTCATCTTTTGAGGTAGATGACAACATTAACATCATGTTAATGGGGGAAATTTATTTGGATAATGTAGAGAAAAACTTCAGCTAAAGCAGATAATTACATGTTTCTCCTAATGTCCATTATCATCAGTATAGTAGATTCAATACTATATTTTTAATGTAAAATCTAAAGGTAAAAACAATGTCAGATAATCTGTATGAATTATTTTATATACTAATCACAACAACTTCACAAATTTGGTATTTTTAAAATAAGTAATAAAATAAGAAATGTAAGGCTAACTTGCCCTCAGTCATTCAGCTGCTACATGGTGAAGCTAAGATTTGAACCCTGGATCTCACTCAATGCCTGTACCTTTTGACCGTCTCATGCACATTTTCTTCCTTCAGTGTTGTAAAACAATCATATAATTTACAATTTGATAACAAACTTACAACAAAGTTTGACATTTTCAAAATAAATTAATAAAAAAATTTGCTGGAATTGGCTCAGCAATCCTTTCTGTTTTCACCCTGAAGGCATGATCAGGCAAACATTTCAAAGTTCCACAATTTATCTGCAAATGATTGAGTCATAGAACAACATAAAATATGAAATATCTGACATAAAATCTACCTAAGGCAATTTATGAAATACCTGAAGGAATACTAAATTTTAAAAACCAACAATATAAATTTAGTTCAGGTCAATAAGACAAGTTTGCCAGGTTTCAGGACTAGAAATTACACTCATGTGAGTAACTGTCCCTCAATTTTGGTATCATTCAAAACAATTACTAAAATATGAAATTAAATGGCTGATCAAATCCAAGCATATCCTAGTCAACAGGAGCCGGGCAGCTTTCATTATCTATTATTCATTAAGATAAACAAATAATTCCCACCACCATTCTCAAATTTAGCATTTAATTTTCAGAGAAGCAGCAGAGATGACCTTCGAGTTTCTAGCTGATTAAGTCGGTAGTCCCTGGATAGGTTTGTGTGCTTGCAGGGAGTATTGCCACATCCTTAAAAGGTTCCTTGAAGAACTTAAAGCCCAAATGAAAAGATGCCACACAGACTTCTGAGTAATGGGCAGGGGACATGCGAAGGAAGAATCAATTCTCAGCTCCCAACACTCCTCCCCATAGTATTTCTCTTTCTTTCTTTCTTTCTTTCTTTCTTTCTTTCTTTCTTTCTTTCTTTCTTTCTTTCTTTCTTTTTTTTTTTTGACTGAGTTTCACTCCTGTTG
The DNA here is from genome assembly GCF_002776525.5 of Piliocolobus tephrosceles. Classification (NCBI taxonomy): domain Eukaryota; kingdom Metazoa; phylum Chordata; class Mammalia; order Primates; family Cercopithecidae; genus Piliocolobus; species Piliocolobus tephrosceles. The sequence goes on along the minus strand of NC_045439.1, from coordinate 97,331,670 downwards.
CCCAGGCTGGAGTGCAATGGCATGATCTCAGCTCACTGCAACCTCCACCTCCTGGGTTCAAGTAATTCTCCTGCCTCAGCCTCCCAAGTAGCTGGGGTTACCAGCATGTGCCACCACCCCTGGCTAATTTTGTATTTTTAGTAGATGGGTTTTCTCCATGTTGGTCAGGCTGGTCTCGAACTCCCAACCTCAGGTGATCTGCCCGCCTCAGCTTCCCAAAGTGTTGGGATTACAGGCTTGAGCCCCTGCGCCCAACCTCCTCATAGTATTTCTTACCATCCCCCATTGGACACCTCAACAGAAATAATCATAGTGAGTCTATTAATAAACAAAAAGTTTATGGACTCGTGTTCATTTGTGGAAAGGATAAATTAAGTAGATTATATATACACTCGTGTTCATTTGTGGAAAGGATAAATTAAGTAGATTATATATACTATATGAACTAGCACTGGAATAAATTCCACTACAAAAAAAGAATCCTAAATGTTGTATCCTTAAACTCAGTGAAGTATTCAAATAGCAGAATGGGAGTTTGAATTTGTATTAATTTCAGTGTTGTTTTAATTTTCTGGCCATCAGGCAAGATCCAGTCTGCTCAGCACATCAGTTGTGCACATGACTCTTCAACAACTTTTCCAGAGGCTTCTTAAAACCAAATAGTAGCCCCTTAACACTGTCTGTAATAAAATATTGCATCATGATTAGTGACCCAGGATGAACCTAGGATGCTATCTTTGAAAGAAATTTGAACTTAGAATTGGGAGATGTGAGTTATAAATCTCACCCCACCTTAAAATATCTGTTTGACTTTGGGCAATTAAGTTAATCTTTCAGAAATTCTGATTCTGAAACTGTAAAATGAGAATTATAATACCTGTCTTCTGTTGAGTAGATGAAATCAGATAATGCACATGAAGGCACTTTAATGTGAAAGTGCTATACATTTGGGAAGAATTATTATTCTTTGACTCTGAGCTGTCCTTCAGCTGAATCTACCTGTAAAAACTTTGGTGAGGTCCAAAAGTATCTTTTTAAAGTGCCATATCCCCAGACTGCTGACTAATAATAATGAATCAAACTAGAAAACACACACACGCACACACATATGTGCACACATATCATTCTACTTTTCAATGAGTCAAACAATTTTAACAAGTTGTAACAGTTTTTTTACTTTTTTTTTGTTTGAGACGGGGTCTCTCTCTGTTGTCCACACTGCAGTGCAGTGGCACCATCTCAGCTCACTGCAACCTCTGCCTTCCAGGCTCAAGTGATCCTCCCACCTCAGCCTCCCAAGTAGCTGGGACTACAGGTGCGTGCCACCACACCTGGCTAATTTTTTGTATTTTTTGCAGAGACGAGGTTTTTCCAGGTTGCCCAGGCTGGTCTCAAACCCCTCTGCTCAAACCATCTACCTGCCTCTGTCCCCGAAAGTGCTGGGATTTACAGACATGAGCCACTACACCCGGCCAGTTTTTCACTATCTTTTCCACCACCCCACACATTGAATGGAAATAAATCTGTAAACTTTTTTTCTCTATCTTTACATATCATGAACTCTTTTCATAATATCAAATATTTTCTTTATAACTGTTTTTTTTTTTTTTAGTGATGGGGTCTTGCTCTGTTGCCTAGACTTGGGTGTAGTGGTAAGATCATAGCTCACTGTAACCTCCAACTCCTGGTTCAGGCGATCCTCCTGCCTCAGCCTCCCAAGTAGGTAGGACTACAGTGTGTACCACCATGCCCAGGCATAACATTGTTTTATCAGCTGCTTACTATGTCATCATTGTATATGATAATTATAATTCCTATTTATTACTATAACTTGTTTATTTACTGTGACATTGTAAACAATGATGTGACAAATTTCATAATACTTATATACACAATGACCATACATTCCCGTTTGCTCAGGAAAGAGCCAGTTTACAGCTGTTGTCCTATTGTAAGTATTTAGAGAAAACCCTTTTTCCTGCAAAAGTCTCCTACTTCGGTCAATAAATTGTATTGTCACTCTATCTTGAAGATTCTTATTTATTGCCCTTAAGAAAATTGAAAATGGAATTGCTGAGTAAAATATAATAATTAATTCTATTTGTTTTCTAATGTGAAATACATATTCATTTCTGAAAATGAATTGAAGGTATTAAAAATTTGCAGATTACATGAATGAAGGCATTAAAAATATGCAGATGACATACATAGGTACTACATATTCTTGGACTATTTTAAACACTGTTATTGTTGTCCCTTCCTCTTTCAGTTCTACTGTGCATCCCTTATGACCTCAACATTGCTAAAGTTTTGAGCAAAGGGATGTCCAGTCCAATGTTCTGTCTCTCCATCACCAGGACTGACTTTGAATTGGTCCCCTATGTTCCCTGAATGGTGCTCAGTATGTTCCCCGAATGGTGCCATGCTTTCCCTGCATATGCTGGTCGGCCATCCTGAAACGTGCCTGCCCTCATTATGACTATTATTATTATTTTAGATGGAGTTTCACTTATTGCCCAGGCTGCAGTGCAGTGGCACAATCTCGGTTCCCTGTAACCTCCGCAGCCCGGGTTCAAGCGATTTTCCTGCCTCAGCCTCCGAAGTAGCTGGGACTACAGGCATGTGCCACCATGCCTTTAGTCAGAATAGGACTCTTCAATTGTATAAATAGGACTCTTCAACTTGTATCAGACTTAGGTTAACTGAGAAATAATCCTTAAATTATTTTAAGTACCTGAAATTTTAAAGCTTTTGTACTGTAACCACACATATTAACTATCCTGACTTACAGGAATCTTGGTTCCAAAAGTAGGGTAATGACATTACAAAAACCTAATTCATGTGGCATTGAATAAGGAGTTAAGCAGTAAACAGTGAGGCTAAGAAGATGATGATCCATTTTTTACAGTGAAAACATTGAGAACAGGTGCAATATGCCTGCAATGCTAAAAGAGAATAATACAAAATTTAAAAGGCAGTTGTTACTAGTGAGATATTAGCAACTACTGGTGGATTGAAAAGGTATTACAAGAAAGACAGGAACTCAGTAATTCATTAGCCTCCTTATAAGCAGAAATGAACTGGAGTGAAATAGAGTCCAGAAAATTGGGTCCTTGCAGGGTTGGAAAAGCCGACTCTTTCTAAAGCCCAAACTGTAAGAGAAGGGATTAGAAAAGGCTTTAAATGACAAATGCTCAGTAAGATAAAGTGATTCCAGGCAAAGATCAGATTGAGTTTTAAGGTATTTTAATTAAGTTGAGAGAGAGAGAGGTGTGAGAGAAAAAATGAAAAGTAATAAAGTGGCTCTAAAATCTATGTTTCTTCAGATGTCTACGTGTGGTTGCTGGTACCTGGAACTGAGTGAGAGTCCGTGAATTAGAATCTGATTAACTTTTTGAGACAATGAATAACCTAAGAAGCCACAAGCTCAGAATTTAAAAATATCTTTTACTGAAACAATTCTAAACCCCTCAGAAGAAACTTCCAGACAGTAGAGCCAGGGAATCTAGAAGAAATGTCAAATGAGCCCTTCCAGCAGTAGAATTATGACTTCCTCTTGAGTCCCCCTCCACCTTAGGGGATGAAAACTTCACAGTCCTTCCAGCAATTGCTATGGCTGGTGCTTGTTGCTGTCTCCATCACATTCCTTTTTTTAAAATGAGTGTGTTCACAACAGTTATCCTATTCTGGTTACACCACTGTGTACTGAATGTTTTGTGTATGCATGTTTTTGTGTGTGTAGGTTTACGAGGGGCGCAGTTAAGGAGAAAAGGAACATCTTAGTTCCCAACTCTCTGGATCAAGAGTTGACTCTTCTGTCCTAATGGAGAGAATACTGTATATTGCCTGGTTTGAGTTGTATACCTGTGCTATTCATCCATTGCCTCTCGCTTCCAATATCACCCTTTTACTGCCTTGTTTAAATAAATCTGCAATCTTAACTCTTTTTCTTCCACCAGCTAGCACTAATTCAGTACAAGGCACTGGAGAGAGATTCCAGCAGTGAAGAATTTTGCCTCCTGCTTCTGGTATGTTCCCTAGGCCTGCTCCTGCAGTGTGCGTGGTTCTCCTGCATCAGGCTCTGCATTGCATGGTGGTCAGCAGCTCCCAGTGGCTGGCACTTTGCCTGGCAGCTCTTCTTTGAGCACTTTGTAGTAGAGTGCCTCCAGTAAGAAAGATGCCTCCTGGTGAAAAGCTTTCCTGGAGGGCAGTTTTCCAGCAAATTCCAAAGGGCCTATTTCCAGCAAGGTCTGCCAGGATGGCTTCTCTGCATATATTATCTCTATATACAGTGACTTCTCTGCCATCAATGAGCCACAGAGTGGCCTCTCCAGCCAGACTGGATCTCAGCTTTGCATGGGGAATGGCCACTGCAGAGGGCTCTTCCTTGGGTGTGATGTCTCGGTTCCATAGCTGTGTCTCTTCCTCATATTTGCTATTTCTATGTTCTTGAGAGTTCTCTTGACTTCCAATGACCTAATCCCTGATTACTCCAATTCCCTATTAGAATAGTTATTTATGTTACCATAACTCTGTTGAAGTATTGTGTAGTTTTTCTCCTGACTAGACCAGACATTACAATGTCCTGTTGGTTTGAGCTTTAGGTTTTCTTCCTGGGGGAAGGGTGAATACATTTCAAATGTGGAGAAAAAGAGCCTCAGAATATTTAATAACAAAAAGCCAAAGAATTTGTTTTCTTCAAATATATCCATTCCTCTTGTATATGTTACAGTCTCCTTTGCAAGTAGATTCCATGTTACTTAGCACCATTTTTTTTACTTCATATCACAGCACATATAGCATCAAAAAGTGTGGTTTATCTACTGATTTCTCTTGCCAAAAGACAATATTACAAGAATTTCATTTAAAGATCTAAGTTGGCTTTATTTGAGGTTCTAGAATTGGGCAACACTTCATTTCATAAAATGGAGTAAGTTCCAGTGAGCTGAGCAGTGGACATTGGTTTTATAGGCAGAGCAGGGCTGAAGAAAGCAGAAACAAAGAACAGGAAGTGATTGGTCCTTTCAAATTTATGTTTCTTGTAAGGTAGGAAAAGGGAAACAAAACAATAGAAAACTGATTGGTTAACATCAAGTTACTTCCGGTTATTTTTTGTTTAAGAGTTAAAGGCAGAGGGAACTTCATTACCATGCCAATTGAACTGACCTGTTTGGGAAATTTGCCTATCTCTCCCTCCAGATTTCTCAAGTTAGATAACTCAGTTTTGGTTTGGTGATGTGGAGCCTCAGCATAAGTGATTCCATTTTGACTTTTAGTTTGTTCTGTTGGGCCCTTGTGTGTGCACTTAGTTTGTAACAATTTTCTTCTATAATTTTTAGTCAACACTCTTATAAGTTCCCTGAAGGTAGGGTCCATGGCTTGGTGGTCAACATTATATGCCAGGTATTCAGCATATAAACAGTACTTAATGAGTATTTGTGATAAAATGAGTGAACACCTGATCACTCGGAGAGGTTAAGTTTCTTGAACACTTACCGTGTGCTGGCAATCTTCTAAATAGTTTGATAAATTTTCTTTTTTCTTTCTTTTTTTTTTTTTTTTTGAGACGGAGTTTTGCTCTTTTTGCACAGGCTGGAGTGCAATGGCGTAGTCTCAGCTCACCGCAACCTCTGCCTCCCGGGTTCAAGTGATTCTCCTGCCTCAGCCTCTCGAGTAGCTGGGATTACAGGCATGCGCCACCATGCCTGGCTAATTTTTGTATTTTTAGTAGAGACGGGGTTTCTCCATGTTGGTCAGGCTGGCCTTGAACTCCCAACCTCAGGTGATCCACCCACCTCGGCCTCCCAAAGTGCTGGGATTACAGGTGCGAGCCACTGCACCCGGCCAGTTTGATAAATTTTCTCAGCTGAAACAGCAACTGTATGAGGTCTATATTATTATTATCTCCATTTTACAGATCAACAAATTAAGAAGTTGAGTTTTTCTAAAAGAAAGTGTGTTTCAAACAAGACATACCAAATCAAAGGGCTCCATTAGAAACAGTGCACTTGGCCGGGCACAGGCTCCTGTCTGTAAACACTTTGAGAGGCCAAGGAAGGTGGAGCACTTGAGCACAGAAGTTCAAGCCCAGCCTGGGCAACATAGAGAAACCCTGCCTCTACCAAAAAAAAAAAAAAAGAAAAGAACTACAAAAATTAGCTGAGTGTGTTGGTACGTGCCTGTAGTCCCAGCTACTAAGGAGGCTGAGGTGGGAGGATTGCTTGATTGAGCCCAGGAGGTCGAGGCTGTGATGAACCAATAATGGTGCCACCCTGGGCAACAGAGTAAGACCCTATCAAAAAAAAAATACATATATGTATTTTTTTTTTAATAAAAATAAAAAAAGAAACAGTGTACTCCATTCTCTCCCACGGTTATCAAGATTCTGCCCAAATTACTGGTGCATTTGGCTGACTTTCTTCCTTATTCCAGTCTTCTGCTTGTTTGCCATTCAGGTGATCAGCAAAAACTCAGAAAGAGTGGTACTGACAGAGAGGATAAATGCTTACCCAAAGTCACATAAGTTGGCATATATGCAGGGAAACATCATGCTAGCCTTTGAGGAGAGAGGTAAGTCCTTAGGCTGTATTAGGATTCTCTATTGGGACAGGAATATTAGATGTATATATGAAGGGGAGTTTATTAAGGGGTATTGACCCACACGATCTCAAGGTGAAGTCCCACAATAGGCCATCTGCAAGTCTAGGAGCGAGGAAGCCAGTCCGAGTCCCAAAACCTCAAGAGTAGGGAAGCCGACAGTACAGCCTTCAGTTTGTGAAGGAAGGCCTGAGGGCCCCTGGGAAATCACTGGTGTAAGTCCAAGAGTCCAAAAGCTGAAGATCTCACAGTCTGATGTTCAAGGGCAGGAAGCATCCAGCATGGAAGAAAGGTGAGGGTCAGAAAACTCAGCGAGTCTGCTCTTTCCATCTTCTGCCTGCTTTATTTTAGCCTTGCTGGCAGCTGATTAGATGGTGCCCATCCAGATTGAGAGTGGGTCTACTTCTAGCAGTTCATTGACTCAAATGTTAATCTCCTTTGGCAACACCCTCACAGACACACCCAGGAACAATACTTTGCACCTTCAATCCGATCAAGTTGACACTCAATATTAACCATCACACAGGCTGTGCAGGGATCCAAACAAGAAAATGTGTAACAATTTCAGAAGTGGCAATAAGCAACAACAAGATGGAAAAAGATGTGAAGGATGTGACAGTGAACGTGTGTCACCCCCAAGGCTCTTTATAGCAAAACAACACTGGAGCTCCTCTTTTGCATGAGACTGATTTATGCTGCAAGGTCCTAAAGGAAGACAGATGTTTTTTGTTTTGTTTTGTTTTAGTGCAGTTCTCCAGTAAAAATAAAACCCAGGCGGTGAATAAATTCAGTTTCTCCTTTGGGAGAAGTTCACTTCTACTGGGGCCAGAATCTGCTTTTACATACCCTGAACTAGATGGTCAGAGTATTCTCAAAAGGCTTTCGTGGTACTTCAACTCCAATATCCACCCATCCTTGGAACTATGACTGCTGCTCCAAAACCTCATACTTTGCTTTCTCCAACCCCCTAGAGATAGATATTGGCTTGGGTTAGTCTCAGTTTTGTTATGTATCCTGGACTAGGTGCTTGGAATGGCTGAGTGTCCCTCCAAGCAGATGGAACAGCCCCCATGCCATTCTTCCATATTAGTAAGAAATACGTTCAGCTGCCTGAATTAGAAAATCCCATGACAGAGGCATTAGGGAGCAAAGCTTTGTTTTTCTCCAAAACAAGAGCAGGGAGGTAGGCAATTACTATGAGTGTTTCAGTGGCTCCACCTTATTAGGTCCAAAGTCTCTTCCATTTTTGTGGCCCTCGTCTCCTGGTCACAGTGAGGCTGCTGCCACTCAAGCCATCATATCTGTGTCCTGTACAAGATGGGAAGAATATAAAAGGGGAAAGGGCTCTTGGAGGCCATTCTATTTTCTACAATCAGGAAAGCAAATATTTTCATAACTTATCTCTGCACACCCACTTCCCAGCAGACTTCCATGGGCAGCAAGTCTTCCCACAGAAGCAAGGGAAGCTGGAAAATTAGGGACCACGTTTATCAGAAGTGTCCCTGCACAATCATGCCTTGGAGTAGATATGTTGCTGCACCCCAAAAAAGTAGTGTGTCTCAAAACAAGGAACAATAAGAGACTAAACACTTGATGGGCAACCAACTGTATTGGCCATTTCTTCTATTTAATTTAATACATCAGACCTTACTCTGCTTCCCTTAGCTATATGGTCTCACTTCTTGCAATTTTACTTTGAGGTCCCTGCATGCTTTATGTTTATGTCCAGACTGTAGAAGGATTGAGCCTGCTGAGGCTATGCAACAGGGTAGTACATAGCATGTGATATTTTATAGGTTGAAAGAAACTTTTTTAAACTTTTATTTTAGTTTTGGAGATACATGTGAAGGTTTGCCACATAGGTAAACTCGTGTCATGGGAGTTTGTTGCACAGATTATTTCATCAACCAGGTATTAAGCCCAGTATCCAATAGTTATCTTTTCTGCTCTTCTCCCTCCTTCTGTCCTCCATCCGCAAGTAGAAGTCAATGTCTATTGTTTTCTTCTTTGTGTTTATAAGTTCTCATCATTTAGCTCCCACTTTTAAGTGAGAACAAGTGATATTTGGTTTTCTGTTCCTATTTTAATTTTCTGATAATAATGGCCTCTATCCATGTTCCTGCAAAGGACACTATTTCATTCTTTTTCATTGCTGCATAGTATTCCATGGGGGGTATATGTATTACATTTATCCAGTCTACCACTGATGGTAATTTAGGTTGATTCCGTGTCTTTGCTATTGTGACTAGTGCCGCAATTAACATTTGTGTGCTTGCATCTTTATGGTAAAATGATTTATATTCCTCTGGGTATATGCCCAGTAATGAGATTGCTGGGTTTAATGGTAGTTCTGCTTTTAGCTCTTTGAGGAATCATCATACTGCTTTCCACAATTGTTGAACTAATTTACATTCCCACTAACAGTGAATAAGTGTTCCCGTTTCTCCACAACCTCACTAGCATCTGTTACTTTTAGACTTTTTTATAATAGCATTCTTACAGGTGTGAGATGATATCTCATTGTGGTTTCCATTTGCATTTCTCTAATCATCAGTGATATTGAGCTTCATATCAGTGATATGAAGATATGCTTGTTGGCTGTATGTATGTCTTCTTTTGAAAGGTGGCTGTTCATGTCCTTTGCCTACTTTTTAATGGGGTTGTATGTTTCCTTTCATAAATTTATATAAGTTCCTTATGGATACTGGATATGAGACCTTTGTCAGATGCATAGTTGGCAAATATTTTCTCCAATTTTGTAGGTTGTCAGTTTACTATGTTAATTATTTTTCTGTGCAGAAGCTCTTAAGTTTAATTATATTCCATTTGTCAATCTTTGCTTTTACTGTGATTGTTTTTGGTGTCTTTGTTATGAAAACTTTGTGTGTTCCTATGTCTAGCATGGTATTGCCTAGGTTGTCTTCCAGGATTTTTTACAGTTTTGGGTTTTACAGTTAAGTCTTTAATTTGTCTTGAGTTGATTTTTGTTCATGGTATAAGGAAGAGGTCCAGCTTCAATCTTCTGCATATGACTAGCCAGTTATCCAAGCACCATTTATTGACTAGGGAGACTTTTCCCCATTACTTGTTTTTGTCAGAAAAGAAACATTTTAATAGTCCTGATAACATTCCCCTATCTTGTATGTCCTGCTAACATTCTCCTATCTACAAAGCATAGCACCTGGGGTGGTGTTGAGTCTGGATTCCTTTGACGTGTCAATATACACCAGATAATGGCCAGTTTTCCACAAGAACATAGATGACTAGAGCTTCCTGTCACAATATCTGGCACAGTGAGTAATTTACTTTGGTTTTTTCGCTTGTTTGGTTTATCTGTTGTTCTCTCTCTTTCTCTTTCTCTCTCTGTCACACACACACTACTGTTTACAATTTGGCAATGCATTTGTTGTCCATTCGAAAGCACTTGTTGACAAAGCTGGGCTCCCTCGAGTGTGGCTGAGATGCTGTGCACTTAGTGGCACTGCAGAACCCCAAGGCTTGGGCACCAGGGCTGCACCTGTGGAGCAGCCCGCCTGGGATTCCCATCCTCACCCGCTCTGCTGCTCAGTGGTGGCCCCTGCCTTGTCTGCTGGAGCAGGGCTCTTCAGTCAGAAAGGACAGGGCAAGTCGCTCCTTTATTTAAGTCTTTCACTGAGCTCCCAGAGCGGCAGTTGCAAATCTTTTGTTTATATTTGTAAACTAAGTGAATTTGACATGGAAGTCACCAAAGGGGAATACATTTGGAACATTGAAATGCCATTTTTACAGGCACATTTCTAATCATAGCTGCCCTTTAAAACCCACATAAAATTGTCGCCTTGAGTTCCCCTGTTTTCCAGCCTCAGTGCGGCTCTCTTTGCAAATCCCACAGCATGACAACAACAAGACTTCATTTTTAGTCAGACTTGACACTGGCTAAACACTAATGTGGGCTCTTTATGTTTCCATAAACTCTCCTCACAGAGCCACCAGTAGAGCATGGGAAACTGGAAAATAAGTTCCAATTAGAGACTGTGTTTGCACGCTCAGGGTTATATGGTTCCCAGTGTTTTTAGAGAGGGAAAGAGCATAAAAGAAGTAGGCTGTGTGCCCCAGCTTGCCCCTGGAGGAGCTGTGCCCACTATGGTGGCATGGGGAAATGTCACTCATTAGCTGGCTTGCCTGCTAGCCTAGAATTTGCTCTTATCTTCTCTGCCTTCTCCTAAGCCATCCATTTCTCTGAGCAAATCCAATGCCTTATAGCGCCACCAATGTATTCAAGTGTACAATTTTAATGTCACATGTACAATCATACCTCCCTGTAGTGACTCACAGTGCCCACATTATCCTCTTTGCCAAGTAAATGGTAAAACACCGAACGACCCTCTAATTGATCTCTGGGGTCACACAAGACCTGACAACGGGGCTCACCAGGCACAAGGACATGATGGAGAAGTCTGAAAAGTGAAAAGGGAGAGGAACCGGGGAGAAAACCAGCTGAGTTCATTTTCACTCACTTAATGAAAAGAAATCTGGTTCAGCCTGGAGGATTACAAAATAGGGCAAGACCAAGGTGATCCCAGCTGCAGTGTAAATTTATTCTATGCTTTTCACATTTTACTTAAATTCTACATTTGTCCCATTTGTTATGGCACAAGGTTGGAAAACATGGTGTGATATCAAAAGGAGAATGGATTCAGAATATCTGGAGTATGTCTTATTGTCTACCCACAATTTCCCCAAAATCAGTGTTTAAAAAATATTTATCAATATATGTAGAGTTTATTTTGGCAGTCCATGGAAAAAGGGAACTTTTATTATTTTCCTCACCGTGTATCTGGTACCCAGAAGTAACCACAATAATAAATAACTACACTATTAAAAGGCAACATTTATTGTGTGCTTACTTTGAGCCAGATACTGCTTTAAGTACTGTATTAACCAGGTCCAGGGTCTATAATCTTAATCATGACATTCTATTGACCCCCTAACTTATAAATATAGCATAGTATGCAGTTAATAAATATTTATTTTAGCCATCTCCAAGAACTTTGGGAGATAGTTTTGTTTTGCTATTTATTATTATTTTTTTAACCTATATAAGGTTTGAAATGGAGAAATAAGATAATAGCAAGGAGGAACTCTGTAAGCACAGAACATACTGGCTTGTTTATTCTGCCTCTCTTTGGTTCAGCTGTGGGAATATAGTTGAAGAGGCACACATTCTGGTCTATTGTTCTAAATGGATGATCCCAAAGATTTATTTATTCTTGGCCAATAGGGAGCTGTTAGACCTTTTTCTTGCTTTAACAGCTTTCTGGACACTTACAGAGATAAAATAAGGAATAAATCATTTGATGCCCCTACTTTGCCACTGGAAACATTTGGTTAACAGCACTCACAGGCTGCAGAACAAGTCTCCTTGGAGAGGTGAATTCACTTACTCCTCTCCCCAGCTCACAGTAGCTTTTAGCTGTTTATCATAATTCTGACCTCTGAGCATAAATTTGAAGAGATAATGGATGAAAAAACACTCTTAAAAATATAGTGCAGGAAACCAGTGCTCTCTGATGACTTTATTATTTTGTTTCTATAACTGAGATTCATCATAGAATCCACAGACAGAGAACATTAGAGATGATCTTGCCCAACTTGTTCAATTTTTAGATGGAGGAATTGAAGATGGAGAAACTTAATAGGGCCACAGAGCTTGTACTGGGCAGTGTTAGAACCTCAACCAAGATCTCCTGACATCCAAACTAGAGTTTTTTTCCGAAAGTGGCAATCCCTCTGGCAAGGGAGCCTACATTACATGCATTGCATAAGACACTGGGGAATACAAAGAGATAGGTGTAAGAGAGGACTTGTGGTTAGAATAGAGCTATTCTTTGAGGGAACCAGATACACAGAAAGGGGGTAGAGTGAAATAAAACAAAGGTAGGCAGATAAAACGTGATCATTGTGGAGGGGATGTACTCACCCAGCAGGTTCTTCCTGCCTACTGCACAGATAAATCCAATTCCTTGTTACTGTGGTATTGCAGTCAAGAAATGAGTTTAACTGATGCAAGGCCAGTCCCACAGGATAACTGGAGTTGATCTCAAGAGATCAATCTTAGGTTCTACAATAGAGATGAGATCTATGGGATCAACTGAGGAAGTCACAAATCTTGTGACCTCTGGCCACATGACTCCTGAGCTGTAAAGAGTTATAGAAATTATGCCTATATTTGAGCAGAATTCAGGCCCCTTCCATATCCCTTATTTTGTGGCCTTTCAGTTTCATCCCCCAAACAAGGAGGGGATCAGTTGTAGGGAGGGACTATTATCATCCTTGCTTCAAAGTTAAACTATAAACTAAATTCCTCCCACGGTTATCTTAGCCTGTGCCCAGGAATGAGCAAAGACAGCCAGCCTGTAAGGCTAGAAGTAGGATGGAGTCAGCCACGTTAGATTTCTCTCACTTTCATAATCTTTGCAACGGTGGTTTCAGAAAAACTGTTAAGGTCATGTTTAGACACCAGTTTGAAGACTAGTTATAGACTAGTGTGTGAAAAGTCTCAAACAACAGAATTAAAGGCAGTCTATCTTGTTGATAATTCTATTATTATTTATTCAACTGCATATTCACAAATTATGCCTCAATATTTAGAAGATTGATTTACACTTGACCTTAAAAAATCACCATGGAGACGACAGCTGACTAACAATTCTGTTTCCACCAGGAAGGCTCTCACAGGCAGTCAAGATCAGAACATTTTTTCAAACACTTAAAACATTGGTTAAAGTCTTCTCATCAGAAAGAAAATCAGTCCAGATTCATGTAACTAGACTTAATGGGATAAAACTTCCTTAAAACATTAATTTCTGCCTTCAGCAAAACATTCATAATGGGCCATTATGTGGTAAGCAGTGAAGCAGGAGAATGGGGAGTGAGCCATAGTTGATGTCATTGCAAAGCGATTTTGGAAAAAAATACAAGACTCAGGACCAACCCCTGTCCTTGCTTCATGGGGTTGACTAAATGTGACCTAACTGATTGTCTCTGAAGACTGGTGATTTGATTTATTCTCAGCAATTCTCTTTCCAAACAATTCTCTGGCTTCAACACCCACGCAAAGCTCTTACACGTAGCAAGAAGGGAAGGAAAGAGTTTCCATGCACCCTTTGAAACAGGTCCTATACTATCAAATCAGCTTATCCACACAGCAATCCATTTTAGAACCTGAAAGATCTGAACGGTTGGCATTAATCAAATGACTTGAGTAATGCCTGAACACCCCTTCTCCACTTTTAAATGTGTTGACAGAGCCTAAAGTTAATGGTCAGATCTATCCTTGCAGTAATATGTTTAGAAATTACTTTGTTGTTTATATGCACTTAGGGAATTTTACATTATACATTAACAATAGTTGATATAACAGGGTTCTTCAAGGGGAGGGTGTTGGAAGGAGTCTTGTGTTAGGTCTTGGGAAACCTGGGTTTGAGTCCTGTCTTTCCTAGCTGAGTGACCTCAGGAACGATTTTTTAGCCTCACTTCCTCCATGAGTAACCTGTACAAGCTCGATAAAATAAATTTAAAATTTCTTACAGCTTTATAACTCCATGATTCCACAATTACATTCATTTTGTCCTTCAGAATACCAAACAGAACCACAAGTAGGCATTTAATAAACATTGTTAGATAGCATCACACTTGATTTTTTTTGTTTTTACTGCTTGCATGTCTTCCCCTAAACCATTCAAGAATTTTAAAGTATTCAAATAAAGATTCTGCAAATTGTACATTTCATTTTGCTTATATATTTAGGCAACCACTATGCCTTCAGGGTTATGGGTATAAATGATGGCATTGGCTTGTTTTAAGAAGCAAATAACTCTACGAAAATGTATCCCAATAGAATTGAGAGTGTTTCTACCTAAGGTTCCCCCTCCACCTCACACCACACACATACCTTAAAATTTCAGAAGCGTATCAAATGAAAAAGACTTGTTAGCATGGAATTGATCAATACAACAACCACCACCAGCAGCAGCAGCAGCAAAAACACCACTATTAATTTGGTTGCTGTAATTTTTCAGTGAAAGAATGTATTTTTTTTTTTTTTTTTATGTAGGTTCCCATTGTTACCTAACTGAACTGGGGCCCACTTGCCCAGCATGGTAAGGCCAAACATTCCTACCCAGGTTCTGCAGCAGGAGAAACGTGGGTGTTTATCTGCAAGGCGCCAAGCGAGGAGAATCGGGTACCTCACTCTGAAGCCTGACCTCTCTGATAGCTTACAAACAAGTGTTGTTAAACACAGGGGTAAATTTCAAGGAAGCGGAAGTTACGGGCAAAATTGTAAATCAATACATGGAGGTTATCCTTTGGTTTGGCCTATAAAGGTGAAATATCCTGAAGCAAAGGATAATACGTCATAAGTAGATTCAAAGATTTTCTGATTTGCAATTGGTTAAGGAAAGGAAGCATTGTGTAAAGACTTGGGGTCAACAGAAAAGGATGCTAGCTTTGGCTGCTGAGCATGACTCCTTCCAGGCCTCCGAGGAATAAATTTGGAGTAAAAGACGACAGGCAGTCAGAGTCTAGTCCTCAGCTCCTCCTTATCTGAGGTCTACATGCCAGCAGATCTGTTTGGTGGGGGTCTGGGTTTCTGAAAAACAACTAAGGGACTTATGTTAAGATGTTATCTTTAGTTTCTATAGGGAATCAAACATCTCGCAACTCCAACTTCCTTGACTATAGTTTTAAGCCACTATTACCTTTTTGCTTATCAAGTTGCTCATTTACTTCTACGTGCCTGGAATTCCCCTTGAAGAAACTCAAGATTTTCCTTTATATTCACGGTTCAGGGGCTGGCAGGGTCCTAAAAGCCTGATCTATTTCACTATAAAAATAATTGAATTATTCTGAGTATTTTCTTTTTTATCATTTTTTTCATAGACTGTTAAATCCTATAATGAACAGCTAGCACATAACAGATAAATGTATTTTCTTTCACTCATATGCTGAAAATAATTGTTTATTTTTAAGGGAGCTATATACAACCAGAGAAAATATTTGTTAAACAACAGTCAAATTGAAATGACAACCTCTAAGTAAGCATCTCAGAGGTCCCCCTTGCTTATTGTTAATTGCAGAATAAACAGATCCCCCGAAGCAGTGCCCCCAATAGAATAGACCTCCTCTTACCACTGGCAACTGCTATCCCTCCCCTGTCCCTCCCTGCCTCAGGCTGACCCTTTATATTTATATAGTAGTGATAAATATGTTGTCACATGCATCACTTCATCCTGTACATAGTTGCCCTAAGTGGAAAGTAGTACAGGATTTTTATTTTCATTCTGGAGGGTTTTTCAGAGTTGGTGACTTGCCTGAAGTCACCCTATCAGCAGTTAACTGGAACAAGGATATAGGTCTCCTAACCCTCATTCCAGTGATATTCATTATATTTTGTGGCATGGGGAGGAATGAGTCATTGACGATAATATTCATCATTTATTTGTGCCCTTTTAAGTAGTATCTGGGGGAAGACAAATACCATGATTTATGGTATGTTTCCTTGGGCAAGCAAGCATGGATTGTTGGAATGCATGATAGCCAATTTATATACACCTATCTATCTGCTTATCAAAATATTAGCCAGCCAAAGGGCGTTTATAAATGAGAACTGGAATAAAATTGGGGAAAGGCAGGTAGTCAATCTCCATGGAGAGGCATCTTCTAGTTTACCCAGTTTAGAGATCATGCCCTGTTCATCTGTGAATATGATATATAGGACTTCAGTTGGATGCCAGTGATGAATGTCAATGATCATAAAGCTATTACTGGAAGTTTTTCAGTTACAGTCAAAGCCAAAACATACTGGCTCTCTGGA
>NC_045439.1:97223315-97315207 GCF_002776525.5 Piliocolobus tephrosceles | reverse complement strand
ACTGGATGTTGAATTGTGTATCTGAAAGGAACCTCCCAGTACTGCTCTTTCATTATTTTGTGACTTCTTAGACTGGGAATCTCTTTATTCCAGAACATTAGTATTACTTGGATGCCATTTCCTAAGATGCATCTACTTGGCCATGTACGCAAAGGTGGTGAAAATTCACAGGTAGATTCAGGCCTCTTAGTTGATATTGGAGGGGAATGTGATCAGTTGCTGGAATTGTGAGACTTAGCTATCCCATTTTGTGTATTGTCCAGAGGTTGAGGAAAGAGTATTAAAAAACTGTTTCCTTGATAATCATGTTGATAGTCTTTTTGTTCAGAGCCACAAAGGCCAGACCTTGAAAAAGGTATCTCAACCTTCAATCTTTCCCCATTTAAAAAAGCTAGACCAGGTGCCACTACTACCGCTATTTACATCAGATTCTTTCTTATTAAGAGAATGTTTCAAGATCTGACCCGAAGAGACTGAATAGTAGTAAATGAAAACAAAATAGGAAAAATCATAAATGAATGGTGGACGGAGGAGGAGGACATGGCAGACAATGGAAGAAACTGCAAATAAACACTGCACTCCAGCCTGTCGACAGAACAAGACTCTGTCTCAAAGAGACAGAGAGTTTGAAAGAAGGAGTTTCAGTATGGAATGATAAAAAAAAGTTCTGGAGATAATAGTTGCAAAACAGTGTGTATGACACTAAATTGTTCATTTTAAATGGTTAAATGGTAAATTTAATAGTATGTATATTTTACCACAATAAAAAATAAAGTTAAATTATTAAAATGTGAAAAACTTATAAGTTAACACAGCTTAAGTTAACATCCAGCAACCTCACGTGTAAAATAAACAGGTAAAATATGAGAGACAACTTTATTACTTTCATTCATTCAAATGAAATGCTTTATTGCCAGAAATATTGTGGTTAGAAGAGATTGGGATAGAAGAGGCAGAGGGGCACATTCAAAATAGTGAAAAGGATATAATTCATACACATACACAAAACATGCATGGTACTTGGAGAAAAAGACATGAGTGATAGAGCATCGTTGTTGTTAAGACTCATATATTCTTCCACGTTTGTAGAAGCTTTGCAGTACACGATAGTGCCGTGGAAAGAGCAAACCAGCCCTATACTCAAAAAACTGCTCCAGTCTGTATTAGCTCACCAGTTTCAGGAAAGGGGCTTCACATCACTGAGCCTCAAGGAAACTCGGGTTCATTGTCAGGATTGATTTGGACTCAGATGCGACCTGAAAACCTTTCTGCAGACAGGGCCTCTCTTAGGCCAGGTCCTCCCTGGTCCCTTCTGCCGTGAGCTGTGTGTTCTCTGCCTTTGCTTCTCTCTGGGCCTCCGACCTGGTTGGTCCATTCTGTTCCTCTGCCCTCTCTTTTCTCTGCATCATAGATTCTGACAGCCCAGGGGGGTCAGCATCCTTACTTGAGTTTGCATAGTGTTCTTCATGCCATCAATTGCCTCATGACTTTTCAAAACCTTTAATTGAGCTAATGAAGTCATTATCTTGAGATTCTTAGTTTAAATGGCCCATACAGGGATCTGATTGGCCTAGCTTATCCTTCCTTTTTTTGTTTTATACATTTATTTCTATTTCCTCGGACATTCCTTACATAAAGTACATTTTAAGTGCATGACTCATCATACATACACACATGCTCATAATATACATACATATATTTGTTTTATATATATCCTATATATATACATATTAGACTATGAATTTTCTGTCCTTGAAGAAACTGCTCACCTTTGGTCTAAATATGTAAATGGAAGGGTGAGGTCATGTAATACACAATATTGTAACTTAGGTTTGTCCTTCCATCAGTAGTTTTGAGAGGAATAGTTGCCCTAGAGGTCCGTGTAGGCAAGCAAACACAATGATTGACATTTCCAGTATGCTGGTGCATGTTAATTTTTTTTTTTTCAATAACTGCTACTGGTCATGATTATCAATATTGGATTATATTACTGCTACTTCCTCTACTCATTATAGCCTTCTGCCTAGATCTTAGCCTAAAGTAACTTTTTAAAAAAATGTATTTATTTCAAAGATAGGGTCTTGCTTTGTCACCCAGGTTGGAGTGCAGTAGCATGATCATAGCTCACTTCAGCCTGGAACTCCTGGGCTCTAGAGTTCCTCCTGCCTCAGCCTCTCAAGTAGCTAGGACTATAGGCATGTGCCACCACACCTGGCTTTTTTTTTTTTTTTTTTGTAAAGATGGGGTCTCCCTTTATTGCCCAGGCTGGTGTCAAACTCCTGGCTTCAAGTGATCCTCCCACCTCAGCCTCGCAAAGTGCTGGGATTCCAGGAACAAGCCACTACAGCTGGCCTAAAATAACTTTCCTTATTATTTATAAGTTGAGCTTCTTTGAGGCGTAAGGAACAGAGATACTCAGTTTATCCTAAATAGTTTTTTACAAGTATACTCAAGTAGGATTCCTAGAGTGGAGATTTTATTTTAATTTTATTATCTATTTATTTATTTATTTATTTATTTATTTATTTATTTATTTATTTTTGAGATGGAGTCTCAACTGTCACATGGGGTGGAGTGCAATGGCGTGATCTCAGCTCACTGCAACCTCTGCCTTCTGGGTCCAAGCGATTCTCCTGTCTCAGCCTCCTGAGTAGCTAGGATTACAGGTGCCCACCATCACACCTGGCTAATGTTTTGTATATTTAGTAGAGATGGGGTTTCACTATGTTGGCCAGGCTGGTCTCGAACTCCTGACCTTCCAGTCCGCCCACCTCGTCCTCCCAAAGTGCTGGGATTACAAGCATGAGCCACCACACCTGGTCTGAGTGGAGATTTTATTGAGGTCGATGCAGTAGTTCTAAAAGTATAACTCCTTCTCTGATGATGCATAGAAATTCTGGTGATTGCCCTATGGCACCCAATCCTCCAGACTCTGGCTAAATGACTTGGCAATTTTTTACCTCTATTTCTATTATTAGCACTGCTTTTGTATAATTATTCTACATGTGTCTCAAACTCAAATTCTTCAACAAAGAAAAATCTAATTGGCTTGTAAAGTCTCCATCCAGTCTATGGCATTCCCATTAGAGCTTTCATACCAAGTCACTTCATAGATCAAAGGAATCCCTATCAATTGACTTGCTTCTTTTGGGTTGGGGTCAAATCCATCGTGTTCAAGGTCGTGATATCATTGAACACAAATAAAATGACCTATTTGTATGGAGTCTCTTAAAAGGAAGTTGTTTACATGGCAGGTATACTAAGCTATTCAAAAGTCACTGTGACTGGCTAGCACCTTGCCTGGCCTGAATGGTTCAAGGTCTCAATAAGTTTCTAGGACCAGAACAAATGGCATTCATTTTGTTCAGAAAAGATTTATGTAGTGAGGATACTGTAAGACAATGTAAAGTCATGGAGATGGAAGTTGGTAATGCAGACTGTGATTAACTCACCCACAGTAACTTCTTTTCATCTGTAGCGGATAGAAAGGAGAGGATATACAGAGGCTTACAGACCTAAAGAGAAGAAAGTGACAGGGGCAAAAGGAATAGGGGAGAAACATGAAAGGAATGTGGGGGGAAAAACATGAAAGGAATGTGGAGGGAAAAGGTAATGGAAGGAAAGGAGAGGAGATGAAGCAGATATTGATGTTTTCCTTCTCCTATAGGTTAGTGTTCTCCTGCTTTCCCTGATCCAGCCTCTCCTTTTCTCACCTGTAATTCCAGCATTTCGGGAGGCCAAGGCGGGTGGATCACAAGGTCAGGAGATCGAGACCATCCTAGCTAACATGGTGAAACCCCGTCTCTACTAAAAATATAAAAAATTAGCCAGGCATGGTGGCGGGTTCCTGTAGTCCCAGCTACTCGGGAGGCTGAGAGAGGAGAATTGAGAGACTTGAACCCAGGAGGAGGAGCCTGCAGTGAGCCAAGATTGCCCCACTGCACTCCAGCCTGGGTGACAGAGCGAGACTCTGTCTTAAAAAAGAAGAAGAAGAAAAGAAAAGAAGAAAAACTCCCATCAATGAGAGGAAGCCTGTCAGCACCTATTTGGTGGACAGCTACTTTGCTTACATAAGAACAAGGCTTGAGATAGTAGTATGAGCATCTGTGTAATGCATAGAAGTTCTCTACATTCTCTGAGATACAAAGGAGAGAACTGATGTTGGAACAGAAGAAAAATACTTAGGACTGATGTTATTAATAGAAAAAGCTTCCTGATTATCAGTATCATAATATATTTTCTTGAAGGAACCTAATGCTTCTATGCCCTGTAATTACACACCATGTCTGTAAGGATAGTGGTTCTCAAAGGGTATTCCATGGACCAACAGTATCAGCATGATTTATGAACTTCTAAGAGATGCAAATTATTAGACTCTACCATATACCTCCCCAATCAATCTCCAGAAGCGGGGCTTAGCTCTCTGTTTTAACAAGCCACCCAGGTTATTATTACTATCATTATTATTAGAGACAGAGTCTCACTCGGTCACCCAGGCTGGAGTGCAGTGGTGCGATCTCAGCTCACTGCAACCTCCGCCTCCTGGGTTCACGTGATTCTCCTGCCTCAGCCTCCCGATTAGCTCGGACTACAGGTGTCTACCACCATGCCCAGCTAAGTTTTCTTTTTTAATTTAATTTTTTTTTTTTTTTATTATTTTTAGTAGAGACGGGGTTTCACCATGTTAGCCAGGATGGTTTCGATCTCCTGACCTTGTGATCCACCCTCCTTGGCCTCCCAAAGTGCTGGGATTACAGGTGTGAGCCACCGTGCCCGGCCACCCCGGTAATTTTTATGTGGCCAAAGTTTGAGAGACACAGAGTAGCGAAATGTAATGGACATGGAAACTTTCCATGCACATGGAAACTATCTGCTGCCAAAAAGTGATGTCCAAGTTATCAAGGGAACCTACCAACAATCTTGTGGTATCTTCCCCACCACAGTTCCCTCTCTGCTTCCCGCTTCTGAAAGATTACAAGTTTCAGAGCTGTTATGCTTTTCTCTCCCAAATAGAGAATAAGCTGAGAACCTGGACAAACAACATATCTGCTGAGCACCCTCTGCATTCATTGTACTTTCCAGGTCATGATTAACAGAGGAATTGACATAGAGCTTTTCAATAGCTAATATTACAACTAACAGGGCTGTACTTCAAAGTAATATGCTGACTATAAACCAAATCAATGAGCTCTGGGCATCCCTTCAATAAAATTGAGCCTTGAAGCATTCTGCTAAGATTACACACCTTTCTACCCTAAATGGGATTAAAAATCCTCTATGTCCTTGCCAATGAGACCATTCATTGTGCCATTAGGATAGCAATGTCCTTTCAGGCAGAACTGTGTGTGGCACTTACCAGCCAATCTATCATGATGCAAACGGTTGCGTGTATGAGCATGTGTGTATGCATCCCTGTGTGTGCACATGTATGTGTGCATGCATACATGTATATCTGTGAATATGCATGAATAGACATTTTATCTAGGCTTTCCATTTAAAGATTCCTTCATAACTTAAAACTTGTGGGCAAATGAAGTAAAATAGTTGACACGTATTTATGGAGACTGCTTTTGTATGTATATATGCTATGAATATTTTATTTTGATGTATTATCTAGAGCAATGGCTCCAGGAAGGTGTAATGATATCATGGCCTCATGGGAAAAGTAGAGGATTTTTGTCCAAATCACATGGCTTTAAATCTTGATTCTGTCACTTATTAGCTGTATGACTTAGGGCGGGTTTTTAAACTTATTTAAGCCTCAATTAGGTAGTTCATATAATGAGGAAAATAATATTTAATATGAAGTTTTATAGGGAGCATTTTGTCAGATAATGTCTGTAAACAAACTGAAATTGGAAGATGCTAAATGATGAATGATGTAAAAAAGACATAACCTTGCTTTCAGGGGATAAATAGTGTATTTGCAGAGATATGACAGTCACATGTGAAGTACTGAATCACAACAAAAGAGATAAACAGCCAAATAGCCAAGCATGAAAGGATATGGTTAATTGCATAATAAATGCTTTCAGCGTTCATGGATGGAAGCACAGAGAGAGTAGGAGTTACAGAAGATACTCAGATCAGGGGTGAGCTGAGATTTGAATTGGTCCTTGAAGGGAGGGAGGAACAGCAGGAAAAGGTGAGGAGGTGATAACAGGCAGGATAAACTTGGGAGATGGGGAATAGGCCACTCTAGCTGAAAAGCTGGTCCTGGGCCCTGTGTATTGAAGACAATCCTGGCAAGGCAGGCAGAGGTGGGCTAAATTGTAGAGGCTTCTGAATGTCAAGCTAATGCATCATAGGGACAACTGAAGGAGACTGTCTTTTCAATTCACTTTAATCTGTCCTAAGCCCACATAATTCAACAGATCTGTTTACCCCTTCTGCCTATTCATCATCTGTTCAAAGTTATCTGGTGTAAGAGAGAGAGACAAGGGATGAGATCACAGATAGACACATCACCACATTACTGATATCCAGCTCCAGCGATTGTATCCCTGCCACCACCATCTCTTGTGCTGGATACCTGGGCTCCTTCTTGCTGCAGTGCCCTGGGTGGGATCATTGTGCATTTTTTGTCTCCTTCTTTTTCACACGTTCTCACAGTCAGATTGAACGTCTCCTCCTGGTCATCATGACCTTCTACCATGGCTCTGATAATAAGCTGATTCATATTTCTCCTAGTTTCCTAAACCAGTCCCCTCACCTAAAGTGTTGCTTCAGAACTCGAGCTTGCACTTGTAATTCTTCTCATTGGTAACCGCTCCCTAGAAATCATTTCATTGCCTCTTTTCCACCTGGATTGTTTCATTATGAGTCTGTTTATTTTGTTATGTATAATGAATGAAAAATAGTATTATGTTTATTTCTTGATCATACTTGATATTCTGTGTCATTTAGTGGTATAATTTATAGCATTTAAATTATAGCTACAATTATGAAATGTCAGTTTTCTGCCTTCTGTTTAGTTTTTTAAAACGTTTCTGGGCCAGGAGTGGTGGTTCATGCCTGTAATCCCAACACTTTGGGAGGCTAAGGCAGGTGGATCACCTGAGGTCAGGGTATCAAGACCAGCCTGGCCAACAGGGTGAAACTCTGTCTCTACTAAAAATACAAAAAATTAGCTGGGCATGGTGGCACATGCCTGTCATCCCACCTACTTGGGAGGCCGAGGCAAGAGAATTGCTGAATCCAGGAGGCGGAGGTTGCAGTGAGCCGAGATTGTGCCATTGCACTCCAGCCTGGGTGACAGAGTGAGACTTCATCTCAGAAAAATAATAATAATAACGTGTTCCTGGATTTTGTTTTTCATTATGCTGGATTTTGTTTTTCATTATGCCTTTTGCTGTATGTAACAACGTAATTTTATTGATGAAGTTTCTCTGTTAATACTATTACTAATAATATTAAGGCATTGCAAAATACTATTTTTGAAATCAACTTTGTTTCATATTTATTAGCCTTTTTTTCTTCGAATTTATGATTATAAACTAGTTATATCTTTAAGGATATATCTTCGTCCTCCTACATAAGCCAAAATAATGCAACCGAATCAATGAAAGACTGAAAAATTATGAATAAGTCCGTATAGAGTAAGCACTGGTTAGGTCCCTTTTTTTATAGACCTGAGCACCTGCACAGCACAGACTTCAACTCAAGTAGGAAGCAGAGTTCCAGGAGGTCGGATATCTGTTTCATGAAGACCTCACTTTCTTCCTTGAACATCTCAAATATCATTACTAGATCAACTGCTCCTGAAGGATATATGGGAGAGGGGACAGTCTGGGGAAATGTGCTCTTTATAACTAAGTAAGACTCTGAGTACAAAATGGTGAAATTAGAAGAGGTGGACATGCCACAGGTGCCTTGACATTAAAGCCTTGGCCACAGACAGTTTGATCTATGCATGCTGTGCTGCCTTCTACTGCATCCTATCCCTGTCCCACTAGACAAGGCCAAACCTCATCGAGAGGGAGCAGGGACTCCTCTTAGGGGCCTCCTCCTCATTCTCCCTCCCCAAGCATGGAAATAAAAGAAAATATTGAGTTCCTTCAAGGGAAATTCCAGGCACCTAGTTAGCCTTGAGAAGTAAATGAGCAACTTGATAAGCAAGAAGGTAATCGTAGCTTAAAACAATAACCAAGGAAGTTAGAGTCATGAGATGTTTGGTTCCCTATAGAAACTAAAAATTACATCTTAACATATGTCCCTGAGTTTTTTCAGAAACCCAGACCCCCACCAAATGGATACATTGGCATGTAGACCTCAGACAAGAGGAGACTGAGGACTGAACTCTGACTGCCGTTTTCTGTTCTAAATTTCTTCTTCTTCTTTTTTTTTTTTTTTTTGAGACGGAGTCTTGCTCTGTCGCCCAGGCTGGAGTGCAGTGGCCAGATCTCAGCTCACTGCAAGCTCCGCCTCCCGGGTTCACGCCATTCTCCTGCCTCAGCCTCCCGAGTAGCTGGGACTATAGGCGCCCGCCACCTCGCCCGGCTGGTTTTTTTGTATTTTTTAGTAGAGACGGGGTTTCACCGTGTTAGCCGGGATGGTCTCAATCTCCTGACCTCGTGATCCGCCCGTCTCGGCCTCCCAAAGTGCTGGGATTACAGGCTTGAGCCACCGCGCCCGGCCTAAATTTCTTCTTGAAGAGCCTGGAGGAAGTCACATCCACAGGCTGGAACTTACCATTCCTTTCTGTTGACCCCCAAATCATTAGACAAAGCTTTGTCTCCTTAACGAATCACAAATCAGAAAATCTTTGAATCCACTTAGGACCTGCTTCAAAATGTCCCAAATTTTTAGGTCAAACCAATGTATAACCACCATATATTGACTGATGACTTTGCCTATAACCTCTGCCTCCCTTCCTTTAAAGACGCTTACCTACAAGCTGCTGGGGAGGTCAGGTCTAAGTGTGAGCTGCCCAGTTCTCCTTGCTTGGCACTCTGAAAATAAATGCCCTCCTTTCTCCAATTACAAAACCTCACAGAGGATGTTTTGCCTCAATGTACCAGGTGAGCAGCTCCCTAGTTTGTTTTGGTAACATCATGTTCACATCCCAGCTCAGGCAAAATGAAGGAAAAAAACTATGTCTAAGAGAGTACATTTTTAGATAGAGCCAAGAAATCTGGCATAAACCTAGAGCTGTACTTGTCGAGTTCAAATCACAACTCAATCCCAGGCTAGCTGTGTATACTACATCAACACTTTGGCCTCACATATAAAGTCAGAATACTAGAATGAATATACCTACATTATAGGATTGTTATGAAGATTCATGTATTAATGTATGTAAAATGCTGAAACTGTTCCTAGCACTTGGAGAGCATTACATAACCCTTGATAATACTGCCGTTTGTGGTAAGCAGAATTATAAAAATGAAACAAATGAAATCTGCCCATGTAATCCCCTTCCCTGCTTTTGACCATGGATAGAGGCCCTGACTATGATGAGATTTCACTCCTGTGATTATACTAGGTTTTAAGGCAAAGAAGAGATGATCAGGTTGGGTCTAACTTAATCACACTAGCCTATTAAAAGAAGAGGGTTTTTCTGGCTAATAGAAGTAAAAGAGATTCAAAGCATTGGGGAGGGGTGGTGGTTAAACCCACTCTGTTGGCTTCCAGAGATGTCACAGACCAAGGGATGGGGACAGACTGTAGGAGCTGAGAACAGCCCCTCTGACAGCTGGCTAGTAAGTGGGGAGCTCAGTGCCTACCACCACAAGGAACTGAATTCAGACAACAGTTTGAGCTTGGAAGCAGATTCTTTCCCTGAGCTTCCAGACAGGAGTCCAGGCTGGCTGACGCTTGGCTTTCAGTTTTGAGGCATCTTGAACAGAGAACCCAGGGAGGTTCCCTGTGCTTCTGACTTACTCATCCTAAGATAGTAACTGGATGTTGTTTGACAGCACTAAACTGGTAGTAATTTGTTTTTCAGCAATGTAAAATTGAGGCACAGGTACCGATATCCCTCCCCTATGAGCCTGCCCTTCACTTCTGAGGCCCATGGTAGAGTGGGCCAAGCAGCCCCTGCCTACTCCTTCTCCCTTGTCCCATTTCAGCCCCACTGGGGCTCCAGACACTGTGGGTGCTTTACAGGCTGGACACATTCTGCCACACCATCTTTCTCATATCATCTGGCCCAAGGTATTACAACACCAATTATAAAACATCATGAGAGAGTTTGCTGCAGTCACTTCTATTTATAATCTTCCTCTTAACACAAAAACTGCTCTCTGCAACAGGTACCATATTAGTGTCCTTGAAGGCTCTGGTTTTTTTTTCATTCATATAAGAGTTTTTCCTTAGGTGTGTGTGTGGCAACAGCGAGTGGGCAGCTAAGCAGCTATTCATTGACAAGCCCTAGAGATTTCAGTGTTAATTCATTCTCCCATGCTGGGCCCTGTTTTTCCTTACATTAATTAATGTCATGTGTTTCTGGTCTTTTCATCTTGTAGCCACTTCAGATGAGAAAAAAGCAAAGCAAAACAAAACAAAACAAAACAAAACTATTCAGAAGAAGAGAAGCATGGTTCAGGTAAGCTGTCCTTCTGGAATATCATTGACTTATGTCAAACTACAGGAAAATCCATTTCAACAGAGACAGGAAAAGGTAGAGGACCAAGGTCCATTTCTCCTGTTGCTGTGTGCTGAGTGCCCTTATTGAAGTGGCCACTCACTTATAGCATTAATCTTTAGGTTGAAGTTAAGTGAAGCTGAGGAGCAGTAACAGTTTAGGAACTAGCTGATGTTGATGTGGTGCATTACAGATCTCTGAGCATAAGTCTGCAAGGTACCCCTAGCATTCCTATGCCACAGCCTTCAAAGTAGTACTCTGACAAAAATAGAGTCACCAGGGGAACACGCGATATTGTTCAGAAACGCATGGGCATGACAGACAGAGACCCAGGAAGAATCATTTCCTGAGTCAGAGCAGATACCTTAAGGGAAATCCTGCTGATCCCAATCCAGACCTGATTTTGTTGGGGACATATTTCTCTACGATGTTTACTTAACCTCTGTTTGAAATTCATGTTGTTCATCTTTAAAAATGCTGCTCTGAGCATTTGCTAGGGGAAGCTTATAGTGCGCTTCACGTATTTCCCATACACATCACAAACTACCACCATCAACCTGTTGGAAGTTTTATTTAAAAGGTCACATAACATTTTTGTCTAGAAATGTGGAAAAGGAAGCTGAGCAAAATTAAGATTAATAGGTACGTGGGGGAGAAAATAGGTCTTGACTAAGTCTGAAAATAAGACTCTGAAAATTGCAGATCTATTTTCTTTCTTTCTTTTTCCTTTTTTTTTTTTTTTTTGAGACTGGGTCTCCCTCTGTGGCCCAGGCTGGAGTGCAGTGGCGTGATACAGATCCATTTGTAATTGAATTTGAAGAAGAAAGTATGAAGGCAAGTTTGCCTCAAGGGAAAAATGAAGGGAAGAGATGTCCACTGCCACTGAGGAACATTTTGTTTTCAGAGGTGTTACACCATGGGGAGAAAGGGAAGAGGATGCAAGCTCAGTTCAAACCCAAATGCAGCCTCTGCACTAACCACTTACTTCACACAAGCAGCTAAATATCTCCCAGACTTTGTTTCTTTGTCTGTAAAATGGATATCATAGTAGTTATTTATCTCAAAGGGGTTTTGTGAATAGTAAACCTTCAGCCCAAGGACTGGTTCATGGTCAGTGTTTATGGCAAGTTGATTATTATCATTACCATCATGTTCATGAAGTATCCAAATAAAGGAAGCTGTAATTTCCTAGAAATGAATTTTGCAGATTTCCTGCTTCTGCTGAATTCTCTTTGGTGACTTCTCCCCATGCTTTTATTTCAAATGAATAATTGAACCTTTCATTTACTCAAAATATAATGAGAACCCAGCTACTTGAGAATAGTAGACTTTTACTAGGGATTTGAGGGTCTAGGGATGGAGTGAAATGAGATCCCACAGAACAGAAAACAACTTAAAATTCAATCCTAGACATCACTTTTTTATGAGTCAGGACTTCTCAGAGGCCCTCTTTGCTCCCCTGTCTTGAGCCATGCTGGGAAGTCCTCATCTTCTCTCTTCTCTCTTCTTCTCTCCCAGTGCACACCCCGGCCCCACTCCCTGAATCTTTGGTACCATTTAATGCACAGCAGAGCAGCTTTTCTTCCCTCACCCCAATAATGTTCGCTCACATTTGCATATCCCCAAATTCAAGAAACCACCTCACCAAAGGAAGTCTCCATCTGCTTTGAATCTCTACCCTTCACAATGACAAGGCCTGGAACAAGGTTGTAGAGGTGATCTGCGTTTGTTTACTTGCCCTGTGGCTGCTGCTAGGTGACTGCTCTCTGTCTCCTTGCATGTTGCATGTAACTGTACAGTGGCCGGAACATTCAATGTGCTCAGTAATAATGAGCTCCCTTCCCCTAACCCTCTTGCACACATCCTCCCCTTAACGACCAGACTTGAAAGTCATTTTGATTGAAATCCTGAGTGTGTGCAAAGAGGCCAAGAGGAAGCTGGGTCCCAAATGCTGAGAGACAAGGTCGATGAGGGCAGCTGGCCCAGGCCCAGGCAGAGGCCAGGGACAGGAGAGGGACTGTGAAAGAACTCTCTCTCTCAACAACCAACAAAGAGTCAGTGAGGAGTGGGCGGGCCAACTGCACAGCAGGGAGGAAATGAGCCTGAGAGAGCAGCCACGCCTCTGCCCCATCTTCTGTACCTTCTCCCAGGGTGGCATCAAACTCCCCCTTCCAAGAGCACTTTAAACACCAGTGTAGCACCTAGCAGGCCAAAGCATGCAAATGAAAACGAATTCGATTCTTCCCTGCCCCACCCCAGCCCCAACTTTGCTGACTCAATTCATTCCCCCTCCTTTAGGTCTTCCTGTTTATGTTGTCACTTTGTTTTATTATTTATTTTTAGCCCTGATTTCAGAAGCTTTTATTCTGCTGGGCATTGGCAGGGTATCAACGGCACTGCTCTGCTCTCTGTTCTGAAAAGATCATTGTGCAGGCCTGGCCTCAGTCCCTGCAGAGACAGAATGCTAGTGTGAGCTACCTCACGCTGCCTCTTCACCAGCCTGGCCAGCCCTGGGCCTGCTGGTGTTCTCTGCAGGCCCCGCCAGCACAGCATTCATGTTCATGAATATTAGAAATAGAAGTGAGCTTAGATTTCGTGTGGTCCAGCCCTTCACCCTCCAATGAAGAAACTGAGACCCAGAGGAAACAGTCAGCCCAAAGCCATACATTGAAGTAACAGAGCCAGAGCCTAAACCTTGGACTCTCAACTTCTGTTCCATGTGCTAGGGAATCACTTAAAGAACAAAATCATCATGTCTTAAAATTCACAATATGTGAAGACCAGAGTGCCTGATCCATTTTTATTATTTACATATTTTTTCTGGACTCTGAATATACTTACATTCACACACACACACACACACACACACACACACACTCTAGGACATCAATAGGAGCTCTTCTCATCATTCCCACAGGTTCTTCTCTTTGTTATTGTCCTTCTTTAAAAAATTTAAAAAAAAATTGCTGGGAGCCGGTAGCAGCAAGCAACCTGGTGTGGCTTGCCTCCTTGGACAGGCTGCAGTAGCAATGAAGAAAGGGACACGCTTCAGTTCCCAGGACAATGGTCTCTTTGACTGGGAATATACCAAACCAGAATTACAAGTGTGCAAGAATAAACAAGGCTGGAGTCAATCTAAAGTTGTTTTACACTCTGTTTTATTAAAGTCAATGCATTTCCGTTCCTATGTGCCCAGCTTAGGCTTGCTTAATTATAGACACCCAGGGTGAATGCTAATGTAGAGAGGACAGTCGGTGATTGGAAAACAAGGCCCTTTTCTGACCTCTACAGGCCATTTGGAGGAAACAAGAAACTGCTTCTGGAAAATTACCGACCAGGAGGCACTGTAAACAGGGGGCTGAGGGAGGTTTCTCCTGGAGGCTTCTTTGAAGCTCTGAGTTGGCTGGACTCACATGTGTCCTGCTTTCCTGCAGCTCTGCTCTCCATGTGTAAGAGGAGCAACGGGTAGGAGGTCATTCTCAGGAGACCTTTGTAACGGAAATTAAGATCTCAATCAACACATTTTTACAGAAGTCCCACCACATCTTGGGCACAATGCTAAGACCTTAGGATGTATCAGTGAGCAAAATTGTCTTTGTTCTCCAAGATATTACAGTCTTGGTGTGGTGGGGCGGGGAGGGGGGTGGTAGAGAGGGGACAGCAGAGTTCACAGGCAATGCCATACAACAAAATGTGACTGGGTTCCTCCAAGACGACTGTAGGAACTCAGAATCAGATCATGGGAGACTCCTTGGAGGAGGCTACATTTAAGAACATAATGGATAGAATTAGGCACATGGATGGAACAAGAGGGAACAGAAGAGTAAAGTGCTTTCTGAGAATTGAAAGTAAGTTTTTATGACTTCAACAGGGACTGGTGTCAAGAGAAGAGACCAGAAAATTACATAGTGGCTGGATTTGAAAGGCCTCAAGCACTAGGTCCTATTTGCATTTTAACCTTAAGACCATGAGAGGTCACTGACAAGTTATAAGCAGTGAAAGTAGAAGCTGGTTTTCCTTCTCAATACCATCAGGGATGAAAGGGTTGGAAAGGAGTCATAACCAAAGGTGAGAAGAGTAGTCAGAAAAATTCCTGAAGTCCAGGTGAGAAATGGCCCAAGAAGAGAGAGAAGAAAGAACAGTGTTGTTCAGTGTGAGTCTTAGCTTTGGTTTGAGTCCAAAGCTAAGAATCAGACTCGATAACATTGCAGATTCATCCATTTAGTGAAGATCTGAGTGCCTGCCTCGGCTAGACAGTGAGCTATGCATCTGGCAAACAAAGAAATCAAACAACACAGGTTTACTATTGGCATGATCAAATTTAGGAATTTGAAAGTAGAGATTTTGTTGGGAGGAGATTTTGACTTTAAACCTGTTGAGTTTGAAGAGAAGCAGGATATTATGCAGAGATGTCCAGTATGAGTTACTTATATTTCAGTCAAAGATCTATAAGAACAACACACTTTCCTAGAGATAGAGAGTTGCTCCATAACCTCTCAGAGGGCCCTCAGGGGTCTTTGAAGAAAGATGCTTTTCCTTGGAGAGCAGATTTAAGAGCCCAATTGCCTGAGTTAAGGTTGTGATCTGGTACTTACTACCTGTATCATCTCAGGCTAGCCCTTACATTCTTAATGCCCTCATTTATAAAGTGAGCATAACAACAGAGTTTAGCTCATCGGACTGAAAGTTTTACACTTAAACATGATGACACCTGTGATGGTCTTAGACTGTTATAGATACTAAGTGTTGCTAATGACCACATTAGCTGTAACTGTGTTATGGTTCAGGTTCACCTCCTCTGGGGAAGTGGAAGGAGCATGAGTTGGGAAGTCAGATTTCCCTGGGAACAGATTCCAGCTCTATCATTTACTAAGCGTGTCTCTTTAAGTATGGGTGTGCTTCATTTTTAAAATGACAATCATAATGTCCATTTATCCCACAGAGCTGGTACTGAGAGTGAAATGAGTCACTATGTGATTGTCTGAGCAGAGCAGAAACATAGGCAGATTTTTCCTCTTCTAATACCTCCCAAAATAACTTCCTCTTCATACTGAAGTGTGGATAGGGTCTGGTTGATAGTCTACCCCAGGACACTCATTCATTTAACCCCATGCCCTGGACGTTTGGATGGCAGACCTGTTGGCCTCTCTGCTTCCTCTCCCGTCCCACAGCCAGTAGAGACAACGGAACTCAATGCCATGTCTTGCTCCGCCCTTCAAGACCAGGGCCACACTCACTTTAACTGAATAGCTCCAAATAATTGTGCTTAAGTGTTATTTATTTTGCCAGGAGCTGGTCATAATACTTGTCTGGTACCAAGAAATTATTTTAACCCCATAAGAGCCTAGAGACTATAAAAGATCATTGAAATCCCCCCATGTAGAATCATCTTTGCTTCAGCCTTTTATTTATTTATTTTTAGACAGAGTACAGGGTCTCACACTGTCACCTAGGTGGGAGTGCAGTGGTGCGATCACGACTCACTGTAGCTTCAACCTTCCAGGTTCAGGTGATCCTCCCACCTCAGCCTCCCTAGTAGCTGGGACTACAGGCATGCACCATCATGGCTGACTATTTTTTTTTCTTTATTTTTGTAGATTCAGGGTCTAACTATGTTGTCCAGGCTGGTCTCAAACTCCTGGGCTCAAGGGATCCTCCCGGCATGGCCTCCCAAAATTCTGGGATTACAGTTGTGAGCCACCATGCCTTGCCTGCTTCAGCCTTGTAAACAGTCAGTGCTCTTCTCTGTTAAGCTACTTGTCATAAGACCTAAATGTGGCTCATTCAGTAATTCTCTCATAGTCTGTGTTCTCTACCAATGATACTGAACCCAGTTTACTTTGCACTGGAACTGACCCAGAATATATACACACTTCAAGTTCAGTTTTTATCACGTGCTGATGAGAGGTGAGTCCCGTCTTCTACCTAAAAGGCCTTCATCTCGACTTCTGTCTGAGCATAGAGCCTAAAATCATCAACTAGCTACCCATCACCTGTCATGTGTCTGAGGATCAACCTTCCCTCATTCATTGTTATGCTTAAAGCCCTGTGCCGTGTGTGTGTGTGTGTGTGTGTGTGTGTGTGTGTGTGTGTGTGTGTGGTGGGGAACTCAAGCTCAGTTTCAGCTCCATTATGTTGAATTGTGTGTGTGTAATAGATGATTTTAAGTTATACACAATTGTATCTTTTTATTATTGGGCACTGAAAGGTTGTATATAATCCATTTTTATCTCAAAATTCCCTTTTACCCCTTTTTTTTTCTTTTCTAAAGAACACTTTTTATCAAACACTGGTAGCATGAAGCCAAACTGCAACACAAACAAAAGAGGACATCTGTTGGGAAGACAGCAGCAGGCTTCAGACCTGATGATTATTTTTGCCCAGAAAATCCCTCCTGGTGAGCACCAGGCTACTATGCATGTCTTTCCAAGACTAGAGCGTTTGGGGAGCTGGGGTGAGCTGTACCAGGAGGGCAAAACAAATCCATCATGTTAATGTGAATCCAAATGCTGAGATCCACCATGCGGGTCATTCTTCTGAGGCCCTAACAAGGATGACTTATGTCAGGCATTTCCTGGGAGCCCCTTCTCTTGGCATAGGGCAGAGGCTCCCTTTGGAATATGAAATCGACTCTACAGCGCCATTTTCCAGGCTCATAAATGGAAGGGTGTAATATGACCTTCCTTGTGTTGGCAACCCTCAAGGTGAGCTTGTAACTTAGGGAGCAGGTTAATTTCAAGTGTTCTTGGTGGCTCTGAATCCTCTTTCTGGAAGGAAACTGAAGCCAATGGATGGAATTCTTGGATGCTGATTCTTATTGACGGGATTGCAAGGAGGGCCCAGACAACCAAGTTGGCATGATAACTATGGAGCTGCACAGCCGGTTCTCACCAAAGGGAGCATAGGAGCCAGAGCACCTGGGTAAATGTGGCAGCTCCTGGGAACTCTTGGAGATGCCACCCCTCCATTATCACCACTCTATTTAAACATTTGCACAACACAGGTTAGGACAAGAACACTCTGCCCCTTGTTAAGCTCACCTCACACTGGGAAGTCTTCCATGGCAACCACCAGCTTGAGAGGCCAGGCTGCACTTGTGCTAGACATCCTTTTAGTGAAACCAGTTTCCCTTTCTATAACACAAACTCTTCTTTGAGATGGAAAATGGAGGGATTTAAGGAAAATCAGTGAGATTTTATTGAGATATTGGATGTCCAGGTTTGAAGCTGAGGGGAAGACACATTTTTGAACACCTGCAATGTGTTAAGAACTATGTTAGGTGCAGGGACAGATGCCAAGATAATAGTAGGTTTGTGCACTTTAGAGCTCACTATTCAATGGTGAATGGGGGTGTGGGTATAAAAGGTATATATATCAAGTTAAAAATAAGCATAGTATAAAAGAGATATATAAACAGTACAATAGGGGCATGGAAGAGAGATTATATATAACTTGGCATTGGGTGATGAGGACAAGTTTTACAGAAGAAAGATGATATTTGAACTGAGTTTTGGTATTCACAAATGAGGGAATGGGAGATTCTTATCAGAGGCAGAGGAAAAATATGAAAATGTTAGAAAAATCAAAGAGGACATTTAGGGAGCCGTGTGGCATAAGAAGTGCACATGCATAAGTGTGGCTTAAGAACACACACATGCATAAGTGCGATGAGAGAAAATGAGGGTATGCTCAGTGGCAAATCGAAGAGAATAAAGAGTGGCAGAACCTGAGGCTGTCAAGGAGATTGGGGCCAGACCATAAAGGGATCTGTTGAGACATTTAGACTTCCTTCTGAAGGAAATGTGGAGCCACAAAGCCTCTTGTCAGAGGGAAGTGTTATGAACGGTCAGTAGTTTCCACCCTCGGGAGCTCATGGGTGGCAAATCTTGGGCTTCTATTCTAACAATGGGACTATCCTAAAGGTGAAATCAGAGAGCTCCCAACCTTTGCCCATCAGAGAAGTTTCACCGGGCTGTCCCAGGAAGCTGCAGGCCCCCACAGCCCCTTAGCCCCAGTTCCAGTCCTGCATACAGAGCACCGGATGACAGCTGGTACAGGACAGCATGCACTTGGCCTGGCCCCAATATCGCCTCTCGGGACTGTCCTCTCCTCTGCACATTTTGGACCACATTTGCTTCACATTATGGCCTACAACTCCTTGAAATTCTTGGGTCATCTTAGTTTGGCTCTGAGTTTGGTAGAACACGTTTTTTCCGAACAATTCACTGAAGTGGTCCAGCCAGCAAGAAAAAGTCCTGGCTTGACTAGAGGAAGGGCTCTTATCACTATTTAGAGTTAACTCTCAAGTAAGTACTCTCTAACTCTGGATGGAAGACTGGTGAGATGTGACACAGAACAGCCTTCAGTTCTAGCAGGAAGGGAGAGAGGTCTGCTCCCAAGTCCCCTCTTCCCTCCAGTCAATTGCCTTCCCAACTAACTGGCACCTGGGCTTAGGTGCTCAGGACATTCACCTGGGTCCCCAACATCACTAGGTGTTAGGTATGCCTCTCCTTGTTCTCCCTCTGCTTCCTGATGTACCTCTGATTTCTAGGAAACCTTCCAAACTGGCTATCATGTAGGCCACCAACATTCAACATGTCCCCAAACTGCAATTATTATCTTTCACCTGAATGCAAACCATCTGCTCTTCAAATATAGTAATTTCACACCTGGGGCACTCCTCAATCTACTGAACAACCAGCATAGCAGGAGTACCAAATCCTCAGCCATAAACAAGGGAGCAGTGGTGCTGGTACAGACATGCTGATATCAGTCACTGGCATGCCTCTGCTGAAAGCTCTTTAAGTCTCCCCCATTACATTCAGAATTAAGTTCAGCCTCTTCATCAAGCAATGCCAAATGCTGCTTTATCTGACTGCTGTCTAGTTTTTCCATTTCATCTCTTGTCACTCTCCTCCTTTCCTCACATACAAACACATCTTTTAAACCAGTCACACTGAACATTTTATTTCAAGCTCTAACTCTACCACAGAGCCTTTGCGCAAAATCTTTCCACTCCTTCACATGTCTTTTCTCCCTCTGTACCTGAAAACTCCTGCATATTCTTCAAGAATCACCCAAATTATGACATTCTTTTGGTAGACTTTTACCACAACTGCCACCGCCATTAGATTAGGTGTTTTTGTAACATTCTTTGCATAGTTCCATAATGGCATGGGCCACACTGCATTAAATTAGAATGTTTATTGTTCTTCTTTCCCTGGTTACTGAGGGCACAAAATGGGTCTTTCTTATCTGCATCCATAGAGCTTAGTTAAGTGCATGATCCATAGTTAGTGGTTAAATATACATTTGTTGCATAGATGGATCAACAAATACTTCATGTTCCTGACTTTTTCTGAACATGCCACATAAAAACTTATCTGTCACAGTCACGTTTTTTCAGAAACATTCTGAATGACCAGAAGCTAACCCCCAAAACTAATTTGGGCTGAAATAATAATTAATAAGCTAGCATCATTCCCACCTCTCTCAGCAATTACATTTCAATATTATCTTCTTGAATTCTCAAAGCAAAGAAAAATCAGCACCATTATGCTAGCCTTTATTTAAGAGTGGAAAGATTAAATATGGGAGGAGTTAAGAGATACATAGTGTTTGGGTTTCACTTTCAGTATCTTTGCTGATGTTATTCAAATTTCTTACATATGTTACAGAAACATACATGTCTTAATATGAAGAATGGATGTACAATTTCTGAACTACAGCACATAAATTTGGAAAATAGTCAAAAAAATAAGAGACTATTAATAATACTGTCAACTCCCAAAATCATGACAGATGCCTTTCTTCTATTCCTTGGAGTTAATCTAGTTTTATTCTGTGGCTTTCTGCTGGTCAGGAGGTGTGTGCTATAAGCTTCATCTGAGATTATTCTAATATATCCAAAACTCCCTTGGTGGTATTTGGAACATCAGGAGAAGTCTTTTGGCAGATATATAATCCCCCAATAGGTATTATCATCTTTTCCCTTAGTATTCAGACTTTTACTTCAAACTTCAAATTTTAGCTGGGCCCACCTCAAATAAAGACTATATTTTCTAAACTCTCTTGCAGCTTCCTATGGTTATAGGCCCATTTTTTTCCAGCTGATGGGATTAAGAAGAAATATTATATATCACTTTTGGAAAGATAGAAAACAGGCATTTCTTTTTGTGTTCTTCTTGCTACTGTGTGGGATGCAGATGCAATGACTGATGCTTCAGCAGCCATTCTAGACCAAGAGTAGAAGCAACACACAGTAGACCCAGAAAACTGCAGAAGCCAGGTCTCTGACACCATGCAGCCATGACACTAGGGCTGGTCTTCCAGTGTGTAAAATTCCACAGGAAAGAGAACTAGACTTATGCCTTATGAAAGCTACTACTATGATACATTGTCCATCTCTTGCAGCTAAACCTAATCCTAACTAAATACATATGACATCTAAAACAGCCTAAATTTGACCTAGCATATTCTATCTCTCACTCTACCACTGCCTTTGTTATCCCTTCTTATCCTTTCTTCGCAGGTCTTGTACACTTCATTATTCAAATAACTAAGTTGCTTCCTTCTGAATGCTGAAAGGCCTTGCTCCATTTTCATCTGTTTTAAGTCAGTCCAACCTCCTAGATTCTGCTCCTGTGTAATCTCCTTCCCAGCTCCCTTCCAGTAAGAGGGCATATTTCCTACCATGTGACTCCACAGAATTCTGGGTTCTGGGTTTGTTGTTGTTGTTGTTGTTGTTGTTGTTGTTGTTGTTGTTGTTTGAGACAGAGTCTTGCTCTGTCACCCAGGCTGGAATGCAGTGGTGCAATCTCAGCTCACTGCAACCTCCACCTCCCAAGTTCAAGCGATTCTCCTGTCTTAGCCTCCCAAGTAGCTGCGATTACAGGTGTGTGCCACCATACTCGGCTAATTTTTGTAGAGATGGGGTTTAGTAGAGATGGGGTTTCACCATGTTGTCCAGGCTGGTGAGAATTTTTTTTTTAACTGTCAGAATTCTTACATAGAATGTTCTGTTGTGTTATGAAGAAAAATAAGCCGATGTTGTTGTGTACCAAATGCTAAGCTATATACTTTTATAGATTATCTCATTTCATCCTACAATAACTTTATGATCTAGATATGCTTGTCTACATTTGATATATAAGAAAACTGAAGTTTAGGAAAATTTAATCACTTGCCTAAGTTGTCATAACAAGCAACTGCCAGATCTAGCATGTGAACCATATCTGTCTGATTCTGAAATGAATAAATTTTCCAGTAGGTCTTGCTACTTCCTAGCATTATGTTTGGTGGTCTGAATACATATGATCTTAAAATCTGTGAAGATCAGTGACCATGTCTTATTTCTTAGAGTCTAGTGCAGCTTCTGGCCTGTACCACATATGTAAAATATATGCTGCTTGAGAAGATCACAGATGAAACCTGCAATTACTTGGATGCACAGTTTTTCATGTTCGAGCACCCAGCACCTGAAAACCCTGCCAAGATCCCCAGAGTCTCAGTGGTTTGTTCTGGGGAGCTCAAGTGCTATGGTGGGGAGATAACAGTGAAAGATAATACTCATATATGAAACAACTTAAATAACCACATAGAATTCTGACTGAAGCCAAGAAGAAGCCTAACTCCTCTACTTCCAGCTTGCTCCAGTTCAAGCACAGGAATGGAGAATAACTCAGAACAATCTTGAAAGGATCCATGGTAATCTTGAGGCTACCCATTGGGTCCCATTCTAAGTACAATGGCAGCTTGCATAGGCCCCAGGGGCGACCTACCTCTACATATAAAATGTTATAAAGTGGCTAGCTTCTATGCATAAGGAAACTAAAAATCTGGAAATGGGGTTGCTGATCTCACATAGGCTGGCTTTTTTCTCTGACATATACACTCTGTGTATCTGATGATGAAGCAGCAGTAGCATAGCTTCTAGTCCAATCCAATGGTTGGAGACACAGAACTTGCTGTGAACCTCGGGGCTATGGGATGGCTTCTCCTTCCCACCCTGGTGTCTCCTCTTCTTCCTCTCCCTCATCCTTATTCGAGGCGCACTCCTGGATCCTCCGGTCCAGCTCAGACAAGCTCCCTTCCTGGTCTGAGCTGCTGTCTGTACTGTAATCAATCTCCTCCATGCAGGCAGGTTCATCCTCCAGTTCTGAAGGGGCGCTGCCACTACTGCTGCTGCACCTGCCATTGGGTCCCAGGAAATATGGAGAGGAAAGGAAGAAGAGGAAGGTAGACAGGGAAAATGTACAAAGGGAAAGGGAAGTAGAAGGAGGAAGATGGGGAAGAGGAGAGAGAAATGAAAAGAGAATTTAGCCAGAAAAGGAAACACATTCAATTGGTTGGAACAGGAGAGTGAAGAGTGGAAGTTTCCCGCTCTGAGTTTTAATATCAGGTCACTGCTCCTTTAAATGTGTCATATGCACACTCCCCTGTGTCCTCAACCTTGAGGCTGGGGGGAAAGTTGTATACAATTTGCAGGCTTCTTTCTTCCTTTGCCAGCAGAGTATGCATTTCTTAGCCCTATTTCCAATCAGAAGATGTGCACAGCCTCACATATTTAGAATTTTTCAAAGTAGTTTAGGCTTTAAGTGAACAATCAGAGAAGGCCATCATTGAGTGTCTGAGAATGCCACGTCATTTTCTTCCAAGAAAGAGTGGGATTGGAATGCAGGTAGACAGAACTCAAAGCCCTCATGTTTCCCACTCCAATAAACAGCACTATGAGTCATATTGCATGATTCTCCTTCATCATGATGAATGATTTATAGGAGCTGGAAAATTAATCCAGGTTGAAATTAACACATGAGAGAGAAAGTGGGCAAACAGCATTCTGCTTCTACAGTG
This sequence comes from Piliocolobus tephrosceles, assembly GCF_002776525.5. NCBI lineage: Eukaryota > Metazoa > Chordata > Mammalia > Primates > Cercopithecidae > Piliocolobus > Piliocolobus tephrosceles. The sequence continues at coordinate 97,291,770 of NC_045439.1, read as the reverse complement.
TTTGTGCTTTCTCACTTCTTATGCCCTCTCTCCAGTTTATTAACAAATGGAAGATCAACAGGGGTTGACCAGCAAGAGATAGAAGAGGGCAGTAGGAATGAACAATAACAAAAACTTTACTGCATATTGTGAGCAGGGGGAGTTTCCTCTCAAGGAGCTGTATGTCTCCCTCATTTGCATGAGGCATCTTCGTTCCTGAAGACTTTCTAATCACTCCCTACTTAGGACTTAACCAATTAGGATTAGCAGCATGCTGGGTTTCTACTCTGTGATTTATAGAAGGCAAGCACTTCATAAATCAGGCAGAGCTGTTCATCCACCTGCCTCGCCATAAACAATGAAAATGGGTAATCAGCGGCATGGTTACATGTTAGCTCGGGAAATGAATCAAAGACCAGTGTCTTAATTGTCTGCTGACTGATGTGAGCTGGTTCTGTGCTCTCCAGGCTGCGGTACCTGGAACTGAAGGTCTGGTGGGACATTGCCTGAATGGAGAGGAAGGGGAAGAGATATGAAACTTGTTTCTACAGCACCACAACATTAAATTGTTACCATATTTTACAGGATGACTTGTGAGCAATAAAGTAGCTGAGTAAAGGAAGGCAAGAGCTGCCCCAGCTGCAACACAGGTTCAAATCATCAAAAACCCTGGGAGCCTGTGCCCCACCTGCCATCATGCTAGGTATGGAGGTGTCAGTGTCATGCAACGTCAAGAGCCTGTGTTTAAATATTGGCTGTGGGACTTTGGAAAAACTGCTTAATCTCATAGAATGTCAATAATAATATCTCAATAGTTGCATTGAATACTAAATGAGAAAACACATGGATGTTGTCTAGCAGAGTATTCTGTGAAATAAAGACAATCACCACATTTTAATTCCATTGCTCTGCTGTCGATTCTGAAGAACATGGTGAAACATGGTGTGGAAGGAGAGCATGCATGTAGATTTGTTGCTTCACACCTGGGTTACTGCAATAACTATTGCAAAACCAGCCAAACTGGCACCACTAATAATTTATCTAAAACATCATTTTTATTATGCCACTTTCAAACTGTAGAACTCACAATGATGCTCCCTTGCCTATTAGTGCAATGTGAGTATTGATGAACAGGGCTTTCCTACAGTGTCCACTGTAGGAACAGTGTAGGAACAACAAGGCCAATCTTGCTTAAGTAAGGTTTTGCCTTACATCCTGCACAGTTGGCTCTAGTCACTCACGAACTTGCAGTTCTCCTGCTCATGAAGTTGTCAAGTTGTACTTGTTGTGATCATTTAGACATACCAGACGTAATGTTTTCCCAAGCATTCACAATTTCATAAAATGGTCTGCCAACCACTCAACGTACAACCAAATGCAGCATTTTTAAAAAGCTCATTTTAATTTCTACAAAATGACTATTTTGATAACTCCATCTCTTAATGAAATTTCCATTTTCTAAATATGAGCCTTTACAAATTATTTTTTTTCATTAACATGGTTATAGTCTTATTGTCAATAAGACCCATGCCTCTGTCAGATTTATGTTTATTTTATACTATAGAACACCTAGAATGTAATAAGATCATACTAGACATGCAATAAAGAGTTGCTGAATCGAACATATAACAGGGGTATATATAGAATAACCCATATTTGAATCATCTTTTGTGGAATTACTTTTATATTTATTTTTTAAAGATTTTTATATATGGATTATACCACAATTATCATGTCTGTGAATTTTAGTGATTTATAACAAATATGGTTTTCTTTGTCATTTACATAAAACACATGTAATATGTTTATATATAATAATATACATTTGATATATAATAAAATAAATATAATAGATTCCACAAATAGAATATATAATGCTTATTACATATAATATAATACATTATGTAACATATTATAAACATATATATAAATTTAGGAGTCTTAAATCATTTAACTTTATCTCTCACTCATTTGCCCAAATGCAATGTAAGCATTCTAATAATTAAGGAATTAAGATACATATTCAAGGACTTTCACTTCCGAAAAGATGGAGAAGTATTTCTACCTTTTCCTCTTCCTAATTTCCTTCAATATTATAGATTAAAATATTATATATTAAAAAAAAAAGAAGACACTGAAAGGTGGATGGAGTGGGGAGAAAAAAAGGCAGACCATATCAGGGCCTCAGGACTAGCAGGTGGAATTAGCAATGATCTCTCTGGGTTTCCTTCAGACCTCATGTACTCTAGACTTGGAGCTAGAACAGCTGAGAGCTGGAAATGTCAACAGGTGCAGATGATTAAAAGCCCCAACAAGAGCTTGTTTCCTCTAGCCACATGACGAGGAAGGGAGCAGCTTATCAAGAAAGAAAAGTTTGTTCTACTCCAGGCAAACACTACAGAATAACCAGTAGTCCCACCCCCATCCCCACCGACAAAAGCAGGGAGCCTAGGCTTCTACTCTCACCAGACTGTTAGAACATGCCCCAAACCCCCATCTCCCTCATGCTGAGGAGGAGGAGCAGGGAGAGAAGGCAGGGGCAGGAGCCAAGACTTTTATACCTACTGGGTAATAATGTGGCTTCCTCCCTTTCAATATCAGTGGAGGTTGTGTGGGGAACCTGGACCTCTACACGCAATTGTTGGTAACAAGACTGTCCCCTACCACTGGAGGACATTGAGGAGGAACTCCTGCTGCTTCTGGCCAGAGTGGAATCAGCAAAGGCCTAGTGGGGAGCTGGAATTCCCACCATGGCCCAGCAGTAGCAAGTGGTCCCTCCCCACACTGGGTGCCCCTGGAGGCCTAGTGGGGAACCTAGACTTCCACCCAACATCTGACAGTAACAACCTCCCTTTTTCTGTTGTCTGAATGGTGTCAGAGAAGATCAGCTCAAACCGAAGATTTAAATAAGATCCATAGCCTCATAGAGTAATACTCAAAATGTCCAAGTTTCAACAGAAAATCACTCATCATACCAAGAATCAGGATAATCAAGACATGCCAATACCAAGATGATACAGCTGTTAGAATTATCTGACAAGGATTTTTAAAGCATGTAAATGTTCCCATGAATAATTATGGATACACCTGAAACAAATGAAAAAAATAAAATGTCTCAGGAAAGAAATAGAAAATCCCAGCAATAAAGGTAGGGAAAATAAAGAAGAATAAATGGACACTGGAGAGGTGGGAAATCCAATAACAGAATTATAGAACTCAGTAAAAAACACAATGTCTCAGCAAAGAGATGGAAGCTATAAAGAAAAATGAAATGAAAATTTTAGAATGAAAAAATATTAAAAGCTAGATAAAGGAAACTCAATAGAGGGACTCAACAGTAGAAAGGAGAAGGCAGAGGAAAGAATCAGTGAAGCTGAAAGTAGAACAGTGGGAAAAAACCCAGTCTGAACAAAAGCATGAAAATAGACTTAAAAAAAAAAAATAGAACATTAAGACCCTGTAGGACTATTATGAAAAATTTAATCTTCATTTCACCATTGTCCCAAAAGAAGAGAGTCTGTGAAGGTATCCAAAGAAATAATGTCTGAAAATGTGCTAAACTTTGCAAAAGACATAAACCTACAGATACAAGAAACTTAGAAAACCCCCAAACAGATAAAGCCAAAGAAATCAAGGCAAAGACAGATCATAGCTAACCTTCTTCAACTAAAGACAAACTTCAAATCTTGAAAGCTGTGGGAGAAACTTTAGGGGAACAATGATATAGGGGAAAACAATTAGAATAGCAGCAAAGTTCTCATCAGAAACCACAGAGGCCAGAAGAAAATGGCACACTATTTTTCAAGTGTTGAAAGCAAAGAACTGACAACCTAATACTCTAAAACTAGCAAAGATATCCTTCCAGAATGAGGGGAAACTTAAAACATTCTCATGGGAAGTAAAGTTTTGATAATTTTTCGCCAACAAATCTACCCTAAAAGAATGGCTAAAGGAAACTCTCTAAACATAAGTAAAATAAAAAGAAATGTTTAACCGAAGCAGGCAGGACGGGCAACAAAATAGTAAAAATATGAACAAATACAGATTTTTTTCCCTAAGTTATTAAGAAGATGTTTAACAGTTGAATTAAAATTTATAAAATTGTGTGGTGTTTTTTACTATATAATACAAATATTTAAGATGTTCAACAACACTGGCTGTGAGGGAAATGCAAATTAAGACTGTGATAAGATATCACTGCCCACCTATGAAAAGAAATACAATTTTAAAGTAGTCATTATACCAAATGCTGGAGAGCAGACAGATGAGCTAGATCTCTAATACATTCCTGGTAGGAGTGTACAGCTGTTCTGGAATATAGTTTGTTAGTTTCTTTAGAAACTCAAAGCACACTTTGCAAAATGAACCAGTTACACTCTTGGACGTTACACCCAGCTGTCCACACTGACACCTGTATATGATAGTTTACAGCAGCTCTATTTGTAATAGCCAAACCTGGAAACATCCAAATGTCCAAAAATAGGTGAATGGTTAATGAACTGTGGGACCTGCATGCCGGGGAAAACTACCCAGCCACAAGAATAAATGTATTATTATTAATATTGATATTAATAGTTTTGCTGTTTGAACATTAACCAGTTAAAACTTTAATGTAATAATTTAAAAAAATTCATCCACAACAGAACAAAGATACATAAAATGCTTAGTCATAAAGGCAATAAAAACTATGTAGGTTTACATGAAAAAAGTACCACATTTCAGTGTGGGTGATAAAGTGACACTTAAATGCATACAAAGAAAATTATAAACTATTTTGAAGTAAATATTTTACTCAATTATTAAAATTTTTGAAATTGTTTGAAATGTAACTAGAAGACCAAATCACCAACAAAAACATGGAATTGGGTTAAAAGAAAAAGTTATTTAAAGAAAGGGTAATGAGGGGTTACTTGCTCTATTCATGTTAGGACCCTTTATAAGCTAGTCTAACAAAAGATAGTAAAGCTGAAGAAATAAAAGTATAGTGCAATAGAAGAGAAAGTTGGAAATGAAAACACCATTATGTATACAAGCTATTACACTATAAGAGGTTTTTTTTTTTTTTTTTTTCCTCCAAATAGAGCACCTGTGCAACAATTTTGGCATGGAAACAAGTTATAACCCTATCTCACACCATGATAAAAATGTAATTCTAAATGGCTTGAAAATATTAAGAAAATACATTTAAAAAATCAAAAGAAAACACAATTAATGTTTTCTCAAACTTATGATGGAATTCTTTCTAAATTTGACACCAAAGTCAACTGAACTCTTTAAAAAAATCTTTTAGAAATGAAACAGAAATCTAAAACCTGGTCAACATATTTAAAAGCCATATAAAAAACCAGAAAAGTTTTGCAATGTGGAAAACCATCGAATGGTCATTATCTGGAGTATTTCAAGAATTCTTAGAACTTGGCCAAACAAAATCCTCACCAATGAAAAATGATCAGGGGTAGGAAGAGAAAACTTATAAATGTAGAATACAGGGATTTAAAAAATAAGGAAAAAATTTAAAGATGAGGCTTACGCTAAGTAAAATAAGAATAGTTACTATAATGGGATGTCACTGTTCATGTATAAAATTGACACTAAATATGTGAGAAGATTATGAAGTGTTACAGTAGAGAGGGTCTAGGTAAACTGATACCTTTGCAAGTGTTGAATGGTGGCACAGTCTTTCCAGAAGGTAATCTTCAAGAATTATCAAAAGCTTTAAAAAAAAGACACAATCTTCCACCCAGATATTCAACGTCTCATTAGTTAAAAAGGTTGGCAGAGATATCTATTTTGTATACCAGGAAGTTCATTCTAGCATTGTTTACAGAAGGAAGAATACACGAGCAAAAAAAAAAAAAATTAATTCTGATATAAGATAGTCGGTATAAGATACTTGATTGTCTTTTCTGAACTCTCAAAAAATAAAAGTCCAAAAAAATTCAGTTACACTGAAATTAGAAATCGGCTTTAACTTCAAACTATAGAGTATGAAAAATGTGTGCTAAATATATTTAAGTTTGGAAAATTTAAAGAAAGAACTAAGAATGGATAAATTATTTTCCAGTTTGTCAAGCAGGCTGAGGAGTCTTCTGAAAATTACTAAGCATTCTGATAAGACCAACCAAAAATCTCTCTGAGGAATTTTAGGTTCCTGAGATTAAACTAGGAAAAGTAAGAAACATACATATATTAGTCAGGGTTCTCTAAAGGGACAGAACGAATAGGATCGATGAATATATGAAGGGGAGTTTATCGGATAATTGACTCACACGATCACAAGGTGAAGTCCCACAACAGGCCGTCCACAAACTGAGGAGCCAGAAAGCCAGTCTGAGTCCCCAAAACCTCAAAAGTAGGGAAGCTGACAGTGCAGCCTTCAGTGTGTGACTGAAGGCCTGAGAGCCCCTGGCAAATCACTGCTGTTAAGTCCAAGAGTCCAGAAGTTGAAGAACTTAGAGTCCGATGTTCAAGGGCTGGAAGCATCCAGCATGGGAGAAAGATGAAGGCCAGAAGATTCAGCCAGTCTAGTCCTTCCATGTTCTTCTGCCTGCTTTATTCTAGCTGTGCAGGCAGTTGATTAGATGGTGCCCACCCAGATTGAGGGTGGGTGTGCCTCTCCCAGTCTGCTGACTCAAATGTTAATCTCCTTTGGCAACACCCTCACAGACACATCCAGAAATAATACGTTGCATCCTTCAATCTAATCAAGTTAACACTCAGTATTAACCATCACAATATGCATCAGGCTGCAATGTTATAACCAAAGCACAGTGTGCATGGCTAGGACTGAAGGTACATCAGGCCAGGATCATTTTTCCATGACATGCACAGCTAATTCAGATGAATTGTCTTCATGTGAGGTAAGATGAAGAACAAATCAAGACTTGATATACCCAATAAATATATACAAGTATTACCGAATGTAAATTTTAAAGAATTTTAAGATTTTGAAATACAGAATTTCAAGCTACTTTTTTAACATTTATTTTAGGTTCAGGGGTATATGTGAAGGCTTGTTATACAGGTAAACTTGTGTCATGGGGGTTCGTTGTACAAATTATTTCATCACTCAGCTATTAAGCCAGTACCCAAGAGTTCTCTTTTCTGCTCCTCTCCCTCCTCCCCGCCTCTACCCTCAAGTAGATTCTAGTGTCTCTTGTTTCCTTTTTGGGTTCAAAAGTTCTCATCATTTAGCTCCCACTTATAAGTGAGAACATGTGGTATTTGATTTTCTGCTCTTGCTTTAGTTTGCTGAGGATAATGGCCTTCAGCTCCATCCATGTTCCCACAAAAGACATGCTCTCATTCTTTTTTATGGCTGCATAGTGTTCCATGGTGTATATGTACCACATTTTCTTTACCCAGTCTATCTTCGATGAGCATTTAGGTTGATTCTATATCTTTGCTATTGTGTATCATGCTGCAATAAACATTTGTATGCATGTGTCTTTGTGGTAGAACGATTTATATTCCTCTGGGTATGTACTCAGTAATGGAATTGCTGGGTTGAATGGTAGTTCTGCTTTTAGCTCTCTGAGGAATCAGCATTGTGTTTTCCTCAAAGGTTGAACTAATTTACACTCCAACCAACAGTATATGCGTTCACTTTTCTCCACCACCATGCCAGCATGTGTTATTTTTTGACTATCTAATGATACCCATTCTGACTGGTGCAAGATGGTATCTCATTGTTGTTTTCATTTGCATTTCTTCAATGATCAGTGATGTTGAGCTTTTTTTTTTCATATTCTTGCTTGACACATATTTGTCTTCTTTTGAAAAGTGTTCATGTCCTTTGCCCATTTTGTAATGGGGTTGTTTGTTTTCCTCTTGTAAATTTGTTTCAGTTCCTTATAGATGCTGGATATTAGATTGTTGTCAAATATATAGTTTGCAAATATCTTCTCTCATTCGGTAGGTTTTCTATTTACTGTGTTGATAGTTTATTTTGCTCTGCAGAAGCTGTTAAGTTTAATTGGGTCCCAGTTGTCAATTTTTGATTTTGTTTCATCTAGGACCTTCATCTAGGATCCTTGACAAAGTGGACGAAAACAAGCAATGGGAAAAAGACTACCTATTCAATAAATGGTGCCGGGATAACTGGCTAGTCATATGCAGCAGATTGAAGCTAGACCCCTTCTTTGCACTATATACAAACATTACCTCAAGATAGATTAAAACCTTAAATGTAAAACCCAAAGCTATAAAAACTCTGGAAGACAACCTAGGCAATAATACTATCCTGGACATAGAAATCAGAAAAGATTTCATGACAAAGACACCAAACACAGTCAAGCTACTTTTTAGACAGCAGAGCAGAGTTGAAGAATAAAATACTAAATCTCCAAAAAATATGTATCTATTCTGGTGCTTTAATAAAACTCTGGAGAAGTTTTATTCTGTTATTTTGTGCTTCTTTCTTCATCCATTTAATAATTTATTTACCAAATATTTATTTAGGACCAGGTGCAGTGGCTCATGTCTATAGTCTCAGCACTCAGTAGGTGTACAGGGGCAGATTACTTGGGCCTAGCAGTTCAAGACCAGCCTGGGCAACAAGGCAAAATCCCATATCTACAAAAAATACAAAAATTAGCTAGCCATAATGGCATGTGCCTGTAGTTCAGCTAGCTACTCAGGAGGCTGAGGTGGGAGGATCACCTGAGCCCAGGAGGTCAAAACTGCAGTAAGCTGAGATTACGCCACTGCACTCCAGCCTGGGTGACAGAGTGATTCTGTCTCAAAACAACAACAACAACAAAAACAAAAGAAAAACAAACAAACAAACAAAGAGCACCTACCATGAAATTAAAGATAAAAGATGAGAAGAATACATTATCATAGTTCAAAAAAAAATGAAGGTGATTAAAATTTATGGAAACCATAATCATATTTGAAGCAACAAGAATTAGGGTGGAAACCACTGGGGGGGAAATCAATGACAAGAAAATCAGAGTTGCGAAATTTACATAAAATATACTGGACATATCCAAGGAATAAAAAAATAATAAATATGAAAGAAACATTGAAAAAACCCAATGTAGCAGAGAAAATTACAATTCAAATATATAGTATGTAAGAAAGAAGTTAATAGCAGAGAAGATAACAGATGTGAAAGTAAAACAACAAAGAATCAATGTAATGGGAAAATATATTGTTTAAAGATATAATAGAAAAGACTCAAAGACAGAAAAAATTACTTGTAGCTCAAAATGTTGCATCAAATGCCAGAAATAAGAACAGACTGAATGATCCACAGCAACATATAATCTTACTTATTCAATCATCCATTCAATCCTGCAACATTGAGTACTGTCTCTATGGCAAACAGGGTGCTTAGAGCTGAGAAACATGTAAGGCACTATAGCAGTTTCAAATTCAAAGATAAAGGAAAAAAGTATACAAACATGTAAGTAGAAAAATAAATCTTCTAAAGTGAGAAACATAGACAGATTTTAATGTTCTCTACTGTGGGATAAGTGTCCCCAATGACGGAAAAGGCCAAAATAAATTAAAGTCTGACCAAATAGTTTTCTAAAAAGCCAAGTTGTTTTGCAAAAGAAAGACACTGTCTAACACGCAAGACCTCAAGAAATATAAAAGCTATTTGCTTTCCTTGGGAATGGGCATGTAGAGGGTAGAGGAAGACAGTACTTGAGAAAGTCTAGGAAACCCAAAGATTGATAAAGTGAAGATCTCAAATGGGGAATGCATGGTCAGAAAAGTGTTGATGACCATAGAACTATGTTATAATAAATATATAACTAAAGATAATCTAGAAATGATATTTACAAAACAGAATATAAATGCTATCAATCTTGTCAATGGAAAAGTGATGCTATAACTAATAAAAATAAGAAGGTATGCATGAGAAAGAAAATGCATATTGGAATAATTTATCTTTTACAGCAGAAGTCAATAGACAATATTTTAATTTAAAAAAAAAACACACAAAACATAGAGATTTAAATATGGGAAAGTAATGTTAGCAATGCAGCAAAGTTAGAAAATCTAATTACCAGAAGGGGGAAAAGGTTGACATAATATAGACATCATAGGTTATACAGATGTAGAGTTGACAATTACATTTGTGAATCATAAACTGTATAATTCTTGTTGGTGAAAACTTGAGGCCCCATCAGAAACAAATACAAAATTACCATGTAGGTATTTTTTTTTAAACCCAGGGTATATGGAACTCTCTTGAGATGGGGTGAAGACTACAGTGTGCTGAAGTCTCACAATAACAAATCGTAAGTCAAATAAGGAAATAATCCACCTTGAGCAAGACTCAGCAGATACAAAAAGCAGCAAAAGCAGACACTCACAAACTTGAAATATTATGACAATTTGGAAAAGACTATAGAATGGTTATATTTGAAATAATTAATAAATTAGAATAAGTTCTGGAAACATAATGAAAGAACAAGATATTTTTGGGGAAAAAAGTAGATTTAAATATTAAACAGATTTTTCTCTAAATGAAAAAAAGATTTTAACAAAAAGCTTAATAGAATGGTTAAATTCACAAAAGACATAGTTCAGCAAAGATAATAAACAAGAAGGAATTTTTTAAAAGTAGTGTTTAGGGTAAATTGGTAAGAGCTAATATTTAAAAAGATAATAGTTGAAAGATAGAGTCTTGAAGCAATATTCTAGAAACCAGAAAAAAATAGGAAATACATGAAGTTCATAATTAAATGCATCATAATAAACATCAATAAAGAAGGACAAATCTTAGAAAACTTGAGAAATAAAGACAGATTTTCCTTAAATAAGTGACATTTAGATCAACAATAAATTTTCCATAAAGACAAATTAAATAAGGGAAACTAGGTGAAAGGAATTTTCTGTGGTATCTTTGCAATGTTTCTATAAATGTAAAATTATTCTAAATTTAACGCTTAATTCGCAAAAGCAAAAACAAACAAATAAATACAAATCTTAAAGCCAGGCAGAAAAAAGAAATCAATTAATGTCTTGACAATGCTGAGGGAAAATGAACCCCAAACTGCAATTCTATACTCAAAAAAATCCCTTTATTTCTTTTGCATGAGGATGAAATAAATACATCTTCCTATGGAGGAACCACTGCTAAAAAAAACTACTATAGTATATAGCTCAGTAAGAAGAAAATGGAGGTCAAGAAATACACGCAAATGCAAAGATAATTTTTTAAAAAACAAACAAACAAAAAAAAACTAAAAATGCCAGATAAAGAACTGGAAAGTATACTCTTGTAGGCTGACAGTGGTTATACTTAGATAATGAGAATAAGATGATATAAGGTATAGGTTATATTTTTATGTATCAATATTTTCTATATTTTTCTCAAGGCTTAAAATGAGTATTTTAATGAGAAAAAAAGAGAATATTATAATGTTTTACATGTAAAAATATAGAAGAAAAGCTAGGAAAAGAAAAGAGGGGGGAAAAAGAGAAAGAAGAAAAGAGTAAAAAGAGAAAAAGGAAAAAGTAGAAGGAAGAAAGAAAGGAAAAAAGAAAGGGAAGGAGGGAGAGAAGGAGGGAAGATGAAAGAAAGAAGGACTAAAAGGGGATGGATACAAAAAGATGAAACACTGTTGTTAGGTGTCCCTGGCAAGTGGTCAGAGTCACTGTGTTCTGCCGCCACTTAACCCATTATCTTATTCCCTTTGAACAAAGTCGTTCAGATCAAGCAAAATGCAATAAAACTGCCTTGACACTCCTGCCAACCTTTCCATCTTGAAGGCAAAGTTTGCATCCAGCTCTTTTAAATCTTCCTTGAGAACATCAGCCTCTCCCTTCTTTCACTTGTCTGAGCACTTCGTTGGAACACTCTCTTCGACTGGATACTTGTATTTTGTTTAATATGACTGGCAGTTGTAAGAAGCAATTCTGTGTGTGTTGGCCTCCTACTGGTTTCACAACTGCTACTTGCACTGCCCTTGTGCCCAGGGCAGTGCGGAATACTTAATAGATACCAAATCGCCTTCAATCTCATTAACCGTTTGCTCATTCCAGATAATTCCCCATTCTCATAAAGAGCCTCACCCTTAAGTTAGCCTAGCAGACTAGAAGAGCAACACAGCCCTGGTGTCCAGGAGAATCTTCTTCTAAGGGCAGGATTCTACATGCCAGAGAGCAGACAGCAGCTTCTAAAATAAAGCTCCAACATCATTCGGAGTTGCTCTCTCTGCAGCTCACAGATTCAGCTCCCTCAGGATGAAATACATATGTTAAGGATGGTTACAGTAACTTCAGCAATAGTAGATGTTAGCTATTCTCTCTCTCTCCTCCCTCTTGATTTTTCAAAGCTGATGAATTCAATTCGTACTCACCACTTGCGACTGAAATTAAATATAAATAAAAGGAAACAGCATTATAGCATCATGCATAAATCAAACAGTAGTTCCATTGATAGAATGGGCTTTAATATTGAGATGTGGGAAATAAATGGAGAAAACACCTGAAAATTGATTTTATTTCCCCCTTTCACCAGGAAGCTTTGATGTCCTGTAAACACACATTCAAAAGTAAAGTCACTTTGGGTGGTATTGGAGAGTCATGGTGTAGGGGCGAAGTATAAATCAGAAACAAAACATAAAATTGGAGTCAGATAAGTAATTGTAGGTTTGAATCCTTCTCCAAATACCAAGTGAGAGACAGGAATTTGCCTTCTCTGAGCTTTGCTGTCTTCATCTGTAAAATGGGAATTTTATTGTTTTTCTTCTTGAAATTATATACATAGAAATTAATGCCATAGCATAAACCTCTTCGTTTTGAAATGAAGCACTTAAAAACAAATGCCATAGCACAAAACCTCACACATAGTCACTCGACTGAATTTTTATTCTCCTTTCCTTTCTACACTTTGGAGACAAAGTATGAAAATAATTTTCTCCTGGCAAGTTCACCATCCTCATCCTCAAACATAAACCTATATAAATGCAGCTTTCAGACAGTCTCTAAGCAAAGCCATTAAGAAGACTCTATCCCTTGCCGTTCTTCCAAGCCAGCCTATACAGCAATTTGCAAATTTATGATGTGATAAATAGAATTTCTTTGTTTTGATTTTTCATTTGCATATTTATTGAGATATGACGATCTTAATTAGTTCTGCTTTTTTTTGTTTTGTTTGTTTTCTTGGTTGGGAAAAGACAGCTTCCTATAGTGAAAAATAATTCTGCATGCTAACAGGGTGAACAAAACCCAGCCTGTGGCAGTCCTTGATGTTAATGCTGATTTAAACGCAGCTTCATGGATTCTTTTTCTCACTTGTTTTCTCTTTAAATGCTGAGGTAATGCTCAAGACTTGGGTGAATGCCAGACCTCAAGAGGCAGCCACCTACTGAGAAGCAAGAGGCGAACACTTAAAATTCCAAACACTCAGATTCATCCAGCATGCTCTCCCAGCTACCTGTCACCCATCTCCCTCCTGAAAAAGCTGAGTTCCACCGAATGCCTCCTTCTAATGAAACACAACTCTGGCTGCATCTCAGTTTTTGCAGGCTAGAAAAGAGCAACTCTGAATTCTCTGGGTGAGTGAGTCCTGGAAGCAATATTTAGTGGTGTTGCCCACACCCTGCTATTCTCCCTTGACCTTCTATCTACTTTCTCCAGGAGCAGAGCTGTGTGAATGCTGTGCTCCATCTAAGAGGCATGAGCAGCCTATTACACAACTCATCCACACTTACAGACACACTGAGTATGCCCACCACGAATGTCTCAACATCATCACCTAGGACAATTAGCATGGTTCCCTAGGGTTTTGTGTTTGTCAGCTTCACACCATCACAAAGTCTGTCCCTGAGTTAACACATTTAAGAGGAAGGGCATAATTTATTATTGCCCATTTTTTCTTATTAACTCCAATAATGGAGCATTTTCTATGTACAGAGAAAAGCAGTAGGCACTGTTGAGAAAAGAATAAAAATAAACATTGCCAATCACCTACTGTGTGCCAGGTGCTTTGCCATTGTTCTCTCTTGAAATATAATCAAATAAACAAATCTATGGGGTATATCTTATCAATCCGACTTAACAGTTAGAAAAAGAGGTTTAGAAGTTTAGATAATTTTCCCAATATCTTAAAGCTGCACATGGCATAGAGAATGTGTGATAATTAGATAAGACCAAGGATTCCTGTATCCCTTGATTCAATCAACAAATATTTATAAAGTCTACTTTGCCTAAGGAAGAACTGGAATGAGGTGTTCATTCAGCCCAAATCAAAGTCATGAACTCTGTTACATGATCTAGAGCTCTAGAAAAATATCCAGTCATTTCCACATAAAAAGTCATGGAAATAAATGTCCTATTTCTTATTGAACAAGTGTACCCTACATAGTATGGGGAGATGCGGTCCAAACTCTTTATGAAAATAGAAATGTAGAATAAAATAGGAAGAAAGTGGGAGAGAGTGGGTTAATGAGGAAATGAATGAAAGCAAAATTGAGGGAGAGGAGAGACGGTGTTTGAAGTGTTTAGTAAAACTTGCTGAATCAATTCATCAGCAAGTGCTTTTCTCTTAAGTTCTCATAACTTATGAAAAAATGGGTTGACCTAAGTGGTCTAAAGGAAAAGATATATAAGAGGCTGGTTCACTGAGAGTGTGGTCAATAGTTAAAAGTTTAACATTTATATGAGAGGACCTCTGAGTATTGAGTGGCCCATTGATGTTTCAGACATGTAATTCAAACTATTTACCTAATTAGTTGATGAAACTCCACTGAGCCAAACCACATTCATTTGCTCAGTCCTTCTGTTTAGAAACTTATTCAGTGTTAAAATACAGCTGGGTTTTGGCGTGCATGGTTGGCTGTACTGTGTAGCTAAGGGACCAAGAGAAGTTAACAAATCTGTATAGGTATCAAAATCAAGGTCATAATGACCCATGCCACTTGAGTAGAGAAGGTGTTTGTGGGCAAGCCAGTTTGTCACTTTAGCAATGAATGATGATGCTGTTGCTCAAGCTACTATTGTTTCAGCATTCAAAAGATACCCACTCCTATGCTTGTTTTCTATCTTTTTCCCATTATTTCTTGTTGAATCGTGTCAGATACATTCTACTGGATATCTGTGGGTCATTGCTAAACTGATACAGTGTAATCAGGTATAGCTAAGATATTTTACCATTTGGTATAATACATTCCCTTAAGCAGTGGAACACATGGTGCAATGTCAGATCTTTCCTTGCAATGGGTCAAGGAAAACACTTCACAGGGAGATGGGATCATCTCACTTAACTACACTGCTGTAAAGCTCATCAATGTCTTTCTAAAGTTTACAAAGGAACATTTTCTCATTGTCTGAAAAGAAATCAAAGCATCCAACCCAAATCTTCTTAAGCTGATAAGAAACTTCAGCAAAGTCTCAGGATACTACATCAATGTGCAAAAATTGCTAGCATTCCTATAGACCAACAACAGGCAAGCAGACAGCCAAATCATGAATGGACTCCCATTCACAATTGCTACAAAAATAATAAAATACCTAGGAATAACACAGCCAGCGATGGAAGTGAAGGACTTCTTCAATCACTGCTCAAGGAAATCAGAAAGGACACAAATACATGAAAAAACATTTCCTGTTCATGGATGGGAAGAATTAATATTGTGAAAATGGCCATACTGTCCAAAAAAATTTATAGATTCAATGCTATTTCCATTAAACTATCATTGACATTCTTCACAGAATTAGGAAAAACTATTTCAAAATTCATATGAAACCAAAAAAGAGCCCGAATAGTGAGGATAATCCTAAGCAAAAAGAACAAAGGTGGAGGCATTATGCTACCTGACTTCAAACTATACTACAAGGCTAAAGTAACCACAACAGCATGGTACGGGTACCAAAACAGACCAGTGGAATAAAGAACTCAGCAACAAGACCACACACCTACAACCATCTGATCTTCAACAAACCTGACAAAAATAAGCAATAGGAAAAGAATTATCTGTTTAATCAATGACTCTGGAAAAACTGCCTAGCCATATGCAGAAAATTGAAACTGAACATCTTCCTTATGCCTTACATAAAAATTAACTGAAGATGGGTTAAATGCTTAAATGTAAATCCCAAAACTATAAAAACACTAGAAGAAAATCTAGGCAATACCATTGAGGATACAGGCATAGGTAAAGATTTTATAACAAAAACACCAAAAACAATTGCAACAAAAGTAAAAGTTGACAAATGGAGTCTAATTAAACTAATGAGCTTCTGCATGGCAAAAGAAATGATTATCAGAGTGAACAACTTACAGAATGGGAGACAATTTTTGCAATCTATTCATCTGAAAACTGTCTAATACACAGAGTCTACAAGGAACTTAAACAATTTTATAAGAAAATAAAACATTAAAAAGTGGGCAAATGATATGAACAGACACTTCTCAGAAGAAGACATTCATGCAGCCAACAAACGTGAAAAAAAAAGCTCAACACCACTGATCATTAGAGAAATACAAATCAAAACCACAGTGCGATACTATCTCAAGTCAATCAGAATGGTGACTATTAAAAAGTCCAGAAACAACAGATGCTGGCAAGACTGCAGAGAAAAAGGAACATTTTTACATGGTTGGTGGGACTATAAATTAGTTCAACCATTGTGGAAGACAGTGTGGGTGATTCCTCAAAGATCTAGAGGCAGAAATACCATTTGACCCAGTAATCCCATTAGAGGATATGTACCCAAAGGAATATAAATCATTCTATTATAAAGATACATGCATGTGTATGTTCATTGCAGCACTATTCACAATAGCAAAGTCATGCAATCAACCTACATGCCCATCAATGATAGACTGAATAAAGAAAATGTGGTACACATACACCATGGAATACTATGCAGCCATAAAAGGAATGAGATCATGTCCTTTGCAGGAACACGGATGGAGCTGCAAACTCCTCAGCAAACTAATACAGGAACTGAAAACCAAACACCACATGTTCTCACTTATAAGTGGGAGCTGAACAATGAGAATACGTGGACAGATGGAGGGGAATAACACACACTGGGGGCTAGGTTGGGGAAGGGATCGCATCAGGAAGAATAGCTAATGGATGTTGGGCTTAATACCTAGGTGATAGGTTGATCTGTGCAGCAAACCACCATAGCACATGTTTACCTGTATAAGAAACCTGCACATCCTACACGTGTACTCGAGAACTTAGAATAACAGTCAATGAAAAGTAAACCACAAATACCCCCCACTCGCCCCCCAAAAAAGAAGATCAGAGCATCTGGAAAGAAGTATAGATTTGCTGAAGTCACTTAGATTTCAGTTTAATTTGTGGTCAAACTTTCTATGGTAACTGGTATCACCACCCTAATTTTCTATTAGAAAGACTTTTCTATCTTATATGCTTCAAAACAACAAAGAAATAAAATGGGTTACTGGCTGTAAACTAAGCCACGTAAGGATAAACTATGGCATAGGGAAAGGTCAGGAATGACTTTTCAGTGAATGGAAAACAAATTATAAACTTTTTAAAAGTAAACATAAGATTTGATCCTTTGAAAAGTTAAAAGATAATATGCATTTATTTTCTGACCTAATTTTATAGATGTTTTCTTTAGTGCCAGTCTTCACTTGTTATATAACTCTTACTATTATAAGTGCTTATATATTGTTAGTCTTGAATGTCATCTATTGCTCCAGCCAATGAATGTAGCATGCACTTTCCTCATTTCTAAAAGTGCTCATTTTTAACCCTCTGCAGCTTTCTCTTTCTGATATTATTTTATGTTCTGATTAACAGTTTTGACTCATAATGGTTCATGAAAGACATGCAAATAATCATGCTAGAGGTACCTAGACATGAATGCTATGTTTTAAAGCAGCTTGAGGCCACAAGCATGTTTAAGGAAATGAAGGGTAAGGAAACAGATGGAAAATGTCCAAGGTCAGTGTATATCCCCAATGAGATCTCTGAGAAATCCCCTCGCGCTGAGCTTTAGGACCACCCCACTCCCTCCCTCTTATCCTCAGATAACTTCATTTTATACCTAGATCTTCTTTGGTTACCATTTTCTCCTCAAATTATTGACACACATACATCCTAGATGTAATTCTGGCTAACAAACCTTGCAAAGAATCGACAGTGTGAATTTCAGCATCACTGTTACCTTTAAAATACAGGTATATGATTCATCTGTAGCTCTATAGTTTATATGGATTGGTGCATTCTTTTTTTTTTTTTTCTGAAGACAGCTCCAGTCTTCTGAATACTTAGTTTCCACTGGACAGTCTAATCTCTTTCTATGAGGTTGCCCTAAGGTGAGTGGTGCTGGCCAGGTCACTTCTCATACAATCAGACCCATCATCGGGCTTCTTAGAATGAATGGTGCTGAGGATGCCTTGACTTAAGGCAATAGAACTGGTCATGGTCCATGTAATTCTCGTTTCTCTGCTGGTCCCAAGGGACTGAAGTTATTGATCTCTGTGGGCCCAAATGTAAAGGATCCAGCTTCCCAAGCCTTGATGTTCCCACAAGATACACCTCCTTTTTCTCATCTTTGGCATGTAGAGGCAGCTGGAGTGGTGTGAGATTGTAATTCTAACCTCTTCTTCATTGTTACGTTTTTCTCATTCTTCCCCAGAGGGTTTAGAGTAAATGGAAGGCAAATTAAAGCTTCCTGGGGCTTATACACATCATGATGAATCCACACCTCTGTGTAGTGATCCCCTTTTCCAAGGGTCCAGAGAGGGGATACATTTTTTCTCTTTTCTGTTTTCTTTGCTTTCTTTCTTTTCTTTCTTTCTTCCTGTCTTTCTCTCTTCTTTTCTTTTATCTTTCTTTCTTTCTTTCTTTCTTTCTTTCTTTCTTTCTTTCTTTCTTTCTTTATTTCTTTCTTTACACTAATTCAGTTGGAAAATTGTGGAAGTCCTTTGACATTATAACACTGTCTCCTGTGAGGTGCATATTCCTAACTGTATGATCTGTGGCTAAAAGAATCTTGGTGAGGTGCATGGAACCATGTCAGGGAATTAAAAGAGAAATGACAATTGTAAAGTTCAAAGTCAGAAACTCATCTCTATAGGGACTATGTTTTAAGGATTTGTATAGCTTTTATTCAAACAGTATTTCTATTTTCACAAACACTTCCTCCTCACTCAACTCAGAATGCCTGTATATGCTAGGAACTAAAAGTTTAAAATGAAAGCATAGCAGAATATGGCTTAAGAGAGATGCTTAAACAATACTAGAGGTGCAGGCATAAACTGTGCAAAAGCCCTGTAGAGCTCAGTGAAGTCTGAGTTCAGGCAGGTGGATGTGAGCAGTTAGGCAGGTGAGTGTTAATGAAAGAGATGCTTATCTTTAGAATTGAGGTCTATAGTTCAAATGATAGAAAAAGTTTAAAAGTAACAGTCAAGATGGATAGATTAGATAGACAAATGGTAGGTAGGTAGGTAGATAGATAGATAGATACATAGATGGAATGATAGAGGATAGATGGCAGAATGATAGATAGATATACTTTACACATATACCTTTACATATATGTACCTTATTATTTCTATTTGTTTTAATAAATTACATTTATGAATCAGAATCTTTACATAAACAGTCTAATTGGAATTTACTGAGTGTTAATATCTTAGGTACACATTATGAGCAAAGCCTTCTCACTGTGGGAACTCTGTAAGCACTCCACTAACCTTGGGCATTCTCTGCCCCTTAAATTAATAGAGCTTTGATCTGTGTCATCTTCTATTTTGGAGACTTGGTATTACATACTTGGTGAGAGAAAGGAGCTTCCAAAACCTTGTCTTTGCTTATTTCTTCATCTCAGTTTTCAACTACATGCTCCTACCTAATCCCTTCATTAGAATTAACTTGGTCTCTCGCCTCTCCTCAAGTACGCTTGGGGCCTTGCTGTTCTCTGACTGGGCCCAAGCTGACTCTACCTGGAATGCCATCCTTCTTGCCACTGCTAATTGAAAACTCTAACATAGCTTAAGATAAGCCCAATGTTACTTCCTCCATAAAAACATCCATGACCATGCAAGATTAAAAATAATTACCCATTTGATTTTAATGCATTTATTCACCATATGGTCCCTTAGAGGCCAGAGACATATTTTTATTAATTTATAATCCTCATGGTTCTTATCCTTTGTCTTATACATAGAATATGCCCAAAACAAATGCTAATTAAAGAAGGGCAGAATAATTCTCTTTTTTAAACTTCAGAAATATACACTCCACCTCCAGATTAGGGATAACCAAATATCTCTGCTGCTTTCATTACACCATACACAGAAATGGAAGGGGCAGGAATGTTTAAGAGAATTCATACCTTAAACTGTTAAACTGCAAAAGTGATAGTGCTAACGTGGGCCATTTCTTCCCAAAATAACTTGCTCTAACTTCAAGTTAATTGGCAATTTTATAGGCGATTTTAGTACACTTGGCATAGGAAAATATACTAATACAAAATACAAATATTTGTATTCTATTTTACTGTCTGTTCTATCTTTGTGTTTTATTTTGCTTCTTACTTCATATGAAGTATGAGAACAGGATGTTTACAGTTTAGATAAAGAATGTACAGATGGATAAAAGTCCAAAACTTGCATGATGGGGTGGATGTTTAAGAGCCTATAGGAAAAAAACAAAAATCAGCAACGCTATTTAAAGACTCTATTTTGTTATCTTGGAACTGTCTCCCAAATCCTGTGTTTCTATCAGGCTCTCAGGTTTCAGATAAAAGGATTTAGTGTTGCTATTGTTACAGACTAAAAGAATTCTTTACACAGGCCTTTTTGTTGTAAGAGCAAAATCAAATCTCCTTGCCTTCTGAAACACCCAGGGATTCTAAGGAGTTTACAGAGCAATGAATTTCAATCTCAGTTGTAGGAAGAAAACCAGATGGCTCTTGGTCTCAGAGCATGGAGTAAGTTATGCTACCACCTACCATTGACTCTGGAGTAAAGCCACAATTCTGTAGATGTCTCATTCTATTTTAGTTAGAAGTAACACATTTACAGTTACCTATATCTTATTGCTTTTTCACATACATTTTTCCTGACAATGAAATTACATTACAGTCAGGTAGCATGGCCATGGATACAAGTATTATAAATATCATTGGGAGAAATCACTGTGTAAGTGAAATAAGAATGAAGGATTTATGTTTAGTAAATATAATACGATATAGACAATGTCACTCTTTTTTACTTTTAAGTAGGTAAATAATCAACATATGGTATTTTAATAGTTGTGAAGTGTTTAGAATGGACTCCCATATTGTTCAAGTCAACTGCCAAGAAACCTTGTCTTTTCACAAGATGTGTTAGCGAAAGCTGTCAGTACCTTCAGAGGGAGGTTACCCCAATCCGATAAACCAATTTTAATTTATCCCACATTCAGTTCTATAGTAATTTCATTAATGGGAAATTAATTTATGTAATCAATTTTACTATAAATATGACTATTAACCTTCAAGGACACATTTTGATTTGAACAGTTGAGAAGTCACATCTTGAATTGGGTTAGCCAAAAAAAAGAAAAGAAAACAAGGATATATTTTCAATGACAATTATAAGCTTTTTTGAATATCAAAATCTTTAGTAGAAAGGAGACTCAGGATCATAACAATGACAGGACATAAGAACTGAGAGTGTTCTGTGAGAAGTAAGTCAGAGAACTTTGTCACAGGGAGTCAAACAATAAGTATTACTGTAGGAGGGATTGTGGTAAGTTATTATAGACATCGTAATAAGATATGCCACATACAAATGATAAAACAATTTAAGATAATGCATAATATGTTATAGCAACTTGGCATAAGAAAGAAGTGAATTAATGTACTTAACAAAACCATGATACTGTATTACAAGAATCATAACAAAGAACAGTATATGTGTGTGTGTGTGTGTGCATGTAAAGTTATTTTACACATTATATATAATTAAACTAGGTTACATATTATAATTTATTTCAAAAGCTTTCTAAATGTAAATAAAAATAGCATTGTAAAATAGATGTTTCAGCATCATCTGGTAGCATATGTTCTATTAGGTAGTTCTTTTTTATTTACTAATTACTGAACAACATAGCAGCTACAAGAAGAAGTACAATGCACAGTAAAGCACATCTTCTGTATCTGAGAGCTCACTGAGAGGCATTTTGTGAGACACTTTAAATAAATTACCTCATTTTACTCAATGGCATTGCTTTATAGTGTTTGTTTGTTTGTTTTTGACACAAAGTCTGGCTCTATCACCCAGACTGGAGAGCAGTGGTACAATCTCAGCTTACTCCAGCCTCTATTTCCCAGGTTCAAGTGGTTCTCCTACCTCAGCCTCCAGAGTAGCTGGGAATACAGGCTCACACTACCATATCTGGCTGATTTTTGTATTTGTGGTAGAGGAAGGATTTCACCATGTTTCCAGGCTGTTCTCCAACTCCTGAACTGAAGTGACTGCCCGCCTCAGCCTCACAAAGGGCTGGGATTACAGGCGTGAGCCACTGCACCTAGCCTATAGTTTGTTTTTAACTTTTTATTTTAAAACACAGTAGTCCCCTTTTATCCACAGTTTCACTTTCCAGGGTTTCAGTTACATGAGGTCAACCTTGGTCCAAAAACAATGAATGGAAAGTTCCAGGAATAAACAAATAGTAAGTTTTAAATAGTGCACAGGTCTGTGTAGCGTGATGAGATCTTGTGTTGTCCCACTCCATCCTGGCCTGAACATGAATCCTCCCTTTGTCCAGCAAAATCACCCTGTGTACACTACCTGCCCATTTGTCACTCAACTATCCTGGTTACCAGATCCATTGTCATTATGTTGAAGTACTTATGTTCAAGTAACCCTTGTTGGACTTAGTAATGGCCCCAAAGTGCAATAGCGATGCTGGTGATTCTGATGTGCCAAGAGAAGTAGTAAGGTCAAAAGGTGAAAGTTCTCAACTTAATGAGGAAAGAAAAAGTATGCTGAAGTTTCTAAGATCTATGGTAAGGATGAATATTCTATCCATGGACCTAAAGAAGAAAAACAATTAGTGCATAGTATATATAGAGTTCAGTACTATCTGCAATTTCAGGCATCCACGGGGGGTTCTTATAACTTATCCTTTGTGGAAAGGAGGGACTACTGTATACATATTCTGGTACTGATTTGTTACTCAGTGTGCCTAGGCCATATAAATCCTAAATGCACTAAACTTCTTACAGTCACTAATTCATTAATTCATCCATTCATTCAACAAATATATATCATTAGTCTACAAATTGTATTTATCTACTCATTAATTTAGGAAAAAATAATGGAAGAAGGAAAGAAAAGCAACCTTTCTTCCACCTACCTACCATGTGCTAGGGATATTACTGGGCACAGCAATAGAAAAGAGCCTAGAAGTGGAGTTGGGGGTGAGATGGGCTTGGAGATCAATTACAGTATTGTTTGGTGAATGTTCTAGCAGAGGAACAGGCAACATACTCTGGGAGCTCAGCAGATGGAATCAGTAACTCTGTCAGGGGGAGGCAGGAAAGGTGTCTCTAAAGGAGAACATGTGAGATTTTCTCCAGGTTCAGAAGCAACGAAAGGACACTACAGGGAGAAGAATCCCACATACAAAATCCAGCATTATGGGAGACCATAGTGTGCACAGTGAATGCCAGTGTTGGAAGTGTAAGCTGTGTGTGGATTCTAGTGGGACTTGAAGCTAGGAAGATGGAGGCCTGAAGCTGAGGAGCTGGTTAGCCAGGGAAAGAAAATCAGACTTAATTTTACAGGTCATTTTATGTTGTGTTTCTAAAGAAGATGCTGAAGCACACTCCATTTTATTAGCATTAGATGTAATTATTTAAATATAACTTGTTTGAAATTAGCTGTTTAATTTAAAAAACATAATGAATTGAAGCAATGTTTTAAATAATAATATTTGACATCTATTAATGAGGATATAATTAGATGTGCTATTAAAAACTTAATGCAATACCAATATTTTCTCATAAAGTAAAGTGAAGAATACTAACTACCATGCAACCCCTCAACTTCTCTAAATTCATTTCAAAATCCACATCTCTGGCAAGAATCACTCATATTTTAAAAATCTGTTTGAAATTTCTCCACATAAACTTATGTAAGTGTAAGAAAATTCTAGTACTATTTTTATTGGAAATACGTTTTTTTAAAAAAAGAGAGAGAGAAAAGATTTCCGTTAGGTTCCTGTCCAATTTTTTTTTAATAAAGACCTCCCTCTCCTCTCAGACTTAGGATGATTTAGAAAAAATGCCTCCAGTGAGTTGTCATTTAGTTACAGAGTATCAGAAAGGGTCCAGACAAGATTGACTCTAACAGAGTTGGCCTTGAATTGATCCAGAAAATAATGCCAACTCAACTCCATGGAGAACTTAGTAGGTGCAAATCACCCTATAGACCATTTTATATGCATTTTTACTTTAATTTTCAGACAAGCCCAATTAATTAACTATTATTAATATATCTAAATTTTATATGAGAAAAGTGAAGCTTAAAAACGTGGGTGATTTGTCTAGGTCACTCAACTCAAAATTAGTAGTGTCAGAACAAACTCTGAGATTTTGTAGACAATTTTTTACTGGGAGAAATGGTGTAGTGACTTCAGAAGGATAGGATTCAATTAATATTACAAAGAGTCATAAAATGTGTACATAGAGATGTTTTACTATTTGATTTGAACATTGCATTTCAGAGGTAAATATCTGATCTTCGCTACTGGTTACCCAGGAAATGACATCGATGGGGCATGAGATTCTGGATACCACCCCAGTTATTTAATTCTGTGGAAGTGATTAGGAAACAAAGTACAGCAAGTTCTTCTCAAAAAACCATTGTCATGAGAGATCAACTCAGACTCAAGGGCTAGGTAGCAGTATCATGGTGACCTGTGTTACACCGCAAATTTTTGTAGGTCAAGAGAGGTTGGATAACGGCAATTTCATAGTTTCCCATTTAATACAACTCGATCTTCTTATTGAAAGGTAACTGATATGGTTTGGATCTGTGTCCCCACCAAATCCCATGTTCAGTTATAATCCCCAATGTTGGAGGTGGGGGCTGGCGGGAGGTGACTGGATCATCAGGGCAGTTTCTCATGGTTTAGCACCATCCCCTTTTGGTACTGCATAGTGAGTGAGTTCTCATGAGATCTGTTTATTTAAAAGTGTGTAAACCTAGCCCACATGGCAAAACCCCATCTCTACTAAAAACACAAAAATTAGTCAGGCGTGGTGGCACATAGCTGTAATCCCAGCTACTCGGGAGCCTGAGGTAGGAGAATTGCTTAAACCTGGGAGGCAGAGGTTACAGTGAGCTGAGAGCACACCACTGCACTCTAGCCTGCATGACAGAGTGAGACTTTATCATAGATTCATAGATAGATAGATAGATAGATAGATAGATAGATAGATAGATACCCCTCTGCCATCTTCCTCCTGCCCTGGCCATGTAAAGGTATTTCTTTATAGCAGTACAAGATAGACTAATACAGTAACCTTGGCAAGGTATACAGAATGAAGTGGGGGAAAGGGAAAAAGAAACCAAGTTAGAACTTTTGTGGTGACACAGGCAAGGAAGAATGACTGTTTTCATAAAAGCAGCTTTACAAGGAGAGGTTGAATATGTTCCTGAATCATTTCCAAACTAAAATGACAGATTGCCAAGTGGACATAAGAGGCGAGAACATGAGAATCACCAGGAGGTTGCTGGGGTTTGCAGTAAAAGATATTGAGAGAATTCCACAAGATTTGGTTCCTTTCAATGTCAAGAATTTTGAAAAAAGAAAAGTTTCTTCACATTTCTATAGACTTTATTCTAGATGCCATAATTGAGTCCATGCTACTTCAAAAAATTGCATTTCTGTCTTAAAAACAAATGATTAAAAAACAAATGACGAAACCTAGACTCCTCATGTCGCAAAATGGAGCTTAGCATGTCTGGTGAGGAAGAAGGGGAGACGAGACCTGCCCGCCGTGCACACTAACTGTCACCCATCCCATCAGTGTGGGGTGCAGTTCCACCTCTCTGCAGATACTGAGCTAGCACTTACCAGGAGGCAGGCTCAGGACTGGGTGTGCAGTTGAAGAACACACTGCCTCCCCCTCCCCTGCCCTCCTAGGCGAGGAGGTGGTCAGTTCAATGGGAATTTACAGTAAGAACCACGGATGTTGTAAAAGGCCAAGGCTGCAGGAGAAGAGTAAAGGGCTCTTACCTTATCTAGTATGTTTTGATGTCCCTATACACACACATACACATGCACACACAGTGGCACATACACACATGTACACCCACATACATATGCACACACACCCATACCCAGCAACGCATATGCAAATGCAGATATGCACACATGTACATACTCACATCCATACACATGCACACAATTCATATCTGCACATACACAAATGCCTGTGCACGTGTGTATGCACACACAGTCACTGCTGCATACACATACCACCCCTGTGCATACCTAGACACACAGGACCACCCCCAAGCTCACTCCTTCTCACGGGGAACCTTCTCACTACTATTGAGACTCAAAGAATTTTTTTTTCTGTCAGCCTTCCTTGGCCCTCCTGACATAAACAATTGTTCCTAAGCTTCTCCATCCCCTGCTCCATGCTTGAAATGTTTACAAGTTTGCTCCCTGTTTCCCCTTTTGTCCTGATGATTTTATTAACAGTTTTGAATAGCATTTCACATGAATGGCAGCTCCCAGTGAACGGTCTGCAACTCTGAGGTTGTGAGTCCTGTAAATGAGCTAATTTCTTACTTTATCACTGATATAATTTTATAGTGTGCTTTTCAAATGCATTTAGGTCAAGGAAAGCCTTTATTGGTACCTAAAGCTGAGATTCAGCAAGCTCTGAGATTCCATTGTCTGTTGACAGTAAAAAGAAAACAAGGAAAGAAAAATGTAAATGTCTGCACTGGGTTTCTTCTCTGACAGGCACTGTTGCTGAGGAACGCTCTAGTGATCCATCACTTAACACGACTCCACTAGTCTCAGGCCAAGGTTAACACGTTGCTTCTCTTTCCTTTTTAAGCATCTCCTGCATCTGCTGTTTGCTTTCCTTTACGGGAACTCCCAGATTTTTGCCTAAGGAAACTGAAGTTTCTCTTGGTGGCGGAACGACAAGACATGGTCCCATGGGTATTCTGGCAACATCCCCCATCGTGGCAAAAGATGATGTGGCTTCTGCCCAGAGCCCTGGCATGGAGCCTGTGGCCACCTCTGACAAACACCCACAAACACACAGCAGAGCTAAATAAAGAGCCGCTTCGTGAGTGTCTCTGGCAGGGATGAGCAACACTCTTTCTCTGCCTCCTCAGAAAACAGTTTTCTGGACCATCAAGCCAAAGGAAAGGTGTAATTTATTGTGGGGATTGCGTGTTACATAATTAGTTTTTGGGAGTTCCTTGGGTAATTACAATCTGTAACATTTGTAATTGATTTGGTCAGATTAAAAATGGATGTGTTGGTGCCTCTTGCCATTAGCAAGAGGCCAAGGAGGAGTGGGAGGGGAAAATGTCTCACTGAAGGAGACCAAGAGCAACATGGACTCAGGCCAAGCCCCAGATGACACCGTTTCTGAAGCCAAAATTACAGCAGGCCTCTAAGATGCACACTCAGCAGGTAAGTTCTTTCCCCAAAAAAGACCATGTGGGGAGGCCTAACATCTCTGAGAGGCTCTTTATAACCATCAGAGGAGCTGTTGTCCCAGGAGCTTGTGAAGTCAGACACTTACCTTAGCCCTGCTTTGATCTGGCTCTGTCAAGTAGATTGGCATAAATGAAAAGCAGTCATTTTGCAAAACAGGAGGAGTCCTTCTCTTGGAAGAGATGAGGGCCAAAGAGAGGATGAATGGGGCGAGAGTATAGAAGGGAAGCTGCCACCTGCCAGACATCCTCTTGGGTTTCCACCTTCTGCCTTCTGCAAGGCCTTCTGCCTTCTGGGACCTTCACCGAAAGGCTCTTGCCCCCTCTCGGTCTGACTCATGCTCCTACCAGGGCTCCTTTGTTCTCCGGTCACAACCAGGTGTGCTGTGAACTGGAACAACAGCTCTCTTTTCAGGCAGGGACCAGCTGCTGAGGGTTCTTGGACTCAGAGAATCCCATCCAGGTGGCTGTTCCCCCAACAATGAGAGCTCCAAATAGAGAGGAGGAGCTGTTCCTGAAACACAGCTGCTGTGGAGGTTATGAGGGGAAGACCAGGCATTCAGGAAAAGGAGTAAAATATCCCAGTTGAGCAGGCTGATGAGCTAAAATTGACCGAGCACCTACTGCCTAAAAAGCACTGTGGAAAAACTACAAACTCTCAGAAACAGAGCCTTAAGGAAGTCCAGTAGAGGACAGATCTGTAGTGCAGATGATTACATTACAATGTGGTGGGCAAGTGCTTTACAAGAAAAACAGAAAGAGATTGAAGATATAGAAGAGAGAAACAAAAAAGAAGCAGAGAAAGAAAAGCAAAGGAGAAAAGAGGAAAATAGAAGTATCGAGGAGCACCCACGTTGGGCCATAAACAAGAGGCCTGATGTATAGGAGGGAAGCCTTGTGGAGAAAAGAGTATTTTTCTCCAGAACAGGTGTCAGCCAACTACATTCTGCAAGGCAAATCTGGCCCACTGCCTGTTTTTGTAAATAAAGGTTTTGTTTTGGAATGCAGCCATGCCCATTGAATTGTCTATGGCTGCCTTTGTGCTACAAGGGCAGAGTTGAATGATAGCAAGACAGAGCCTATGACTTGCAAAGATTAAAATATTTACTACTCTTTGCAGAAAAACTTTGTCAAGTCCAGCCCAGGAACAAAACCCTACTCACAAAATCATACTACATGCATAGAAGCATATCTTCATTCTCTCTCCAGAGTCTCATGACACTAAAGCAGACACAGGATCTGCTTTTGTGGGTGGCATCGCTGAGCTACTGAACTGCATATGGAAATCAGTCCCTCTTGGAGGTATTTTCTGTTTCAGAACAGAAGCAGTTCACATTTTCCAGTGTTCTTTGTTTTACCTCAACATCAGCATGAGGTGGATGTGGAGGTGGTGTTATCCATGATGAGGTAACTTCATTTTAAAACACAGACATGTGTCATTAGAAATGTCACCATTTTTAGCTTTGACCTTGGGGACAAAGAAGAATGTAAGAAGAGAGAACAGGTTGGTAAAGACACTTCATGAGATGGGGAGGGCATGGTATCTTGGAAAAAAGTGCAATTTAAGTAATCCAAAGAAGTGTCCAGAGAGAAGCTGCTAAATTATGGAGCAGTAAGTGGTCCTTGGGCTTCTTTGTCTGGGTGCATTTCTAATCACTGATGGTTACAAGATGTAGATCAATCTCCCTGTCTCCCAGGGTCAGAGTGTGAGCCAGCTAACAGTGGATGGCAAAGTTCTAACTGGACTTGGAGATGCCTAGTGTGTTTCCTTCCTATGGGGGAGGCTCATGCTTCATTACTTTCTACCTATCCCTTCCCCAGTGGTAACAGGAAGGAGAGATTCCAAGTATCCTTTGACGAGAAAGTCTGTCCTAAGAGGTCAACTGAGTTCATCCTCTCATTTCCAAGAACACAACCTAATTTCCTCCAGAAGAGATGGTTACCTGCCCAATCTCTTCTGCATGGAAGAGCATGCCAGCCAAGACTAGTGACACACTGTTTAGCAACTCCTTCAGTTTGGTGCTATCCACTTAGAAAATGGGGCAGGGCTGGGCACCTGTCATCCTCTTTCCATCCAGGTTGGGGTATTGTGACTCAGGTTTTCTTAGCAAGTCCATTGTTGAGTGGCAGCCAGGATGCCTAAAGAAGAGTGAGCTAGACAAGACCTCAGTGAGCACAGGAACAGTGGACAGGGGATTGGTTATGGGGCTTTTATACATTTGAACAGAAAAAGGTTGGAATTTGATAACTGACCCATATACCCTGTCTTATATGGATCTGAGAAGAGAGCTCCTTAAGTGCAGTGAGTGGAATGTGTGGGTAGAATTGATTTCTGAATGTTTTTTCCTAGCCCAGGAATGGGAAAACAATAATAATGACAATAAAGATTGTATTGCGCCAGGCATAGTGCCACAGGATTAGCATGCATCCATTCATTCAAACCTTTCAACAACCCTAGAGATAGGTATCATTATTCCATTTTATAAATGAGGAAACCAGGACTTAGGCAGCCCAAAGGACATGTGCTCAGCCAACTACATTCTGCAAGACAAATCTGGCCCACTGCCTGTTTTTGTAAATATATACATTTTTTGTTTTGGAATGCAGCCATACCCATTGTTCATGTATTGTCTGTGGCTGCTTTTGTGCTACAAGGGCAGAGATGAATGATAGCAAGACAGAGCCTATGGCCTACAAAGCTAAAAATACTACTCTTTGCAGAAGAACTTTGCCAAGCCCAGCTCAGAAAGAAAGCCATAATCAGGCTAGTCAGCCACAGACTAATCTCCCTCTCACCCAGAACCCATGGCAACCATACCCAAGAGGAACTTGTTCCCACAGGAGGGGGAGTTCCTGAGGAGTCAGTTTTCTTTTATCAGCAGCATCTAGTCTGAACATCTTGGGGAGTCCGCAGCAGCATCACCTCCAGTCCCCTGGCTCCCGATTCTGAGTGCACTGCGTTGGTACACCTTTCCCTCCACCTGACCTCTGGTTTCTAAGGCCCTCTCTATTCATGGGTCTGGAGTCCTGCCCTGAAGCATGGACTGGGTTACTGGGTTGTGATCTTCCCACTCAACCCCCGCCGCCTTCCCTTGCTGTTGAGACTCTCGTTGTTCTCATCTGCTTGGAGGGGCCTCCTGGGTTGGGGCTTCAGAGTTCCCCTGGGATCCAAGATGGTAGCTGACTTGAAACTGAATTTAAATGCTCCACCCTTCAATATTTTTAACGTAAATGTTGGCCTGGATCAAACTGGAGGTGGCTACACCCTCTTATTCTTAGTGACAAAAGGACCCCCAGCATTTATGATAAATGAAATTCTGCCACCTGCCTGACGAAGCTGTTTGGATGTTTTATGAGTCAGAGGATCACTTTGTTTCCTTCTTTACCAAGTACCTGCTAGTCCATATGGATTACCTGATGCTTGAGGATTGAGCAATGGGGAGGAAGTCGGGTCTCACATTGAGGTGAGCTGATATCTCAGTCTTAGTCCCCTAGTCTAGATTTCATTGATCTCTACGCCTTTCTTAATGGTTAACTTTCATTGATCTCTACCCCATTCTTAATGGTTAACTTTCATTGATCTCTACCCCAATCTTAATGGTTAACTTTCATTGATCTCTACCCCATTCTCAATGGTAATAGGAGCCTCTTTGTAATCTTTATCTTTAATCTAGCCTTTGAACATGAAGGCCAGAAAGTTGGAGGAAAGCCAGGGGTTTAATATCCTATGCAAGCATTAATTTATTTCTTATAGAAAACAATCTATATGTCAGTGCTGTGCTAACATTGCATTTTTAATATTATGGCTATAGCTTTAGGCCAGTAAGCATTAATAAAACAGATCTTCTTGAACAGATGCAAGTCAGACACTAAAGAGAAAGTTATGAGGCTCAACGTTGATCCCAACCGCTCACTCATCTGTTCCTCTTCTATGGAAACTTCTATTAAAAAGTTTTTTTAAAAAAATTCCTATTACACTGCAGCAAGGAATATGCTGTGTGTCTAAGGGAAACTGGCACATTTGTCAACCACGCTCTGGATAGTGAGATGTGATTTGGCTCTGGGCTTGTCCCAGGTAGCAGACACATTTGTAAGACTTAGATCTTATTTATGGCAACAGTGGCAGAGCATGAAGTTGCTGCCCTGAGCAGGGTGTGGGGGGCCTAAGATAGATTTCACCCTTTTATTGCTATTAAAAGATTATTAGCATTTATAGGGAAGAGAAATTGTGATACTTTTTCTCTGGGGGTCATGAACAAAGCATCTAAGAAAAACAAGATATATATTTTTTCTGTTCTGTATTTTTTAGCTCTTCTAAACCCATGGTTCTGGTTATGATCTCTTTGTTTTAGAACTGCAAAACAATTAATAGTTGGCTTTGTCACTTGTCAGGTCTCTAAGGACACACCTTAGGGAGTGCCCAAAAAAGTTATGAGATTGGAGGTCATGCCGGGAGACCTTCTACAGTGGCATTTTTGAACTGTTGGACTGCTACCAATTAGCGTGTCCTAAAATCCTATTTTTAAAAGTAATAGGATTAAAAAAATAGAAAGTAGCATATGTCTGTATCATATGTGTTGTGCTCTTTATATATAGCGGGTCACTGCATAAAAAGTACTCATAATATGGGTTGCATTTAAAAGTATTTGAGAAATTCTGTTCTAAAGGTTAATCCCAGGTCAGTGAGGAGAACAAAGAATGTCCCCATTTCTTCTTCCTCCTGTGACTTATTCCACATAGAGGGATATTCCTAACTCTGGATCATCTGGTGCTCAACTGGCAGCTGGTATTTCCCAGGTGCTGTGACAGGGGCTCAGGTACCCACTCTGGTACTCCTTCAATAAGAACCAGGGCCTTTGCTCAAACTAGGAGTGAGCCAGATTGAGTGAGGCTCTCAACAGTGTAGAGGGGGGAAACTACCATTAATTTAGTATTTATGATGCATAGGTCACTGGCCCCAGGGTGTGTGTGTGTGTGTGTGTGTGTGTGTGTGTGTGTGTGTGTGTCCCATCCACAACAATCTTAGGGCAGGTCCTTTTACTACCTTTTGCACATAAAGTAATTGAAGTTGAGAAGCATAGCATCATAATTTTTCTTTAAAAATCTGACTGTCTAGATTGTTTTGTTTATTTTTTTCCTTTATTTAAGTAACTCTTGGGACTGTTACCATGCCCTGCGGAATGGATTGGAAAATATTGACATAATTGTGGCTCTCCATAAAAGCATTTTACATTATTTTATAGGAAATAATGCATGCAGTTATATTGGGTTTTATCATTAACAAAGCACTTCCATAGTTGAATCTGACTTGACCATCACCTCATATGTGTCAGGTGGTTATGGGAAGTATTGTCCCATTATAGAGATGTAAAAACTGAGAACAGATGGAGCAAATGACTCACAGGCTTAATAGGCAATAGAGCCTAGTTTTGAACCTATCTTACCTCCAAGTCCACTGTTCTTTCTATTATAACTACTACTCTTAAGATCATAAAGACCATTGTATCTTGAGTTCCATTCTATAGTTTATATTATGCTGAAGGCAAAAAATATTACTACCACCAAAAGAGGTAGTAGTCTTTAGTTTCTTAGTCTGTTCAGATAGCAATAGCAAAATAACATGAATTGGGGTGCTTATTAAACAACAGATATTTACTTCTCACAGATGTGGTGTTTGGTGAGGGCTCATTTCCTGATTCATAAATGGCACCATCTAGCTGTGTCCTCACATGGTGGAATGAGCAAAGGATCGCTCTGGGACCGCTGTTACAAGAGCACTAATCTCGTTCATGAAGGCTCCACCCCACAAAGGTTCTACCTCTCTATACCATCGACTTGGGGCCTGGAATTTGAACATATAAGTCTTGCATAGGGACAAAAACTTTCAGACTGTATCAGGGAAGAAAACTGGACATTATCATTGTGGAGTGGAGATTTTTCAAACACCCTTAAAAGTGCTGAACAAAAGTGGATTCTTAAAACTTGTATTCTCATTATTAATATCTTATGGCACTCAATGGTATCTAACCAGATTACTAACCCCTTTATATAATACTGAGAATTTGCTCAGAAATCAACTCATCTGGCTCAGCAGGGAAATAGGAAAAACCAATATGCCTTTGCTCCCACACTGTCTTCCCCAAGCTCTTCAAGTGAAAAGCAAAAGATAAAGAGTTTTCTCTGTCATTTTAAACAGGAAAAATTAATTGCTCCTGCAGAGATGAAAACTTTACCTTTGAAAAGAAACCACCAGTGCAAAATGCTTTTTTTCTTCAGTTCCCACCTGTGGAGACCTAGGGTTTGGCAGCAAATTAGGGCTTAAAGAGTATATTCACAAAGAATACAAAGACAAATGTCAGATTCCTCTCTAATTAGAAATGACCTGTCTGGTAGACACTGTGACTGAAGGCTGACAACAGGTAGAGGGAAACAAGATGACTTGTATAACATTTGCATGTTTAAGAATGAGTGTCTTCACATTGGCTGTGTATATATAACTAAGTCTGCTATTGAACTTCTGAGAAGTAAAAGATAAATAAACAAGGCTTGCTAATCATATCATTATGGATTTGTGACTGGCATAGAAAGTACTTTATTTATTTATTTATTTATAGACAGAGTCTGGCTCTGTTGCTCAGGCTGGAGTGCAGTGGCTCTGTCTCGGCTCACTGTAACCTCTGCCTCCCAGGTTCAAGCGATTGTCCTGCCTCAGCCTCCTGAGTAGCTGGGACTACAGGCATACACAACCATGCCCAGCTAATTTTTTGTATTTTTAGTAGAGACAGGGTTTCCCCATATTGGCCAGGCTGGTCTCAAACTCCTGACCTCATGATCCGCCTGCCTCAGCCTCCCAAAGTGCTGGAATTACAGGTATGGGCCACCGCACCTGTGGCCTCATGTATATATTTTTAAATTTTTCTCTGCAATAATAGTAAGCAGGCTTTCAATACCATTAGCAGCAGAATCCAATACATTAATTTATGAAGGAGGAAAACTTGGTCTGAGATTCAAGACTTGGGGCTTCTATTTTCAAATTGTTCCATCAGCTTGTGTCTCAGTTTGCTCCACCTGAAACAATGAAATGTTGCCTATTTGACTTCATAAACTCTGTTAAGGAGGAAAGTGCAAGGGAACTTGATGAGAATTTACAGTCACTGCTTGTGATTTATGCAAGAAGTTCTTCTGTCCTGGCCATCTGACTACTACAGCTGTCCTGACAGAGCTCCCACGTGTGCATGGGGCTGCACAACAGCATTGGAATCTGCTCTGTGTTTGAGTTCTAGATATGCCTCTGTTGATCGCCAGGAATTTGTGAAATTCATTTCAGCATCACTTAAAGCATTTTCTCATCTGAATGAGAAAGTGGAGATATGAATACCACAGGGTTTTTATAGTATCAGATGTGAACATATGTACCAAAGTATTTTCTAAATGTAACTGTATTTTAAAGGTAAATGTGTCATGTGACAATCATTCAAATAAATAATTCAACCAATCGTTTTCTTTTCATTTGAGGCATGATGTAGAAAGACAAAGTAGTGGTGTCCCAAAAACTCTTTTGGCACAAAGTAGGTCTCCGGAGTTCTTGGAGTCAAGATGATTGGTGTGGAAGGAGGTCAGAGCTGTGTTATTTTGAAGAGCATGAAGGTAGAGGTGACCCAACAGTCCAGGCGTATGCAATATCAGAATAAAAACCTGAAGATGAACCAAAGCATCCAACCATTGGAAGAGGCCAGGGGACCCCAAGTCTGAGGCAACGAGACTGTTAACCATCTTAAAGCTTAAAGCGTGTGTGAAGGGAGAATGAGGGAAGGAGATTCTGTCTGTTTAGTCTATAGAGATCTAATAATACTACAGAGACCTAATAATACTATGACTCATGGCAAGTCAAGGAGTTCATTTAGGCTTGTTTTGTGAAGGTATCTGGGTTTCCTATCGAAACAGTTGTCAGGTTGACAGGTTGAGGTCAAGCTTGATCCTTTTGAGGGTCTGTGCAGATAGATACTCCCTTTGAAATAGCAAGACCCATATCTGAGAGATGGATGTCTCTAGGGACCATGGATACTGGAGACAATTTCCTTTCTGTTCCCATCTCCTGCCCACAAATCATGAGGAAGAAATGAAGCAAAATGACAATGGCTTTTCTGATTTGATTTCTTAAGCTGGCTTCCTGGCTAAGTTACTCAGGTATGTTGTCTAATTTCATGGAATTTTTCCAACAGCAAGGCATCATGTGGGTTGAGGGAGATAGTGAGTGAGAGATAAGAGTTACTATCCCTAAGCAGTTAGTTGCTGGGCACCAAAGGCAAGCTAGCCAATCTCTCTCTCAAGTCTACTAAAGAAATCTATAATTTAGATATTCATTTGAGCTAAAATTTTGTTTGGAAAATTCCAATGTTGTTTCTGCAGCCAACTGGCCAAATTGAAAGATCAGATCCAATATCATCTTTGATGAAATAGTAATTTCAGTACATCTGATGTATTCCCTATAGTATAGACAGCACCAGCATGCCCGTTTATCCTGAAAGAAATCAGGGCCACGATTACACTGCATCTCTTTTCCTCATGGTTTCTCCCACTCATTTATTCATCAGATGCTTTTTTTTTTCTCCGCTCCTTTCTTGCTTTCCATATATCTATTTGAAATATGTCTGAAATAAATCTCAAGGCTCCCAAGAATATTTCTGCTCATGTAAGCATGTGTATGATTTTCATCCTCATGTTTTCACACAAGCAATGTTTAAATGCCAAAGGGAAAGGGCTTTTGCTATGTTTGTTTCCTTTTTTTTTTTTTTTCTTTTTTTTTTTTTTTTTTTTTGTAGTATGCCTTACTTTTTTCTTGCCACAGTTGGATGCAGGCTATGGATTCTCTTTTAAATGTTCTTTCTGAGGCAGAAAGAGGAAATAGAAAAGCCTAAATCCTGACTTTGCCACTTACTCATTATTTGACCTTCAAGATGTGACTTAAATTCTCAAAGCCTCAGATTTCTCCTTTGTAAACTGAGGATGAAAAATAGAGATAAATTATTTCTCTTAGTCTGTATAAAGCATTAAGTATTAGTGGCTATAAATTGGTTCCCTTTCCTTTCCTTTTTCAATTGATGATCTTAAGACAATTTAAAGAGAAAGTTCATGTTGTTCAATTATAAACATGAATCTCTTCTAATCAAGGTTATCTGTGTGTTAGAATAGGGGATCTCAAAGGCCCTGCAGTCTAAATAGAAGTAGGGTGATGCAGTCGAAGGAAGGAGGGAGATATGACTTTGATGCAACGGTTTCAAAATGGAAACTTATGGGCAATGGATTAGCCTGTTTTGCAGCTCTGCTGGATATAAGCCAAGGTAAGCAACCAGGTACTGTCAAGTAACAAAATGATGCTTGTCTCCTCATAAGCTTCCTAGGAAAATGAGAATTCAATTTAATATGACTGCTAAAGTAGAAAGGATCTCAAGAGATGATCAAGCTTAGACTTGGGCCACTTGGGATAAAATATGCAAAGTGCTTAGCCAAGGGCTTGGTACATGGCTGTCCTTG
Source organism: Piliocolobus tephrosceles (assembly GCF_002776525.5). Taxonomy (NCBI): domain Eukaryota; kingdom Metazoa; phylum Chordata; class Mammalia; order Primates; family Cercopithecidae; genus Piliocolobus; species Piliocolobus tephrosceles. Next base: position 97,254,620 of record NC_045439.1, on the reverse strand, counting down.
TCACCATGTGTAATAGTTGGGGTACTAGCGATGGTTAAAATAATTATTATTGTTATTTTACTATTAACTGTTATTAGGAAGCATTTGTCTAGAATCAAGTCATGCAAGGTTTGGTAACACTTTCTTCTCTGTCTCCAGGCTTTATCCACATATCAGATCTACAGGGTCTAAATAGACATCCTATGAAACATGCCCCTCATGACTTCTAGACAGTGCCCCAAGTTCTCCTCTAAGAAAGTTGAACACCAGTGTGTCATTTAGCTTTACCATATCTTAGATTAAAACATCTACATGTTTATTGCTAAAGAAGGAAACCAAAGCCCTGAAAATGACCATGATCATTGATCCAAGGATGTTCAGGAGCTTTGGGGCAGAGAGGAGGAGAGACCAGCAGCTGGATTCTCTGTGGTGGGTGGGAGCAGCTGCACCATTGTGCATTCAGGGGTGGGCATCACGTGGACCACTGGAAAGACATGGTGGTGGGTGACTTTTTCATACTTGTGTCTCTGTCTCCCACTTCCATGATAGTTTTCCCCTGACACAACTCTCTGTCTTATCCAGTGGGAATTTTAGAGAATTGATCATTAGATAGTTTATCAGTTGTGCAAGCACAGTTTCATGTAGTTTAGTCTGCTTAACTCAAATTCAGAAGTATTTATCACCCTGCCACCAAGGCAGTTGACAGCTAATATATAAATACCCTAAAAATTCTTTCAAAATGATGCCTTTGCTTGGTCCTTGAAGCTGTTGATTTAAAGACCTTGAATTGGGAATGTCCTAGCTGTAAGCCAAGGTGGACGTGCCACTTTCTTTCATTATCTTCTACTAAAAGCATAGGCAGTTTAATTCATACCTGTTGTTTCTATTTTTTCCAAATTTTGAGATTGCTTTTTATTTTTTCAACATCTGTTGCATGTCACAATTCCATTAATTTCTGTCACCCCACCAATATCTACTAATGGTTCACAAGCCTTACTTTTTAGTATTTCTGTTGGACATAAGCCCAGATACAAACCAGACAGTGCGAAGTCACAGAATGAAGCTTTCCTCTCTTTAATGAACTCCCAAGGTGAGTGGAAATCAGTTTAATGGGGTTCTAGATAGTCATATTTCCTTAAAGCATCCCCTTCGTGAATCCTCTACACACCTAGGTTTTTAAAGCATTAGTGCCCACTAGATTCGAAAGTACTTAGAATCATGTGATAGTTGAATGTGTCCCTTGTGCGACACCTCTTGGGGAAGGGGACCTTTCTTCCATGGTTTCTAGTCACTAAACCTGAAACAATTCCCTTAGTTCAGTGCTAAAAGAAAAGTCATAAAGGATTTTCTAATTGCTATATAAACAAAACTTCTCATCCAGAAAGACCCAAGAGGTTACAGTCTTGTGTGGCTTGGTTATGCAAGCTTTGTGCTATACAGTTAGTGCCACATATAAATAGTCCTCTGGTGACTTCACAGGGTTTGAAACTTTTCTTGTAACCCATTAAACCAAATAATCTTCACTCTGTGTCTATAGCTTTTCCTTTGCTTCTTGCTTATTTTTTCATTTTAATTATTTTCCTTTTCATGTGTTTCATGTGTCTTCAACCCTACTTGATAACTGATGTTCAACTTTATCTGATGTTACCTCCAGATCTCTCACAGACCAGATTAGCCACAGTGATAATTCCTTATTTTGAAAAACTGTAAAATATACACAATCTGACATCTCTTGGATCATGCCCCCAATATACGATCTGGATCCAGGCATTTATGAAACACCAAAATAAGGGCTCACCTCTCTGTGATGATTGCTATTCCTTTATTCCCTATTATAAAACAATCTGGGTTCATTAGGATCTCTGTATATTGTACATCCACGGATAAACTTAGAAATTTGCATTTAAGGAGACAAATTAGTACATCAGATTTAAAGTCAATCCTATCCACTTCCTCTGCTTTAAGTTACAGCTGCTAATTGATTTCCCTCTGCTTTTATACCAAAGTATATCCTACTTCTTTTAAATGTCTACTTATTTTTGCAGTGCCATGAACAATAAAATTGAGCCTAAAATATCTAGCACTGTAAGCCCCACCTAGTCCGGGTGCATTTTGCAATTTTATTGTTCTCCCCCTTCACAGGTTCACTCACATGACATGTTTCTATTTCAAGTACAGCACAATGAGTCTTCATCAAAACATCAAAGCCTATTACTGAAAACAAAATAAACATGTCCAGTGTAATTTAACACTTAATTTAAAAAAAAAAAAAAAACAACCTGTTGTTTTCACGCCTGCCACATACAGAATCCCTCATCCTTGGGGCAAGCAGTAAGTGGAAACATATACAACAAAACACAGAAAGTTATTCTCTCCTACCTAGTAGTTGAGTTGATTTGTAAAATGTAAAGTTAGCATAATTCCAACTCTTGGCAAGAGAAAAACTGAAGTACCAGCACATCAAGTGTGGTTTTGAGGGAAGTGTTATGCTGTGACCAATGTGGGTAAAGAAAAAAAAATGAGGGCTGAGTAAACCTTCAATGAGTTCTATAATTGTACCTACCATTTATGATTGTGAACTACAATTCCCCCACCCCCAAGAAAAGGATAAAGCTTAAGTGCTGACAGCATGAGATGCAAGTGTGTTTATGACATGACCCCTCTCTTCCTCATTACTCACTCTACTCCCAAACTCTATGTCACAGCCACACTGATATGATAGATGTCTCCCAAGAGTGTCTTATCATCTCAACTCATGCCCTTGCAGATATTAGTTAATCAAATGGGAGCTCTGTTCTGCACCTTGCCTAACTTTAATCCATTCTTCCAAATGCTCTACTGATACTCTCTTCTGTGGGAAGCTTTTCTGACTTCTATTCTCTGTCAGATGGACAAATAGTGGACCAAGCATAGTTCTATTTAAAAAATGCTTGCCTGTATAACGGTCTCTTATCTGTTATTTAAAATAACTCTTTTTCTACAATGAGTTCCTTGAGATAAGAAATAGTATCCTTTTTTATTCTTTTATTTTTTTTTTGTTTCTTTTTGTTTTTTGTTTTTTGAGATGGAGTCATGTTCTGTCCTCCTGCAACCTCTGCCTCCCACGTTCAAGCAATTCTCCTGCCTCAGCCTCCCGAATAGCTGAGACTACAGGCATGCACCACCATACCTGGCTAATTTTTGTGTTTTTAGTAGAGACGGGGTTTTACCATGTTGGCCAGGCTGGTCTTGAACTTCTGACCTCAAGTGATCTGCCCTCCTCAGTCTCCCAAAATGCTGGGATTACAGGCTTGAGCCACCACACCTGGCCAAAGGTAGTATTCTATTTATTGTTGATTTGTCAGCATCTAGAAGAATGCCTCCTTTGGGAAAGAGTAGGTGCTCAATAATTGTTTTCTGAAAGACTTATGCAAGAAGTAGATGACTGTTGTATTAACCACCATTCCCCCAACCTGGTTTTGTCTGCAGAAACAAGATCACAATTGCATACTTCCTTTGAGTGTGTGATCAATGCCATAGTGACATGAAGTAAATATGGCTCAGGCCATCAATGGAACTGAAGTCCAACCAACAATTCAGGAACTGTACATGAGGAAGTGGTATATAGGCAATGATAATGGTCACTATTAAAAAATCCATTGTCCTTCATTTGCCAAGATGACTTTTCTAATTCCTTCAATGGAATGTTTCTTTTGAGTCATAAACCTGTTATGAGAAGAAAAATGATCTTATTTTTATATTCAGAGTTATGGTGACAGGAAATTGTGGTGTGAGAATTTAGAAGGGAGTTTAAAAGAATGGCAGAGTAGATGACAGAGATGTTTCTTACAGTGCAACCCTGGGGGAGGGAAAGATGGCTGAGGCAAGGTCATCTGGATGTTAGAATAATAATGAAAATGATAATGATAACAGCTAAAAGATACCAAGCGCTTGGTTATATGCCAGACCTAGAACTAAACACTTCATATGCATTAACTCATTTAATCTTTTCATAAACCTGTGAAGGATTGAAGCACAGGGAGTTGAAGCAACTCATCCCAAAGCTGCAGAGAAAGGAAGAGGTAGAGCTAGGATCTGAACGCAGACAGGCTAAACATAGACTCCATTTACTTCAGATGAGGGACTGGGAAAAAATGAAGGTGTAGGTTGACACAGTGTATAGCACTCTGTTGAGTTATAACATGCTGTGACATCAGGTGTTAGTGAATGAAGCTAAGGTTGTGCTTTGGGAAGAAAATGGAATGATTAGCTCTGGAGACATGGGATTTTTCTCTCAGTTATACTGAGTTAAGAAAACTAAACATGGTTTATCTAAACTTGTCATCCACTTAAATTATTTATATTTTCTTTAGGACTATCATAGAACTGAGAAGGTAGAAGTTGATTCTTTCTGTCTATATTCACTCCTCTGGTCCAATTATGCCAAGGGCCTGTGTTTCTGAAGTGTTCAGTTTCATGAAAGGGTACCTCCAAAATGTTGTCACATTTTCATTTGCAAACTCGCAGAATACAAAACGTGGGGCTTTGTGTCAAAATGGTTGCAATTTTCACATGTTTGACTCTGGATAATTCAAATAACCTCTTTGATTTTTCTGATTCCTCTTCTGTAAAACAAGGAGTGCAAGTTATCTCTCCCACGCGGCTGCTGATAAATATCAAATGGAATATTCTATCTGCAAGCATTTCCTAAACTTTAGGGAAATGATGCAAAGTGTTATACTAGGGTGTATTGTTGTTGTGTTCATTCACTGTTCACTCAACAGCTATTTATGTAACTCCCACAATGGATCAGCACTCTTAGGGGTGCCAGGGCTTCTACACTGAACACGTAAACAAGACTGCTGCTCCAGGGAGAACAAATATTCCCATTGGGATGGTAAAGGGGAAGAAGCCAATAAACAAGAAAACAAATGTAATAATTTTTGGTTGTGATAAGTGCTCTGAAAAATCAAAATATGGAGAGAGTTTATGGTTGTTTTTGCTACATCATATTCCAACCGATACGACTGATTGCAGAATGCTTTCATAGACGTCCATAGCACAGTGGCATGAAATCCAGGGCGACTTGCTGCACCGTTGATTGTGCATTATAACTCCTGATGCCTAGCTCTTGCTAGGCTCTTTGAGCACGTGTTTGTTGAATGCTCCACTAAGTGTATGCCAGTGACTTAATTTCCTGGTGCCTTCCTGCTATAAAACATTCATGAAAGAGTCATGACATCTGTAGTTAAAATGGAACTTAAAGCTTCAGTGATATCAACATCTTGATTGTGGTGGAGGTAGCTTAGTGGAGGAGTATGAAGGCACGCTCTGGAGTAAAATGACCCAGGATTTACTCTCACCTCTAATATCAATGACCATAGCCAAGTTGCTTCAACTCCGCACATCCATTTTCTTTCCTATGACATGAAGGTATTAAAATTCTCTTAACTCCTAAGATTACTAATAGTGTGATATGAACTAATGCAAAAAGTGCTTACAATCATGCCTGAGTAAAGCAAACTTTCAATATATTTTTTGGCTGATGGGAAAACTCAAGGCTTCAAGGTATTTTCCCACGAGTCAATGCAAGTTAGTGGAAAAATAACTAGAAATCAGAGTAGTGCTGTTTAATATTTATTTCTGCAACTCACAGCCGTAGGCTCTGGTGTCCCTCCGAGCTTGGATTATGTTTTCAAGCAGGTCAGGCTGACCTAGGGAGCAAGTATGCCTCCTTTCTTACATTCAACTCAAGAGAAAGAGCCTCTGGCAGCTATTTCGCGGGTGCTTTGGCTTCTGTTTTTATGCAAAACTGTGCCACCTAAGTAGTAAAAAGTGCTGTGCGCACAAGTATGCCTTCACTGGAGACAAGCAGTTGGGACTTTGCTCTTTTGGTCATTGTTAATAATTGTATCAATTACCTTTTGTTGAAATTCTACCATCCCCCAGGTGCTAGGCTAAGTAGTTTGTGTATACTGTAACATCTACTTCACACATAAACCTATGAAATGGTTCTTATAATCCCCATTTTAAGACTAAGGAAAATCAGTTGTGTAACTTCTTTCATATTACACAGTTTCTGGTCCATCTGACTTCAGAACCCATGTGTTTTCCTTTAGAAGCTGTTGCATAGATATGATCACATTCCTGCTACTATTACTTTGTTATGCCGATGATCCATACAGAATGTTCCAACATTTAAAATGTGAAATGCTTGCTACTCACAGGGAAATTCCCATCTAATAAACAATAGGAACACTTCCCAATACCTACACAGACCAAATCCTTTGCCTCAAGTAGGAGATGGTGACTTCCCTTACTTATCACAGCAAGGAAAAATGAGGGCTTTTTTTTTCCAAAGAAAACTGAGCCCAGTACCAGGCACTGGTGGTGAGCTTTCTCACCAGCGATTACTGTGGCTTCCTGGCCATGCTGTAGATGAGACATCCATTAGGCCTCAAAGGCTTGAAGCTAGAGCCTGAGTCACAGTTGCAGCTGCTAACACGGTGTGAATGTTGAAAGCTCTAATCAGACATCCAGTCATTGGCTTCACGGTTGCTTTTCTCTTTGATGAGGAAATATGCAATTCCTTAGGGGTGAATGTCAAATGTTCATAAATAGAGAAGCATTGGAAATATCTATGAGCAATTCTTATTTATAGGAATCATTTATCTAGAGTCTCTATATGACTTTCCAGCTCCAGTGTTTATCTTATGGCATTATCTATCACCATGCAGCACCCATATATTCACATGCTCTTTCTATTTATATGCATGGAATCTATCTTTCTAATTGTTTTGCAACTTCTAACTAGTGAGTAGAGTAATTTACCTCCTGCAGCATGGTAGCACGTGCTTCCCCTGGACTGCTAATTCTACCCTCAGCAAGCCTACTGACAAATCATCTGTCCATCCTTTCATAGTTTTTGCCCACATTCATCAGCAACTACCTGTGTTTCTAGCTACCATTTTTGGTCCAATTGATGTAGGACTCTTTTCCTTACATAGTGCATTTTCCATATCCACCTTCTTACTTTCCTCTTCTGATAATTTCATAGATGTCCTCATGTATGTATATCCTTAGCACAACCAATAACTGTTACCTAAATGCTTGTGGCCAAAATGATAAAAATAACATTAACTTTGTTTTTGTATTTTTGTTTTTGTTTTTGTTTTTGTTTTTGTGAGATGGAGTCTCACTCTGTCAACCAGGCTGGAGTGCAATGGCATGATCTCAGCTTATCAACATTTGCCTCCCAGGTTCAAGCGAGTCTCCTGCCTCAGCCCCCCAGGTAGCTGGGACTACAGGCATATGTCACCACGCCCAGCTAATTTTTTGTGTTATTAGTAGAGATGGGTTTTCACCATGTTGGCCAGGCTGGTCTTGAACTCCTGACCCCAGGCGATCCACCCACCTCGGCCTCTCAAAGTGCTGGGATTACAGGCATGAGCCACCATGCCTGGCTGAAAAGAACATTCACTTTGAATTAAGGATACACAAATTCAGATTAAATATCCAATCTTACAGGTGTGCACCCTTGGGCTAATGTAATAAACAATCTGAGCTGCCTTATCTGTAGGACTTATTAGTAATACTAATCTTGTAGTTACGTTGTGTTGTAGTTTTTTAAGTAAGTTATAATTTATGTGTTCTGCCGAGAAATGCTGGTTCTCTGTGCAATACACTTTCCCAATGACCTATAAATAACATTCCTTAAGCAGTTACTCTACATAGAGACTACGGTTTGTGTTTTTCATGTCATTTAACCCCCAAATGATTCTAAGAAGTAGGTACTATTATTATTCCAATTTCATAAAATGAGAAAGCAATGCTATAGAGGTTGGTAGAACACACAAGTAGAAGGAACAGGAAGCAAGATTCCAACTCTAGTTTTTCTAAATCTAAAGGGCCATGTAGACTCTTAATTGTGCAGTATCCTCAGCACCTAGGACAATGCTCATCTTTGCAGATTTGACCAGATGTCTATGAGCTATTGCTATCTTCAGAATTATGTTTATTTTTTGTGATACCTGATGACATATAGTTGGTTTGACTTTGTGGATAAACCTGACAATTAACCCATAAATACCAATAAATACTTTAGGGTTGGAGATTTCAAACACATCAGTCTCTTCTCAGGAGTATGGGTGGCATACTGAGGACATTGATGAAGCAATGATTTAAAAAATAGCTAACATTTTTGGTGTGCTCACTATATGCCAGCACATGATATTAAATACTTCATATATTGTTTTATCCTTACAATAGCTCTAGGAAGTAGATAACATCATTATGCAATTGTAAAAATGGGAAAACTGAGTAACAGAGAACTTTAAATTACCAAGGTCACACTCATACGTTTAACGTTTAAAACCAGGCTCTGAATGTTGATATAAACCTTTTTGAACTTCATTGAACGTATTAATAGAATAGGAATAATAACATAACCTAACTCAAAAGATTGTAAGAATTAAATGAGAAACTGTTCTTGAGACAGTCCTTAGAACATAGCACATTGAAGAATGAGCTCAATACAGGTTAACATCATCATTTGTAGCTGCTGGATTTCAAGCTCCCTGAGGGCAGGTATCATATCTAGTTCACTTTTGTTTTCCCCACAGCACCCAGACAGTATGTTATTGCATATGGTTGGTACATCATAGACCCCTTTGAGTGAAACTGAAGACAGAATAGACACCTTCAATGGGGATCAGAATTCCCTAGAAAAAATTTGGGAGCAGTAACCTTCAGGAGTGCCTGGTAGCTTGGAAAAATGTGAAATAACTTCATTTGTGCCCTTTCATCCACCCAATGAAATCAACAGACCCCTGCGACCTCCTTAAGAAGGTCCATCACTTGGAACTGCATTGATCTAGGGCAGGTGCAAGACTGACACAGCTTCCCACATCCTTGCTGCCTCCTGCCTGGACAGGGGAGGCAAAAGAGCAGCCGGAAGCCAAGGGGTAGGTAAACAAAGGAGCCTCTCCCTCAACTTATTTCACCTCCTTATTGCTTCCTGCCCACAATAGGTGCAAGCAGAATATAGATTTCCCTGTGGTAGGTGGTGGCTCTGTTAACATTTTCAGAAACACAGAAACATGTGCTCATTCAGACACGTGTGTATCTTCTTAGGCACGCGCGTGTACACACACACACACACACACACATACCCACACACACACACTTCCTCACAGAGGAAAGGAAGGATCACTGATGGTAGGAATTACCAAAAATCAAGCTCCTTGGGCTTGGTTGTTGAACAGCAGCCCCTGCTGCGGGACCAGGCACCAAAGCATAATTTGTAGTCATGTAGTACCAACATGCCAGGATGGCAGTGTAAAACATTTATAAATCAGGCTCTAATGAACAGCCTCTGTGCTTTATGACTTCAGTTAACTCTTTCTCACTTCTCAGCAGATAGGAAAGAGGAAGAAATTGTATATAAATATAAATATATATGAAATTATATGTAATATATAGGAAATATATATATATATATATATATATTTTTTTTTTTCCAGGAGAAAAAGCAAATTTATGACACAAAAGGAATGAAGGGGGGCTGGCTCTCTTGATGTAGTTGTTATAGTCATTAATAATGATAATGGCTACGGCTAGTCTATTCAGAAGTCAGTATGTGCTGGGCACTGAACTCAGAGTCATGCATGCATCATCTCCTATAATCCTAAAATATGGTACAGGAGAGGCTTAATTGCCCTCCCTTGACAGATACAAAACTGAGGCTCAGAGAAGCTTGGTAACTTGCCCTAAGTTCATAGTTTTTACAGTTGGTGAATGACTAACATAGGTTTGTAAGGCTTTGAGATATTTAGCCGCCAAATCAATCATTAAGGTATAGCAAAAAGACATTACTGGATCAGACTAGACCTAGGCAAAACTTGGGATCAGATGCCTGAACATGTTCAACTAGTTTCGACTTCAGATTTAATCCTCTGGCTAACAATCGTCGGTGGGAAGTCTTATCATCTCACCTTGGATAGCAAACTCCGACAGTATCTTTAAGTTGTCCAAGGTCACACAGCTGATAAACACTGGAGATGGAATTAGGAAGCAAGCATGTCTGACTTCAAAGCTGTGCCTTGTCCCTGGAACACCAAGGTGTTGAGGTGTGAGTATTCTCCTTCCCCATATGTGCACTCATGCCTCTGAGTGCTCCCCACCACACACGAACACTTCTTGCATACTCTCTCCTTCATGATTTCTAAGGTGACTCATCAGGACCTGCTGCAGCTGGCCAAGCCTCTCATGACAAGCCCTGTGTTCTTGGCACGCTTACAGAATGACATTTGTCCAGATAGCAGAGTGCCTTACCAAAACTAAAAGCTTTAATAGTAGCAACTTTTGAACCCAAAGGACAGCATCCCAAGTAGCATGGATTTATGGGACAGTACTCTTCATGGGAGACAGATTTAAGGGGAAGAGGGTTAAAGGCCACTCTCAACTTCACACTACTTCTGTATGATGACAACATTCTTTTATTAAAAGAGGAGATTTAACCCTAGCTCAGTGGCCCTGCCCTGTTCATGTTTGCACCCTAGTGCCTGGCACATTAATGCTCAAGTAGTGCCCATGAATAACCTTTGCACAGATGTGAACATCTAGGTCATCACTGCCTGTGGGAAGCACCTTGCCCAGGGTGAGGCTAGAGCCACTTCTGGCATCCAGGGTGATCAGTTGTACTGGAAACATCTATCCATGGATTTATCAGAGCTAGACTCATATATTAGTTCCTCCGAGAAACATTCTCCAATGCAATAATTAGGGTTAACGCTTTCCTATTCCATATGCCTTAGAGCATGCTTCCACTAATATAACAAGCAGCACCGCAAAATAGGCAAGTGCTGAGCTTGGGCAGCAGTTGAGCCTAGTCTTGAGCATTTGTCCTACCATTTGAAAGGTGTATGAGCTTAAGAAAGGTAAGGAGCCTTTTTCGAGGTTCTAATTCTTCTCTATAAGGTGGAGGTAATAATATTTAACTTTTAGAGTTTTTTCAAGGATTAAAGATAATACAACTGAGAAGCAGGCCTGATAAGAAAGACACAGTGGTCTGGAGTCCACATTCGGTAGTCTTTTAGACCTATCTTGACCACCTTAATTCACATACAAGTACACACTCCATCCCCTTACCCCACCCAAGTTTCCTGATTCTTCATGACACTTAGCACTTTCCAACATTCTGTAGATTTTACTTATGTTTGTTCTTGAACCTGTCCCTGTCACCCCAACTCCCTCCTGAGCATATAAGCTCTTAGAGAGCAACGAGGTTAGTTTCTTTGTTTACTATTATGTCTCAGTGCTTTCAACAGTGTCCTGGATATAATAAGTTGTCCATGAATGTTTGGTGATTGAATGGATGATTATTATCATGTTGTAGTTACCAGTCTCCTGCTCCTGACACACACACACACACACACACACACACACACACACACACACACCACCTGCAAGGTGTGAACTGAGAACTGCTTGAAGTCAGAAACTGTCTCCTGTTTTTCTCTGGCCCCAGGATTTAGTCCTGTGCCCAGCATAGTCTTAAAGAAATAATGCTTTGGGCTGGTAAACTCCCAGTGATGTTCTCCAAGGCCCCATGGCATTGAGTTTTAAGAGTCTCTATTAAATCAATTTTCTGATAGTTTTCTTCACTCTAGCTCTTCTTCTGAGCATTTCTTTATTTTCATTCCAAGCTTTTGCCTTTTTTCCTTGTGATACCCTCTTATAGCACTGAACAGCATGTCTCCCTCCGGGAGGTTTATGTTGAATCTGTGCTACAGATATTGTATCCCCAGCATGGCCTTACATAATATTTGTTAAAGTGGTATCAGGGGAGCTTAGCCTGTGTATAGTGGATATAAGGCGTTATGTGGGCAGAGCGAAGAAGAGGAACTAGAAAGAATATTCTGGAAAGAAAGAAAAATTCTGGTAAGGGCTTATAAAAGCAAGAGCCAAAGATTCAGTGTTTTAAGTTCAAGAAAACATTCGTGAAAGAAAAGACTCAGTTGTGGGATGTGGGAAAGAGTTTGTGGAATGTAGAAGACACAAAAGAGAAATAAGTGAAAGAATGGATTCCAGGCTGACTGGGGTGGATTAACTCATCATGCCAGTCAATATTTGTTGAGACCTTCTAGATTCAGGCTGCCATCCTGGGGACCAGGGATGTCCTGGTAAATGAGACGGACACCATCCCTGCCCTCCTGCATCTTAGAGCCTAATATGGAGCCAGGTCCGAATGAAAGAGTCACATGAGTATATAAACAGTGGATGACTACTATCTGTGATGGCATGAGGTTCTGATCATTCAGAAGGGTCAGGGAAGGCCTCCCTAAAGAGATCACTTTTGAGCTGAGATTCAAAGACAAGGAATAGTTAACCAGGTAGAGGCAGGTGGAGCAAAGTGAAGAACATTCTGTGCCGAGGGAGGCATATGGGAAAAGCCTCTGTTTAGAGAGAGACCATGTAAAAACAGATGAAAGAAGGCCACATGGCTGGAGCAAGGAGGTAGGGATGTGGACTCGAGATATGGGATGGATGAGAATCCCGTATTGAAAAGAGATGCAGGCCATGAGAAAGATCATGGCCTTTACTGGAAGGATGGGAAACTGATGGATGGGTGTAGCCAATGAGTGACATGACCACATTTGCAGTTTTTAAGTTCACTCTGGTTGACAAGTAGGGAATAGATAGTAGAAACAGGGTGCCCAGTTGGACAGTAATAGCTGAATCCAACTAGGAGATAATGGTGACCTGGACAGCATGCTGGCCGGGGGATGGATAAACTGGAGAGGGATTGAGCACATAAAATGTACAGAAATTGGTGATAGAAACAATGTGGCAGGTGACAGAGGTTTTCAGTCTGGGATCTGGGTTTCTGGATTATTCAGCTAGGTGGCTGCTGGTGCCACCAGCTGAGATGGAGGACCACTGGAGGAAGACCAGGTAGGCACAGAAGAGAGCACATGGGACTTTGGGACAAAACTAGGCTTCACCACTCTCTAGTCATGAAAATGTCTGCCATTAGCTTCACCACTTGGAACTCATTTGCCTCATTTGCAAGGTCAGCATAGTACAGTGATGCCTGGTCCATAGGATTGTTGCAAGAATAAGAGGAAACAAAATATCTAAGCGTATATTGCAGTTCTGGCTCTAAGCTTATGTTCCACGGACAACAGTGGTCATTGCATTACTCAGGCTAGGTAACTAATTTTTTTGCACATCAGTTTTCTCATCTGTGGAATGGAAATAATAATGGTGACTACACTGTGCTTTGCTGTGAAGGACAATACACACACAGTGCCTGCCACAGAGTGGGTGCTTATTTATCAATAACAAAGTTCCAGAAGTGTATCCATTTCCATTTGGCAGAAAGTGTAGGGAATAACTGTGTGAAGGAACCAACTAACCACAAGCAATATAACTGCTTCACAAAGACATTTGCCTGTTTCTGTCAGTCTGTCTTTGCTAGCATAGTCTTAGATCTAGACCTCCACTTTCCAATCCATAAAATGGAGATAAGGTTTGTTTCAATTTTATCTCCCAGTAACCATGGAGAAGGTCATTGAAGAAAAGACTTCCCAGCAATTGGGGATATTTGTGCTATTATGGGTACAATAGAGCCCTGCTTCTAAGCACACTCAGACAAAGAGGACATTCTCCTTCAAAAATCTCACAGATAGTATCTCAGCCTCTGGGGAGGCAGGGACAGAGAAGCCAGGAGATAATGAAAAGAGAAAGGGAGGAGGACAAAGACATAGCCTGGAGCTAACTGTGAAAGACAGTCGGCCTGCCTGCTGTCCACCCCTTTGCGGAAATGTCAAGTCAGGGCCCATCTGCACTGATGAGAAATCAGATATAGGGACTGTGAGAGGGTACATTCCAGGGAGTAATTTATCTCTGGAGGCTGAACCTATGTAATGTCCTTACTAATCTTGAGCTCTGGGGTTATAAAGCCTGCCACTAGGGATGAATTATATTTTCAATAAGTCATCCTAGCTAATCAGACCCTCTCATCATGAGCTGCTAGAGAAGACTACACGATGAACCCCTCTGCAGATCTGAGCAGGGGTCCCACATGAGAAGAGAATCCTTGGCAAAGGCCTCTACCCTAAATGGATTCTGCTATCTCCCCTCCCCTTGAAATTGAGCAGAGGGAAACACAGACTTTGCGAGCACAGGAAGATGACGGGATCTGTGTTTGATAAGGTTATGATTAAATCAAGGTTTTTGCTCTAATTACACTGCATTTAAATAAATGCAGCCTAGTAACTAATTGTAATTGATGTGCAATTAAACATGTATTTATATCACCATTGCCTTTCCCTGTGCAGCTGTCTAGTCCTGCTTCTCATTGTGGCTGGGGATACTGAAATCTGCCTGATAGGAGGAGGAAGCACCACTTCTCCCACGTGGATGCCGTGTTCCAGTGGTTCAGCAGGAGATCTAGTGGGACAGTGAGCAACAGCTGGATTGCTTAACCCCAAATCTTTGAGAAAGAAGACCCACACATGTCATTCAAGCCCTGGAACTCAAGGAGCACTCTTAGAAATGCCATTATACTCATAAACATATGGTGCTCTGGATCTCCTTGGCTTTATACTAAGCTATTTGAGTTTTTTATTTATCAGATTTGTGTATTCCTCAGTGTCTGCCCCCTCCCCCTGTGTTTCACACATAATAGCTGCCCGATAACATTGTGGAAACAAACTGTAAATATTAGGGTGGACTCTTCCACTGAATATATATAATTTATGCTACTGAATTTAAGACTTAGACCTTGACCCTTTATTGGGAAAACTGGTAAAAAATGATGCAGTAACAAGAGCATCACAATAAGATCACAGGTCCTTCTTCCCCATATTTCCCTGTCTCTGCGTGCCCTTAACCTTTGAGTAGAAGGCAAGTTTCTCATCTCTGCATGCCAGATGGGCCATTAAACTAGGATCCAGTTGGGGGTGTAGCAAATCACAACTATATAAGGTATCACTGAAGTCATCAAAAAGCAGTGATGGAGATCAAGGGCAGTTAAGGGGAACAAATTGCAACTATGTAATGTTTATCATGAGAATCATCAAAAATCAGTGATGATCTTTGAGATGCTAGGTGGAAAGTCTGAGAATTTCTATACAGGAGACAAGACCCAGATACTGCAAGATGGAGAAATAGGAACAGGTAAGCAATTGCATGAAGATTCAAGTTCTATTTATATTTCAGTGAGCATTTATCAATGGCCTTTGCTAGAATAAATTATAAGGCTGAAGAAGATACACCCTTAGGATGTTTCTAGTCTCCACTACCAAAAGTTAGAAAACTGACTCAGGCAGAGGATGAAAAAAAATGGAAATAAAATCAGGTTGTGTGCATGTAACACTGAGCTCCAAATTGACTGTTTATTTGGGACTTAGATGAACATCATAATCCTTTGGCTTGACTCCCCTGCAGCCCTGACGGAACGCATCCAGTTGAGCCTCTTGTCACCCATCAGAGTGCTAATTAAGGAGCCAGAGAAATACCACAGTCCACCTCATCTGTTTGTGTTCTTCTGCTGAAAGGACACCATGCATCTCCCTGACAGCTAGTCATTACAGGAGCATATGGGCACATCAGGCTTCTGCCAGGGACAGCTAAGCCCCTAAGAAGCCAAGCAGAGCTCTGAGCTATGCTGACCTGTGTGTGTCCACTACCACTCCAGTGATACAAAGGGATGTACACCCCCGTCAACTAAGATGGCTAGTGCAAGTTTTGATCTCCCAAAGGAGTGTGAGTCACCAAGAATGGGGTGACAGAGTTGGTAGACGGGGAAAATGCAGAAGAGGGAGAAACAGCTGGATTTGTGTTATTGCAGCTCTCTCAGTTCTATTTTAGACCCAAGGTACTTGGAAGGTGCAAAATGACTTTCTGCATATTAAAAAAAAAAAAATTGCTGTCCTTTCCACTTTCAAGGCTCTTGGATATCGAGCATTTCCCTATGCAATATTTTCTTTGACCTTTATCTTCTGGCAGAAATGATTATCTCTAAGTGACTAATTAAAAAAACACGGAGACTCAGAAAGGTTAAGGAATTCTTCAAGGTCACAGTACCGTGTAAATGACAGGGTTGGGAGCAAAACCCAGGTTTTCAGACTTTTGGTCCGATGTTCTTTAAAAGCCAGTCAAATAAATGGGCACAAGGGATCTTTTAAGAGTGACGGATATGTTTTAAAACTAGATGTAGTGATGGCTGCACAACTCTGTAAATGTTTTTGAAATCATTTCATGCTTTAAAAAGGTGACTGTTATGGTATGTAAATTGTATTTCAATACAACTCTGAAAAATAAAGGCAGCCAAGTGTAGTAAGTAGAGCCCAGGCTTTGGCGCCATTATTCCACAGTGCAGATCCTGATTCTAGCTCTTCTGCCCTGGGCAACATTGAGTAAGTTCTTTAATTTCTTTAAATATCAATTTCTTCATCTGTAGAATTGGAATAATAATATCTAATTCCTAATATTGCTGTGAGGATCTAGCACTAAAGCAATAATAGCTAATTTTATTTCTTTTATTTCTGATGACTAGAAATTGAGATATAAAAATAAGGTAATTAGCTCTCTACTGCTTGCTTAATTGCTAATGCTTATTTGTGGATCTTGTATGAGCATTAGACATGTAATATTGTTTTGATTGTTTTGGTCAAAGGTCTAAATTGGTGCTTTTAATTGGCATTCAACTAGCAAAAAATAGTGATTTGGCATACCAAGGAGAAATAAATCTTCGTTTTCTCCTAAACTACTTATTCTAAAACTTGACTGGTCATCTAGGGAGTTGTCAGAATTCTGATGCCTTGGCCCCACCCCAGATATTCTGATTTAATTGGTATGGGGTGTGGCCTGGGCGCTGAGATTTTTGGAACTTTCCCGTGTGATTCTAATTGCAGCAGAGTTGAAGAACAAAAACTCATTGGCTTTCAATTCTGACCACAAATGATTCACCTGGGAAGCTTTAAAAACAAGGACACCTGAGCCTCATGACCAGCGATTCTGATTTAAATGGTCCAGGGTGAAGCCTGTGCGCTTTAAAAGTTCCCCAGGTGATTCTAATATGCAACCAGGCCTGAGAGCCACTGCTTCAAACCTTTGCAATAGGCAAGATGCCTTCTAGGTAGGAGATAAGGGATCTAATCCATAACAGCCTGCCTCATTCCTCTTCCCTCCTTCCAGGAAAGAGGTTCACAGGATGGAATGTTGAGCACTCCATTAGATGTTGACCTGGGGTAACCAGCCATAGGCCTGCTCAGTGAAACAAGCCCTGGGGCATTTAGAATCCCTCAAGGAATGTAGGAAGGGTATTTTTAAATGAAGATAATGTATCTTGCAAAAAGGGGCATTGGGAGAGTAGCTTTAGTGTTAACTCACATAACGTATATAGTGCCTGGGGGCTTGCAGGTGGATCAGAATAGAGTTTCCAGATTGGGGGTGGGGGGGATGTCTTAAAGTGATTTAGGAGACTCTCAGGAAATGGACTGATATGGTTTGGCTCTGTGTCCCCACTCAAATATAATCTCCAATTGTAATCTACATGTGTGGAAAGAGGGACATTACTCTCAGTGAGTGGAGAGAGGGAGGTGTTTGGATCATGGGGCAGTTTCCCCCATGCTGTTCTCACAATAGTGAACGAGTTCTCACAAGACTTGATCGTTTTATAAGTGTCTGGCATTTTCTCTGCTTGCACTTCTTTCCCTCCTGCCCCTTGTGAAGAAGGTGCCTGCTTCCCCTTCCACCATGATTGTAAGTTTCCTGAGGCCTCTCCAGCCATGCAGAACTGTGAGCCAATTAAACCTCTTTCCTTTATAAATTACTCAGTCTCAGGTAGTATATTTATAGCAGTGTGAATGCGGACGAATATATGGACCATCCATTCATCCATCCAACAATGTTTATGTAGTAGTTCCCCTGCAGTAAGTACCATGACAGTGGTGAGCAAAACAGATACAGTTGTCTTTTTACAATTAAACAATAAAAAATAAAAAATAAAAACCTGCCACTGCTGCAGGCAAACCATTCACCAAAATGAGTCTGAACTTCCCATTACCTCCCTCTTTCCATATGAAATTCAAATTTCTGTTTGCCATTCCAGCAACTCGCGGAGTATGTCTCCTACGTCCTTCATGTGTGCACACTTCTCAGGGACCCCACTGCTCATCATCCCCATGTCGTGCCCATCCAGGTTCCAGTTAACACCCTCCCCTTTTCTTTCCTGCTACTGCCCCTGTCCAGGCCCAGATTCTTGATTTTTCAAGCTAGTTACCACTCTAGAGACTCTGAGGATGGAAGAATTTGAGGGTTTCCTGAGTCAGATAAAACTAATCTTTGCAGATTTTGTTGGAAAAACTTGCTCTTATAATAAAGATGTTTTCAGGAAATTCTGGGCATACAGAAAGTTGTGCCCACTAAATGGGTTTGATATATATCTTATCACTTCAAACAGATCTCCTGTTTTCCCTGCCCAGGGAAGAGCAATGATGCTGTGTCCTTGGCCAGGTGGTAGACCTTTCTGTCCTCACTGTTTGCCCCCATCAAAATTGTTTAAAACCCCTCTTCTACAGGGTTAGGCAGGCAGAGTGAGCCAGTTCTAGCAGACTTAGCTGTGAGATAGAATCAGCTCCTGCCCCAAATCCTAGAGATCTATAGTCTCAGGAATCAGAGAACCCATAGGTTTAGCTCTCAATTTTTTCCCAGGGCTTTATAGGCAGCACTCCTTTCTTCCACTTCTTGCTGTCTTTCCCAAAATAGTAGATGAGGGTGATGCTATCAGGAAAGCACTTAGAAGGGATAAGAGTAAGTGATCCTTCCATTGCTGTGACTGGTGACATCACTCACCCTTAATCAGATGGTCTAAAGCAACTTATAAATCCAGTTCCTTCAATAATTGACCAAAAAGCCTCTCCAAATGCATTATAGAAGTGATGGCAGAAAATTATTATTGATTTCCTATACTCCAGTTTCTTTATCAATAAAATGGGCATGGCAATAATTAAATATTATGCTTCACACAGTATCAAAGTAAAATAAATATTACTATTACTATCAATGTTGACTAGAAGGAAACTATCTTTTCATTTTCTTTTTGTTTTAGCTTTTGAAATGATTAAATGATATGCAGCATAATAAGTAAATACCTGTTATGTGACAAGTATTTTTTTCAGCATTTCTATTATCTCATTTAAGTCATACAACAATATATAATCCAGGTATTCTTATCCCTCCCATTTTATAGTTAAACAAAATGTTCAAGGGTAATTTAGGTAACTATATCAATAATGATTCTCTGTGTTAATAAGAATGTTTGGCAGAGCCCAGAGGAAATGAGGGTGGGGAGAAGATGGGTTTTGATGCAGAAAGAATTATCTAAAACAGGAGCAAACACAACAAAGAGAGGCAATATGGGTGCAGTGGGGCACCCACGGTGTGAGGACTGTTGGGTATTTGCTTCTTGGGCAAAGATGTGTTTATAAAATGGCATGTGATCAGTGCTATAGGAAATGTGTGAAAAACGGGAAGGGGGCAGGAACAGAGATAGGACTGGGAAGTCAAATAAAGCAATGCATATTGGTAATTTCTCCAACATTTAATCCATGCCATGTACAGACACTTTTTAATAAAATAATGGATGAAGAAATGAATAAGTAATGTCCATAGCCTAAGGCAGCAAGAATGGTGACATCTTGCTACTTATCAAGCCCTGAAAATGACTGTCCCTTTTGAACCCAGTTATCAGTACATTTCAGCTCCACTAAATAGGTGTTTTACACATGGGAAACAGCTGAACAGAGTTCTCTTATTTCCATTGAATGTGGTTGTGTTGAGGGAGACTGAGCATCACACCAGCACATAGGTGACTACCTTTATGCTATGGAAACTACAAAGCAATTATCATTAAAGTTCCTAGGCCAAAATGGCTGAACAGCATAGCAATGGGAAGATTAACAATTTTTTCCTTATTTTCAAAATTGTAAAAGACCAAAAAGAGCAGCTTCTTCTATGACTTCTCATTAAAATTAAAGCATGATGTCGACAGAGGCCTTACTCCCTCTGCTTCTAAACAAGCACAGTGTTGCTGAGGCAGGAGATCCTTGCTGTCCTGAATGCTACCCAGCACACGCTGCCTAGGATGAGGATCTGGGCACAGAAGCTAATGGGAATCGCCCCTGCAGAGCACAGATACTAAGTCTGGCATAATCTGTGCCATGCCTGTCACTTCTGGAGCCTGTGAAGGAAATTGGCTAGAGCTGCTACTCTCTCTATTCTAGATATAATTTCACTTTTATCCATAATAAGGTCCATCAGGATTTAGGCAATTTTATTCTCACATGATTTGCTATTCTGATATTTTCCTTGTGATTGGCACAAGATCAGTCAAAAAAAAAAAAAAAAAAAAAGAAAGCCATCACCTTATTTTCTTGTTTGTTTTTTGTTGTTGTTGTTGTTGTTTTTGAGATGGAGTCTTGCCCATCACCCAGGCTGGAGTGCAGTGGCACGATCTCGGCTCACTGCAAGCTCCGCCTCCCAGGTTCACGCCATTCTCCTGTCTCAGCCTCCCGAGTAGCGGGGACTACAGGCGCCTGCCAACGCGCCCGGCTAATTTTTTTTTTGTATTTTTAGCAGAGACAGGGTTTCACCATCTTAGCCAGGATGGTCTCGATCTTCTGACCTTGTGATCCGCCCGCCTCGGCCTCCCAAAGTGCTGGGATTACAGGCGTGAGCCACCGCGCCCGGCCTTCATCACCTTATTTTCATAGCTCTTTGTTCTGCTTAGCAAATGCCCTCAGACTCAATAGCTGCTAGTAATTCTGATTTGAATTATCTAACCCTATGCTGATTTGTGTGCAAGTCTTCTAGTAGAAGAAATGGCTACTTACTATTCCGAATGTGATCCCAGTGTACATAGCAGCCTGGCTGCTTCAGCAGACAGAGGAACTGCTTCTTAGGGACTCTTCCCAGGGACTTGAAATTTGCTGAGGCAAAGCAGAGAAAGCTGCATAAACTGAAACCATGCAACTCTGAAATGTGCTGTAGGGTGGAATCATTTAGAAGTTTACCGCACCAATCTTTTCTCAATCTCCTTCAGAACTGGTGATGGATAAGCAAAGCATACTCAGATTAGCTCTCGATGAGAAAGCTTTCCTCACTAGACAGTGAGTAGCCCTGCATATTCAATCAACACTGAGCTTTGGATCCAGAGGATCCCTGCTCAAATTCCAGTTTAGCCACTTAATAGCTCAGTTATTTTAGGCAGGTTGCTTTACTACAGTTGCTTTCAGTTTCCTCATCAGTAGGGTTGCAAAGATAAAAGAGGTGGTAATTTGTAAAGCACCTAAAATTGTATCTGGAGCATGGAAAGTACTGTAGAAATATTAGCTATTATGGATATCATTATACTCTCCTTTTCCCCTATGTATATTGCTACCATAAAAAGTTTGAAGATAAATATATTTATGATATTAATTCCAAATTTCTTCCATGGAAATTTAGTCTAATGCTTTGTCTCACTATTTTTCTACCATGGATCATCAGCCTGAGCCCAAACAAAATCTATTAAAACGCTCAACTCTTACCGTTGCCTATTAGAAAAAGGATAATATAGTTTCAGGTAACCCATTCTACAGAGATAAGTTACAACTGCTTGAATGACTGAGACCATACTTGCAGTATTAGGTTTAGTTCTTAGGACCATGTATTATAAAGGGTTATAAGTAACCAGAGATATGGATAAAGATGATGAAGGGACGTGATACCATATAGCAGAAATGAGCATAGAATTTCATGTCTAATTTTTTAATGAGGAAAGTATGATAGCTACATTCTCATTAATTCTTTCACTTATTCCTTCTTTCCAAAATAATTTATTGAAACAGGGATTCTAATATGGCACAGTTTTTAGCTCAGCAAATTTCTTCAAAATCAGCTATAAAACTAGAAAAAAGCAAAAACTAAAATAAAAATAAAAACTATTTTCAGGCTTCGGAAATCAACCAAATGCATACACAAAGTTGAGGAGCAGTTATTTAAAAAAAAAAAAAAAAAATACTGACCTTCTGGTGGGAAAATGGGAGTCTGGCATTCTTGCTGTGGGTAGCTCCCACTTTCTGTCCCCCACTCAATTGACATAATAGTTCTAACAGAGTGGGTCCAATTTGTGAAAAATAGAAGCTTCACTGAAAAAGAGGGTTGACCTGATTTGTAGCAAGCAGGAAAAAAAACACCCCACACTAAGCAGCATTGTCAGTATTTATAGTTATCTCTGTCATGAAGGAATGAATGAATGACCAGTCTCTCAGCAAGCCTGAGGTGTGGACCTAGTGTGGTCAAGCAATAAAGTAGCAGACCAGCCAGAAACTGAACAGGGAAACCTGGGAGGCAAGACAGCTGGAAGGGGCCTTGGTAAGCTTTCTACCAGTCCTCAGCTGACTGGAAAGCTGTGCACACATTTAAGGTAGACTGAAGATAATCTAAGTTATCCACACATCACTGCCTGACTCCAAGTCTGCATATGTGTGCAAGAGGACATGCAAAAAACAAAATCTGGAGCCAGCTTAAAAGATGGATGGGTCTGAGTGTGCTCCCCAACACATACACAGATCCATTGGCAGAGGGTAGAGACTTGTTAGATTGAGAGGTTGCTTGCAACCTCTCAAACATCATTGTTTAATTACAAAGTTATGCATAACTGTGTGGTCCTTAAAAATTGATGAATAATATAAAAACAAAAACTTTCAAAACTTGAGTAGAAACAACAGCAGTCACCTATGAAGGGGGAATAGATGAGATAGACTTAGTCAAAGCAAGTTACCAAAAAACAAAACAAAAGCAGCAAAACCAAGTATCACTGGGCAGGGAAGACGTATCAGAATTCAGGGTTAGTACAATGCATTATCTATAATTTTCCAGCTTTCAATAAGAATTATGATACAAAGAAAGAAGAAAGTATGACCTTTATTCAAAAGTTAAAAAACAAGCAGTGATTAGAAACTGTCTTTCAGTAGGCCTATAGATTGAACTCAGCAGGAAAACTTCAAAGTAGTCATCATAAATATGTTCAAAGGACTAAACAACACTGTGCTTAAATAAAGGGAAATATGATGAATTTCAATGAAGCAATAGAAATTATGAAAAGAACCATATAAAAATTCTGGAGCAGAAAAATATAATAACTAAAATAAAATTTTATTAAAGGAACTCAATGGTAGAATTAAAATGCAAGAAGACGTGATCAGAAAATTTAAGGATAGATCAATAGAAATTATTTAATATGAAGAACAGAGAATAAAAAGTAATAACAGATAAAAAACGGAAACTTAAAGGGTGTCAATACATACATTTTAGAAGATTCAGATAAAGGAAGAAGAAGAAAGGCCAGAAAAAGAATATGAAAATGTAATGGATACAAACTACCGAAATTTGGCCGGGTGTGGTGGCTCACGCCTGTAATACCAGCACTTTGGGAGGCCGAGGCGGGTGGATCACTTGAGGACAGGAGTTCGAGATCAGCCTGGCCAACATGGTGAAACCTCGTCTCTACTAAAAATATAGCAATTAGCCAGGTATGACGGCGCATACCTGTAGACCCAGCTACTCAGGAGACTGAATCAGGAGAACTGCTTGAACCTGGGAGGCAGAGGTTGCAGTGAGCCAAGATCACACCACTGCACTCCAGCCTGGGTGACAGAGGGAGACTCCATCTCAAAACAAACAAACAAACAAAAACAACAAAAAACCACCCAAATTTGATTAAAAGTAGTAATCTGCAAGACAATGGAATGCAAATTCTAAGTAAGATAGACATATAGTAACCAAAATGTTCACAGCCAAACACAAGTAGAATTTCTCTTTATGCACAGATAAAAAGAACATAAAATTAATGGCAGACTTATCAGAAACAACAGAAGTCAAAACAGTGAAATGATATGCTCAGAGCAATGAAAGCAAAACAATCACACAAAAAACTGTCAACTGTCCAGGAACACTATCCTTCAAAAATGAAAACAAGACATTGCCAGACAATCAAAGCTTGAGAGGGTGCTTTTCTAGCTGAGATGTCATACAGGAAATACTGAAGAGTCATTTAAGTTGAAGAGAAATAACACCAGATGGTAAAAATCCACATGATGAGACAAAAAGCAAAAGAAAATCTAAGTATATGTGTAATTGTCATCCAAAAGACTACCAGGCTGGCTAAATAGTAGAAAAGAGAATTTTATTGGCAATATCAGTTTGCAAACTGAAGGAGACAGTCTCAGGCATGTGTCAAAGGTGCTCTCTCTTTCAAGAGGGAAGAGGGTAGGCTGGCTTTTATGCTTCATTGGGTCTGTGTCACACAATAGAGTCATACATATTTAGCAGGTTTGGGAAAAAAAATATACATATTTATGAGGGAGGATTGAGAGCATGCACAATGGCTAAACATTTACCAGATTTACCAAACACAATTTACCAAAATGGATTCACGAAGAAATAGAATATACAAATACATCTGTAACAAGTAAAGAAATTAAGTTAGTACATATGTATTCTTTTATCAAGAAAACCCTGGGCACAGATGGCTTCATTGGTGCTCTATGAAAAAAGAAGAAATAATACTAATCTTTCACCAAGTCTGTCAGATAATAGAGATGGAGAATACATTTCTCAATATATGAGGCCAGTATCACTGTGCTAACAATGCTAGACCAAAAGAATAAAGTAAAATACAAATCAATATCCTTCATGAGTATAAACACAAGAATGCTTAACATATTATTTGCAAACTAAATTGAGCAAAACATTTAAAAAAAGGATTATACATCATGACTAAGTGAGATTTATCCTAAGAATGCAAGGTTGGTTTAAAATTCACAACTCAATTCATATAGTAAACAATAGAGTGTACAGTGTATTGTGTACAGTGCATAGTAAAAAGGACAAAGAACACAGTCATCTCAATCACTGCATCAAAAAAGGATTTAACAAAATTAACCACCCTTATTCATTAATTTAAAAATTCAATATTATTAAGATGACAATTTTCCTCAAATTGATTTATACATTCAAAATGACCTATATCATAGTCCCAACAGACCTTTTGTAGAAGCTGACAAATAGATTTTAAAATGTATATTGAAATGAAAATTACCAAGAATAGCTAAAATTATTATGAACAAAAAAGTTGGAGGACTTTGATTTTAAAACTTACTATAAATCTACAGTAATCAAGACAGTGAGCACTGCATACAAGTGTAGACCAATCAAAGATTAGAATAAATTCTTACATATATGCTTAACTGATTTTTGACAAAAGTATGATTCAATGGGGAAAAAGATAACCAATAAATGTGATACTAAAGTCATTAGATATCCACATGTAAAATAAATAAACAAAAATTAGCTTACACTCTTACCTCATACCATACATATAAATTGACTCATAGATCTAAACATAAGAGCAAAAAACTATCAAATTCAGATGGAAATATAGGGCAAAATTTTCATTACTTTGGGCGAGCAAAAATTTCTTTACTACAATACCAAAAGCATGACATATAAGATTAAAATTGTTGTTTTGAATGTCATCGAAATTAAACATGTTTGTACTTCAAAAATACCATAAAGAAAGGAAAATGCAAGCCAGACACTGGGAGACATTATTTGAAAATTACGTATCTGACAAAAAATTTGTATCCAAATATATAAAGAATTCTCACAACTCATTAATAGGTAGACCAAAAATCCTAATTAAGAAATGAGCCAAATATTTGGAGAGGCATTTCACCAAAGAAATACATGAATGGCTAATAAGCATAAGAAAAGATGCTCGATGTCTTTAGTTGTTAAGGAAATGCAAATGAAAACCACAATGTGATACCACTATACAACTCATTAGAGTAGCTACCGTAAAGACAGACAATTACAATTGTTGACAAGGATGTAGGAAAACTGGAACCCTCATTCACTGCTCATGAGATCGTAAAAAGTACAGCCACTTAAAGACGTTTGACAGTTACTTAAAAGTGAAACATATCTTACCCTACAACCCAGCAATTTCACTCCTAGTGAAACTGAAACGTGTCCACACAATGATTAGTACATGAGCGTTCATGTCAGCATTGTTTATAATATCCCCAGTCTGTAAACAATCCCAGTGTGTATGAACTGGTACATAGATAAACAAAATATGGTATCCCCATACAACAGAACACCATTCAGCCATGAAATAGGAACCAGCTACTGATAAATGCTGTAAGATAGATGAATCTCCAAAACCTTATATGCCATGTGAAGGAAACCAGAAGACTACATATTTTATGATACTATTTATATAAAACTTCCAGAAAAGAAAATCTGTAGGAAAATAAAGATTAGTAGTTCTCTGGGCTGAGACCAAGAGGAGGGTAGAAGGATTAGCTCCTGGTGGACACAAGGAAAATAGGGATGATGATAATACTGTATTCTAAAACTGGATTCTGGTGATGATTTCATTACATATGGTTCCTAAAAATAATTGAGCTTTACACTTACCATGGATGCAAATTTACAGTATGTAAACTATACCAATAAAGGTAAAAAAATCTTCAGTATGTGATTCTTGAGGTCAAGGTCTAGCCATCAAATTCAGTTACAAGCCTTTAATTCAAGCAGACATGTAATTAAGGTTAAAAGGAGAAATCATTCTAGGTTGCCTTATTTCCCTACCTGGGGGACAATGTTTGCAGTACCTCTTTCTGGATAACTTCATAAAAAGGAACAAACATACAAACAAACAAACAAAAAACTGGGTCTTGATTTGGTTAATCTACTAGTATTAAATGCTCATTAAGTAGCCTTACCCCAAAGGTTATGTTAAAATCCAACCCCTGTCTCTTTTTATTACACCCACCCTTACCCTTCTTGCCTTAACATCCAGACCTTTCACCATTTGCAAATTATCGTGGGGGGAAAAAAAAAAAAAGTCCTGGCTTCAGTGTTGCCTGCATGAACCTATACTATTCTTGCTGCTGGAACATCCATCACTCCCTCTATAGCAGGGCCCTCAAAGCTGAGTGCAGTCTTGCTGATCCAATGTGCTCATCCTTTGAAGATCCTTGTGAGAAGCATCAGGCTGTGGTGAATGCACATACATGACATTTAAGCAACTTGCTTTTTCTGTTGTTGCCCATTAAGGATGCTATCATTATTTACCCATCTGTAGTTTTGAGTGAGAGCCACTCACTCAAAGTGCTTGGTAGACGGCCCCCAAATCTACCTTGAATGTCCCAAAGTATGACATCTGACCTGTTTGAAGGAGCCCTAAAACCCTACCTTGGGTGCAATTACTGGAGGCCTTGCAAGCATTTTCCAGATTGAATTGTCTAATGAGATCATTAAGGAAGCAAAGGGGAGGGAGTGTAACCTCTCTAAAGGCAATTAGGAAGGCTACACCTCTGACTGAATTGCAGGCATCACTAATCCAGCAGGTCTAATCACCAGGCCCCATAGCAGAGCTGAATCCTCTGCTTCCAGTTGGAGAGAAAGAATGTGTTCTCCCAGAGAGTATTTGGATAATTGAAAGAATTAAGGAAAAATACATTATTCCATTTGGATTCAGTGCTAATTGGAATGAACCAAATAATGAGCCCACCAGCGTGAAGCATACTCCTCACTTTCCTGCTGCAGAGAGGAGCCTTTCCCTATATTAACATGAGCCCATGTGCTCTTCATCAATGGTTAGATTGCCTGTTCCTCCAGAGTACCCAGTGGAATGTTTCCATGCCATTTTTCCTGCCAGCCAGTTTCTAATTCAAAGAAAGAAAAGCTCCTAATTACACTAAAATAGAAATGGAAGACCAGCCCCGTGGCTGGGCCGAAATCTCCCTGCTGCAGAGCTCAGGCAGAGATGACTGCAATATCACAGAGCAGGTTTCAAAGGTTTGATTTATTAGAGTGAAATTGATCTATCTGAGGAGCTCAGAGTCCAGTATAAAGGTTTTCAGTGATTCCTATACCATCGCTTCAATAAAAGCTTTCCAGTTCTTAAAAGCAAAAACACTCAAGGCAGGTGAAGTTGCACTTTTTTTTTTTTTAATATTGATGGCTGAGGACTCATGCCCTTCCTGAAGAATGAACACTTAATTCTTTCACACTGTCAATGAGAACTAGCAAAGCAAAGCAGTTTCCTCTACGTAAGAATTTAGATTATATTTTTTCTTTGGCTAGATCCAGAGTTTCAGAATCTTCTACCACCCACACACTCATCCATCCATCCACCCTGATGTGCCTTGTCTTCATTGTCTAATATAAGCCAGACTCTGTTAATTGGTTTATTCCACTTTACAGATGAAGAAATGTAGTATGAGAATTCTTAAATAACTTATTCAGATCCCATATTTAATAAGTGGTAGAGCTCGTATTTAACCTGATTTGTCTGACTCTACTTTTATTTTTTGAGACGGAGTTTCACTCTTGTTGCCTAGGCTGGAGTACAGTGGTGCCATCTTGGCTCACCAACCTCCACCTCTCTAGGTCAAGTGATATTCCTGCCTCAGCCTCCCGAGTAGCTGGGATTACAGGCATGCACCACCACATTCAGCTAATTTTTGTATTTTTAGTAGGGATGGGGTTTTTTCCATGTTGGTCAGGCTGGTCTCTAACTCCCGACCTTAGGTGACTCACCCACCTCGGCCTCCAAAAGTGCTGGGATTATAGGCATGAGCCACTGCACCCAGCCGATTTGTCTGACTCTAGAGGTCAAATTCTGAAATGTGTGTTGGGAATGCCAAATTTTGGAGACAGATTGATTAAAAGTAAATTAAAAAATAAATTAAAAAACATTCGTAGGTCTTTTGAGACTAACATCATAGCAAAATATTTTCTGAAATTCTTACCTGTATTTGGCATGTGCCTATGGGGCTTGCATTTTCCAAATAGAATTATCCACCTATTTCATCATTTTCCCTCACTGTCCCTCAGTCCTTACACTCCATCTCCTCTCTCTTCTTTGCTAACAAAATCCCTCTGGAAAAGATCCAGTCAATTCAAGATGAATGATACATGCCTGGGTTGTCTCAGCAACACTTGTATTTTATCTGTTTGGCCAACTGCTGTCTTTCTTCTAGTTAAAAGGGAGCTGCCAAAGAAATGCTGAGCTGCCTGTAGGGGCTGAGTATGGAAAAACACTGTGTTCATCCTTGCTGCTCTATTCTGTCCAAGTGTAAGCATCACTGGGCTTGTCCTAGAACGTTTTGATGGTAGGGAAGAAATTTCAAAATTATTACTGAAAAAAAGTAATCTTGTAGTCTCATTTTTCATAGATAGCTTTTTTTGGCATAGGGCTTTTGACTGTTGCTTGCGAATTGCAGTAAAAAGATTGTGCACTTTCCACTGAGGAAGCTTTTTGTTTAAATTCTGGAGAACTAGCATGGTTGGGACATGGCCTAGGGAAAAACAAAAACTGGGGCATAGTTGATTCAAACATGTTGGAGGAAAAGAGGAAGCAAGAGATAAAAAGAAGATGAGAATAAGATAATATACCTAAGAATAGAACATGCATTTGGGCCTGGTGCAGTGGCTCACGTCTGTAATCCCAGCACTTTGGGAGGCCAAGGTGGGCAGATCACCTGAGGTTGAGAATTTGAGCCTGGCTAACACGGTGAAACCCCATCTCTACTAAAAATACAAAATTAGCTTGGCATGGTGGTGCATGCCTCTAATCCCAGCTACTCGGGAGGCTGAGGCAGGAGAATCACTTGAACCACGGAGGCAGAGGTTGCAGTGAGCGGAGATCATGCCATTGCACTCCAGTCTAGGCAACAGAGTGAGACTCTGTCTCCAAGTAAAATAAAATAAAATAAAAAGAACATGCATTTGAACAGAGCATCCTGGGTTGCATCTTTTGGGAACTTAAACTTGGTCCAATTGCCACATGGTGTCATCTTGGAGCAATACGAGTACTTCATCTCTCAACTTACTGAAATGTTACCTCTACCATTGAAGAGAGATTATTTGTCTGTGACTTGCCCTCTTGATAAAATGAAAACTGCTTAACTCTAGTTAGTGTTAAGAGAGAGAAGAAAACAACAACCAAAATTCTGTATCCTATGCTGACTAACGCAAAGAATTGATGAACCCAAGGAATTTAGAATTCACATTAATTACATTTCAGAATTGAAGCTACTCATGGGTATTGACAGATACTGTGCATACCTCAAATTTTGAAATATGTTTCTCTCCCAATAAAAATATGATGCTCTGTGTAACTGAGCAAAATTATTTACTGAGCTACTATGAACCTTCTGCCCAATCAGATATAAGAAAATTGTGATTTTATGCATGATATAAGACATGCATAAAAAATTCATAGAAAGAAATCTGAGTTAGGATTTGATTTGTATAAACATCTTAGTTATGGTAAGGGGAATCTAAGAGGAATAAAAATAGAGGAGTTAAACGATATGAAGCTGGAACCCAGCTTGACTGGGTTGAATTGTTTTTGCCCTAGATGCTTGAAAGGAATTAGAAGGAATCCTCTCTTCTTTTCACCTATCTATCTTATATACCAGAAGTCCTTGACAGGAGGCAATTTGGTACCCAGGAGACATTTGGCAATATTCAGAAGCATATTTAGTTGTCATATCTGCTAAGGGATGGTGGGTGGGGAGGCTTCAACTGACATATAAGGGGAAGATACTGCTAAACATCCTACATAATCTCTAATAATAGAATATTATCCCACCCAAAATATCAGTAGTGCCAAATTTGAGAAACCCTGCTAGATATGGATAGCAAATAGAGACGGCAAGAGAAACTCCAGAACTTTGTGAGTCAAACTGATAAATTTAACATGCAATGGATCCAATAAGAAATATGCAGGCATCACCTTCAGAGGATGTGGTCCCCTATGGCAGAGAGCAGAAAGAGTAGGATTTGATGAAATAGTTCCTTGTCTGATGATTACTAAAGCAAGACTTTTTCACTAGAATGTATGTAGAAAATCAGCAGAGTAGAGGTCCATATAGGAAGTGCTCATTCATGGCTTTTCAGAGAACAAATTGCTCTGTCCCAGAATTTGGTTTTCTTGTCTTTTGATGTTGCAACTCCTACATGAGAGATGAATGCAGCTGGGTGTTCATTTATTGTCAACAATGTAATCTTCTAACCAGTATTTCTCCTCCCTCTGCTTAAATTCTACACTCACCAAACAACTTTTTGATTATAATATGGCTTCTCATATGTGTAGGTTCTCCTGGAAGAAGAGAACATGTCACCAGGGAGATTAAATCATTCTAGTCTCCTCTGCTGCTACATTTCGTTTCTTTCTTTCTTTCTTTCTTTCTTTCTTTCTTTCTTTCTTTCTTT
>NC_045439.1:97162398-97223305 GCF_002776525.5 Piliocolobus tephrosceles | reverse complement strand
TTTCTTTCTTTCTTTCTTTCTTTCTTTCTTTCTTTCTTTCTTTCTTTCTTTCTTTCTTTCTTTCTTTCTTTCTTTCTTTCTTTTTTTTTTTTTTTGACAGGATCTCATTCTGTTGCCCAGGCTGAAATGCAGTGGCCATAGCTCTAGTTCATTGAATCCTTGAACTACTGGGTCCAAGTAATCCTCCCACCTCAGTCTCCTGAGTAGTTGGGACCACAGGCATGCACCACTATGTCCAACTTTTTTTTTAACTTTTTCTGTAGAGACAAGGTCTCATTATGTTGCCCTGTCTGGTCTCAAACTCCAGGGCTCAAGCAATCTTTCTGCCTCGGCCTCCCAAAGTGCTAGGAGTACAGGCATGAGCTACCATGCCTGGCTGTTGTATTTCTCATCATGATATTATGAACTGACATTTTGATTTCTTTATCAGATGAAACTTTGTCAATTTGATGTGAGCCAGTGAGGTACCCCAAAATCTGAGAACCCAGCCTTAGATCATGGTGAACTTGCTAAGATAATGTCACCGCAGACAGACAGCCAAACATTATTCCTGGGCCATCTATTTTCCATAGACTAGAACTTGCAGCAGCAGAAATAAGAAAGGGTTGAAAAAATGTAATCTAATGTCCAGTCCTTCCACTTTTAAAATAACTTTTAAAAAATTATTCTAAAGGATGGCTATGAAAAAGAATAAGGGTGTATTATACAAACACTCTATAGCCTCTTATATAAGAAGATTGGTGTATAACACACTAACTTATAGGCCAGTGATTTGTCTTTTTATATAAAGAGCACTGTGTTCAGAGTAGGAAGAGAATGTAAAATCTTTCAAAGGAAAAACATAAAATAAGATTTTCTTTTTAGGTTACAGAGAAATTAGGGCTAATTTGGTCAATCAGCCAAAAAATTCCCAAATGGCAAGGTAAAAATCTTCTTGTGGGAATGCCTTGAGGTAAAGCCAATTCAATTAGTTTCCACAGCATAATTCTCAGGACCCAAAAACTAGGTGAAATAATGAACTGATTAAAACCTGTAATTGCAATTCAATGGAGGAAACGATTCATCACGAAGATGGCAGTGTTCCCTACATTCCAGATTGAACAGAGAACAGATGCGAACAAAGGTAGGAAGAGGGGACCCAGTGTGAAGTGAAAGGGAACTAAGTGTTTCTTAGCAAGATAATACAGAACTAGCCTGAAAGAAAGGTTGGTCTTCAGCCAGTAAACTTCTGATTTCTGAGCTAACCACTGAAATGTAAGCTTCTCTCTCACGCTCTAATCCAAAACTATTTTGAGGATACACTTCTAATTTGGTCACTATCAAATTTCCTGGATTTTACCCAAAGAAAACACCACTCAATGCTCTCATTTTCCCCCTGACATTTTGGAGCTCTTTTTCTCACACAGTTTCTATTTTTGAATACATATTCCTGTATATCAAGAATCAGTAAACTTTTTCTGTAAAGGGTCAGACAGCAAATATTTTCAGCTTTGGGGGTTATACCTTCTATGTCGCAGCTCCTCAGCTCTGCTTTTTTGACATAAGAGCAGCCATAAAAATATGTAAACAAAAGGCTGTGGCTGTGTTCCCATCAAAATGTATTTATAAAAATAGGGGGTCAGTCAAATTTGGCCTGGAGGTTGTAATTTGGTGACCCTTGCTTCATATACACAACAATAACTCAGAATTTGTAAGGCAAATAAATAAAATAAATAACCAGCATGCAGTAGTATTCAATTGGTACTAGAACGTCCTTGATTTCTTGGAAGGCATAGTAGTCATTTTGTGCTAAATGGCATTTTTTTTTTTTTTTTTTGATAGCCAGGAAGTCTTTTGGAACAGGCTGTAATAAAACAGTAATCTTGGGGATGTATATGCAGGGATCCTGAAGTTGTATAGACTGTGAAATGTGCTAAGAATATTTACTTTCATGTATTCATTCATTCACTCACCCATCAATTTTTATTTGGGGAAAGGAGCATGTGTAGCTGTCTTCCAAGCCCTTTTCTAGGTGCTAGAGGTGTTACAGTGAACACTGCAAAATTAGTTCTTGCTCTTTTGAAGATGATATGTAGTATGAGGAAGCAGATAATGAACAGATAAATACCTACGCAAGATAGTTTCCGATAATGAAAATTAACATAAAATAAACAAAAGAGTGATGTTATAGGGACAAGACATAGGAGGAATGGCTACTAATATCTGGGAAGTTGCAGAAGGTCCCTCTGAGATGGATTCTTTCAGCTGAGCCCTAATGATTAGAAACCTCCTGTAAAAAGATTAAGGCACTAAACAAGAGAACAAACACTAGTATGACTGGAACATGTGGTGAGTGAGGGGGAGGGTACCCATATGAGGTGAGAGAGGCAGGCTAGAACTAGGTCACTGGGACCGGGATAAAAAGTTTGAATTTTATTACTAATGCAAAGGGGAGGTATTGCATGGCTTGAAGGAGAAGATAATATAACTAGACTCTTTTAAGGAGAGCTCGTCTTGGGGTATGAGAACAGACTGTTGGAGGATCTGGGAGAAAGTAGAATCTGAAAGGTAAGTTAGGATACTGTTGTCTGATGTCAGCATGTCTGGAGTATTTCTTTCATCCATTCCACTGTGTTAATTAATTTAGAGTTGATATAGAGTAAATTGGTATGCTAATACCTCTGAAAAAATTACTTCTACTGAAAGGACCAAGATCTGAGAGCTGGTTCTTTGTTATCTTAACTCTTAAGTCACTGACCTTCTCTACTTTCCCGCCTTGATTTCATCAGCTTCTATTTTCAGGGCTACCCATGTGGCCTATTGAACAAATAAGCTATTGGACTTCAGAGCATAATCTCCAATATTTTAAAGTCAGTGAATATTCTTTTCATCCAGTACCAATTTCCAGATTTTTCTTTAAACAGGCAATCTCTGTTTAGCTGCATAAAACTGAACTTCTGCCTCTCATGTTTTTAAGGGTAGGACAGGTTTTCTTTCTAAGACTGCAGAATATAAATAAATATAGTTTAGTCAAGGAATAAGCTAGAAGCAGCCTGTTCTTGTTCAATAGCAGACTTGATGAAAGATAAGAAACTGTTTTTCCTTCACTTTGTGGGTGGGATCTGGCCCTTAGACCTGAGTGAATGAAAAAGATGGACTTTTCTTGACAGGAGCCAATGGATCTTACATATATGCACATATTTCTGTGCATGACGGCAGCTTCTGATAACCGCTTCTGATATCCACTCCAGCTTCTGATATCCGCTCCACACCTACCTCCTTCCCAGCTAATGCTCTGCACCCTTTGTTCCCTGCCCAGGTTTCCTACTATGGTCCATTTATATCCCAATCCTTGTAAACTTTCAGTTCAGACTCTAACTATTCACCACTTTTACCCTGGCCATATATTTCACCTACTAACTTGTTAGGGAAATTCCCTCACCCTGTGACCAGGTCTTAATTTTCTCCTTCTACTTCTTCCTCCCTATCTATCTCTCCTCCCTTTTTTTGAATATGCTTACCAGAAACACCATAGACTTCTCTTACAGAATGCTTTTTCTACAGAATTTCCAAATGGCAGAATAGTGTCCCGCCACTGGTTTATGCCATGCTAGAAGACAATAGCCTTTTATTTACTCTCATTGAGTAATTATCAGATCACCTCTCCTGATCATTTATAGTTCAAGACTCCATTATGCACCGCCCCATTCAAACCATTACTGCTTAATCTACAGGATTGATTTTTACCATCCCAACTGTTTTCAGCAACTAGATCATGTCTTCTATTAAATACATTAATTAAGATCTAGATTGTAAGCCAGGTTGACCTAGGTATGAAAGACCTAGATATATGACCCCAGAGAGTTGCTTCACTTCTTTTTTTTTTTTTTTTGAGACGGAGTCTCGCTCTGTCGCCCGGGCTGGAGTGCAGTGGCCGGATCTCAGCTCACTGCAAGCTCCGCCTCCCGGGTTTACGCCATTCTCCTGCCTCAGCCTCCCGAGTAGCTGGGACTACAGGCGCCCGCCACCTCGCCCGGCTAGTTTTTTGTATTTTTTAGTAGAGACGGGGTTTCACCGTGTTAGCCAGGATGGTCTCGATCTCCTGACCTCGTGATCCGCCCGTCTCGGCCTCCCAAAGTGCTGGGATTACAGGCTTGAGCCACGGCGCCTGGCCCACTTCACTTCTTTTTGCCTCAGTTTCTCATCTATAAAATGGGGATAAAATAGTATACACCTGTCTTAGCCTGAACCACCCAGAAAAAAGAGCCTGAGGCCACTAGTTAACCCTTAAATGTAACACTAGGGAAGCACGAGCCTGGGAAAGGGGAGTGACTCAGACAAGAGAGTCCATATGCAGGTACCTTACTAAACTGGTCACTGCATGGTAGCAAGCAAACACAATTGCTAAATATCATGGGACTGTCTTTAGAGTAGTCTTAAGAAGTACTGCTCCTCAGGACAGTCCATAGGAAAGGAAGGAAGAAGAATTTATCCTCTGGATCCCATGTTTGGTAGGTTTTTCCCCAAAGGAAATTAACTTCCCCACACTTCTGGCTTGTGCATGCCACGTAGGTCTCATGGCATCTCATGCTTTAGGGTCAACAGAGAATCTCTAGAGTCGAAGGTTACAGTGGCCTGGCATGGGCAAGGTCTATTGGGTTGTATCCATGTAATGTGGGTCAAAGTCCATGCAGAGTTGGCTGCCCAGTGGTAACTGGGCAAAACAAGCAGCCTAGAGACACATAAGGTCAAAAGGATCAGAGAGGTTACATAAGGAGGTGCCTGATACAGCGTTCCCCTAGCGGCACTCAGATCCACACGTGCCCTTTTATTATTCCAGTCTCTCATAATACAGAGGTACTTCTATTTTTATGAGCAGATCCTAATTTATCCCTAAGACGGCCTGTAAATTATTCATGGAGCTCTCTTTAGCTGGTGGCAGCTATGATTTCTGAGAAGGATGAAGGCAAGAGTGTTTGTGAAACAGGCTAAATTCCCTGGTGCCATAGAGCTGATTCTGAGACCATGACATTCATGATCTCCCTTCTCTACTTCCCTTTTGTGATTTCTTGCACACTGAACTGGTCTGGGTTTCTTGCCTGATGGAGTGACTCTGAACTTTATCCCTACAGGGACTGAACTCTTAGTTGCGTTGCATCTGTTATTGGGATACCGTAGTTGCTGCTGACACTTGTTTTTACCTTTGTTTTGGGGTACAGAAGCACAAAGAGATGCCCCACTCAATCCTCTTGTATCCTGACATAGGGCTTCCTTCTCTCCATTGTGTAGGAGAAACTATAGTGCCTCATAGTGAAAGCACCCACCTCCAGTAGAGTAGCTCTTTTCTTGTTTGCTGGCTTATAAGTCCAATATGGGCTTATGAGAGTTGTAGCTTTCAGTCCTTCAGGAAACTAAATGTGTCCCCTGGCACCAGACTTCTTTTTTGGTAAACTTAGTGTCTTTAATTAGGAAGAGACTGAGTTTTCAAGGGTGAAAACCAAAATAGAAATTGAGTTGCCAGGAGTGAGGCTGAGATGGGTAAATTCTATTTTTACACATTGATTTCTGGACCCCTGTATCTTAGCTACTGGGGACATAGCATTATGTACTCTTGTTGATTCTGGGCATGTTCTCAATCAAAGAAAATAGTGTCTCAGTTGTTTGGGATGTAGTTCTGAGATGCTGTGCTATTTGAGCTTTAGCAGGCTATTCCAGCATTCTCTTAGGTCTGAAACATGGTGATGGAGTACATATTAGTTCATTTTCAAGTTGCTGATAAAGACATACTCGAAACTGGAAAGAAAAGGAGGTTTAATTGGACTTACAGTTCCACATGGCTAAGAAGCCCTGAATCATGGCTAGAGGCAAAAGGCATGTTTTACATGGCAGCAACAAGAGAAAAATGAGGAAGAAGCAAAAGCAGAAACCCCTGATAAACCCATCAGCTCTCATGAGACTTATTCACCACCACGAGAACAGCACAGAAAAAACCAGCCCCCATGATTCAATTACTTCCCGCTGGGTCCTTCCCACAACATGTGGGAATTCTGAGAGATACAATTCAAGTTGAGATTTGGATGGGGACACAGCAAAATCATATTAAGTACATTACATGATTTGTGAATCTCATGGGCATGTGCCCAAGGACATACTCTTTTTGCCATTAAACAGGTGATATGGTTTCGCTGTGTCCTACCCAAATCTCATCTTGAATTGTAGCCCCCATAATGCCCATGAGTCATGAGAGGAACCCAGTGGGAAGTAATTGAATCATGGGGGTGGGTCTTTCCCGTGCTGTTCTCATGACAGTGATTAAGTCTCATGAGATCTGATGGTTTTATAAAGGGGAGTCCCCCTGCATACGCTCTCCTTGCCTGCTGCCATGTAAGACATGACTTTATTCCTCCTCTGCCTTCCATGATGATTGTGAGGCCTCCCCAACCATGTGGAAATGTGAGTCCATTAAACCTCTTTCCTTTATAAATTACCCAGTCTATGGTAAGTCTTTATTAGCAGCATGAGAACAGACTAATACAGTAAATTGGCACAAGTAGAGTGAGGTGCTACTATAAAGATACCTGAAAATGCGGAAGTGACTTTGGAAGTGGGTAACAGGCAGAGGTTGGAACAGTTTGAAGGACTCAGAAGAAGGCAGGAAGATGTGGGAAAGTTTGAAACTTCCTAGAGCATTGTTGAATGGTTTTGACCAAAATGATGATAGTGATATGTGCAATAAAGTCTAGGCTGAGGTGGTCTCAGATGGAGATGAGGAACTTTTTGGAAATTGAAGCAAAAGTGTTATTCTATGTTTTGGCAAAGAGACTGGTGGCATTTTGCCACTGTCCTAGAGATTTGTCAAACTTTGAACTTGAGAGAGATGATTGAGGTCATCTGGCAGAAGACATTTCTAAGCAGCAAAGCATTCAAGAAATGACTTGGGTACTGTTAATAGCATTCAGTTTTATGTATTCACAAAGCTATGATGGTTGGAATTGGAACTTATGTTAAAAGGGAAGCAAAATATAAAAGTTCAGAAAATTTGCAGCCTGATGATGGAGTAGAAAAGAAAAACTCATTTTCTGAGAAGAAATTCAAGCCAGCTGCAGAAATTTGCATAAGTAACAAAGAGCCAAATGTTAATCACCAAAACAAGGGGAAAAAGTCTCCAGGGCATCTGACAGGTCTTTACAGCAGCCCCTCCCATCACAGGCCTGGAGGCCTAGGAGGAATATATGGTTTTGTGGGCCTGGCCCAGTGCCTTGCTGCTTTGTGCAGTCTCGGACGTAGTACCCTGCATCCCAGCCATGGTTAAAAGGGGTCAACATAGAGCTCAGGCCGTTGCTTCAGAATGTGCAAGCCCCAAGCCTTGGCAGTTTACATGTGGTGTTGGGCCTGCAGAAACACAGAAGTCAAGAATTGAGGTTTGACAACCTTTGCCTAGATTTCAGAAGATGTATGGAAACACCAGGATATCTAGGCAGAGGTGTGCTACAGGGGTGGAACCCTCATGGAGAACCTCTGCTAGGTTAGTGCAAAAGGGAGATGTAGGGTACAAGCCCCCATACAGACTTCCCCACTGGGGCACTGCGTAGTAGAGGTGTGAGAAGCAGGCCACCGCCCTCCAGATCCCAGAATGATAGATCCATTGAAAGCTTGCACCATGTGCCTGGAAAATCTACAGACACTCAACGCCATTCCATGAAAGCAGCCAGGAGGGAGGCTATATCCTGCAAAGCCACTGGGGCAGAGCTGCCCAAGACCATGGGTACCCACCTCTTGCATCAGCATGACCTGGATGTGAGACATGAAATCAAAGGAGATCATTTTGGAGCTTTAAAATTTGACTGGCCTTCTGGATTTCAGAATTGCACGTAGCCCTTTTGTTTTAGCCAATTTCTCCCATTTGGAATGGGTATATTTACCCAATACCTGTACCCACATTGTGTCTAGGAAGTAACTAATCTGCTTTTGATTTTACAGGTTCATCATCAGAAG
The DNA here is from genome assembly GCF_002776525.5 of Piliocolobus tephrosceles. Classification (NCBI taxonomy): domain Eukaryota; kingdom Metazoa; phylum Chordata; class Mammalia; order Primates; family Cercopithecidae; genus Piliocolobus; species Piliocolobus tephrosceles. Next base: position 97,215,331 of record NC_045439.1, on the reverse strand, counting down.
GGACTTGCCTTGTTTCAGATGAGACTTTGGACTATGGACTTTTGAGTTAATGCTAAAATGAGTTAAGACTTTGGGGAACTGTTGAGAAGGCATCATTGGTTTTGAAGTGTGAGGACATGAGATTTGGGAGGGTCTAGGGGTTTAATGATATGGTTTGGCTGTGTCCCCACCCAAATCTTATCTTGAATTTTAGCTCCCATAATCCTCAAGTGTCATGGGAGGAACCCAGGGGGAGGTAATTGAATCATGGGGGAAGGTTTCTCCCATGCAGTTCTCATGATTATGAATAAGTCCCATGAGATCTGATGGTTTTCCATCAGATGGTGTGTTCCCCTGCACACACTCTCTCTTGCCTGCAGCCACCTAAGACATGACTTTGCTCCTCCTTTGCCTTCTGCCATAATTGTGGGGCCTCCCCAGCCATGTGGAACTGTGAGTCCATTAAACCTCTTTCCTTTACAAATTACCCAGTCTTGGGTATGTCTTTGTTAGCAGCATGAGAAAAGACTAATACAATGTGTGTCTTAATCTGAAGTATTGTTGTATGAGATGCCATGCAAGCATTTTATAAGTACTCTGATGGTGGTATGGGTGGAGTCCTTGCTGACAAAAAAGACAAAATCATAGGCTGGAGTACCTATTAAGTCCAGTAAGGACAAATTAATATCCTTTCAGGATAAAAGGGGTTCAGAATAATCGGTCTGTCTGCTAATAATGGCTGGCTTTTTAAATAAATGGAGCCACATGGAGGGCCCAGTGTATGTTGCTGACAAGATGGACACTAGGCTCTGACAGTAGCTAGATCAGGGACAGCTTATGCTGTTGGGCTTTTGTGTAGACTTCATCTTTACCACCATGACCCACACGTTCATGGACTCATTGCACCAACACTGGGAAAAACTGGTCAGAGACTAGTTCACATGCCTGGATGAGTCATTCTGTCCACCTGGTGACTGAAGCCTCCTTGGTAGTAGATGTTTTCTGGAAGGATTAAAGAAAGATAGAGATTTGAATACTTTACTATGATTCTTTTTAAAAAAATAAGCTTCAAAAACAGGCAAAACTAATATATGGAAATAGAAGTTAGATTAGAAGTTAACCTCTGAGAGGAGGTTGATTGAAAAAGGTCATAAAGATTTCTGAAGTCCTAAAAATATTCAACATCTTAACCTGGAGGGTGATTATATGGGTATAATATGTAGGAAAAAAATTCACCAAATTGTATTCTTCAAAACTTAATTCTGAGAGTAGAGTCTGTGTGTTATACCTCAAAAAAAAGATTAAAAAATACAGTAATAAAATAATTGAGATAATTTAAATACACCTAACTTTAAAAATTGGAAACATAAAATTACTGTATTTTAAGAATCATACCTGGTGGTAAGTTTTTATGGTATTAAATCATTCTCAAGTAGAATGAGAACTAAGTACCCTCCTGGGGGTGTGTGAAAATGTGTAGCAGCATTCTTGGCTATTGCAATAAATGTGGTATACCATGGGCATTTAATCCCTAGCCAGGGTGCTAAATATTCCGCAACGAACTGAACAAATGCACGCAACTAGTTTTTCCAACCAAAAGTCAATAAATCTATGTTATAAAATAGTAATGACATTTAATAAATATTATAACTTTTTTTTAAATAAAAATATCTGTATGCTTTGGGACCATTCCTATAGGTCTGTGACTATATCTCCCCCTCAAATCTGCTTGTCTCTGATCTTCAGGTTTAATTTCTTCCAGAATCCTACGCAACAAGCTCAGCCATTTCTCAAAGCCCAGAAGTCTGTGTGTCCTTATCTCAGATCACTTTTCTTTCCATTTGAAATGACCAAGTAGTTCTATTGCTGTTTTTTCAAATGGTAAGCGGTTCTCTTCCATAGAAGGCCTGATCTTGCTTCAGAAATCTGGCATGTGAACTGTGACTCTCTAATTAGGGCTTGTCAGAGAAACAACACATCATCATTCTTTACCACAGCAACATCTGACACCATCAGATTTACAGGGTCATATGGCATGAGTGGAAGGGCAGCCTGCATTGCATTCTGAGTCTGTTGAAGAGGCTTCTCTTTATCAGAGCCCACTTGACCCTTGCGGTCTTCCAAGTTGGAGCAGTATTCTCATATATGGCACATGTTTCTTCTAAAATTCTAAGAAGCCCACTAAGGGTTGTGCCTATTACTTAGTGGTACAACTTATCCTTAACTTTAGACAGTCCCAGCATATGGTAGAGACTGCATCCCTCCGAACTTCACCAATGCATCACCCCATGAATCTCACATGAGATTATCTTCTACTCTCTGGCAACATGTAATTATCCAGGACATCAATAATATTTGCCATTTCCTACTCACTGGGTCCAATCAACATCATGTCATCAATTTAAGGACAATAATACATTCAATTATGTATATACTATATACTACATAATATTTATTATACCGTATACATACACAGTATATATAATTTTGAACTTTATGACCATATGAATTATATATGACTGTATATATAATTTTAAACTTTATCACAGCCTTGATGCAGGCAGTGAGTAACTTGCACTGTTTTAATCCTTTTTGCTGATACTAATGGTATATTCCTTTCCTATGGCTATTGCAACAAATTACCACAAATTTGGTTTCTTAAAACAATACAAATGTATTCTCTCATATTTCTGAAGACAAGATGTCTATAATTAATTTCACTGGGCTAAAGGCAAGGTGTCAGAAGGGCTGGTCCCTTCTGGGGTTTTAGAGGAAAACTCATTTCTTAGCCTTTTCTAGATCTTCTGCTTTCTACTTCTAGAGACCCCTGGTGTTACTTAGCTTGTAGCCCCTTCCTCCATCTTCAAAGTGTATCTTTACAGTCTCTCCTCCTGTCACCACATTGCTTTTTTCTGACTCTGACCCTTCTAATCCTGTTTATAAGGACCTGTATGATTACCTCTGGCCCACCGGAATAATTCAGGATAATCTTCCCATCTCGAGATTCTACACTTTAATCACATTTGCAAAATCCCTTTTTTTTCTGTGTACATTAAAATTTATAGATTTCTGGGATTATGACAAGGACATATTTGGGGGTTATTATTCAGCCTGCCAGAATGATCAAGAAATCATTTGCTATAAAAAAAGTCGTACAACAGGCTGGGCACAGTGGCTCATGCCTGTAATCTCAGAACTTTGGGAAGCTGAGGCAGGAGGATCTCTTGAGCCCTGGAGTTTGAGACCAGCCTAGGCAACAAAGTGAGACCCTGTCTCTACAAAAAATGTTTAAAAATTAGCTGGACAAGGTGGCATGTATTTGTAGCCATACTTATTCAGGAGGCTGAGGCAGGAGGAATTCTTGAATCTGGGAGTTCAAGGTTGCAAGTGAGCTATGATCATGCAACTGCACTCTAGCCGGGGTGACAAAACAAAATACTGTCTTAAAGAAAAAAAAAAAAAAGAAGCCCTACATCAAGTGCCAGAGTCAACTATGTTAATCGTCTGTAAAAATAACACACCCAGCAGGAAGGCACATGTTATGGTAGCCACCATAATCTAGCACAATCCACCTGGCTTTTGCAGGATCTAGACATATTAATGGGAGAAAGGAAGAGGACCACTACCCCTGCATAATTACACATCCTTCGTGGTGGCAGTGGTCTCAGAGTTTCCTCAAAGAAGACAAATATTGCCTCTGATTTGTATCTAAGCTGAAAAGGAGAGGAGGTAGGGGCTTCTACTTAGCCATTCTCACCATAACAGCCATTGCTCTACACATCAGATAATCAACATGGCTGGCTATGAAGTAAATCTATGTCCATCATACATTCAGGACCCAGGAAAATAACCACAGGCTAGATATATATACCTATTGGGCCCACTATGAGATGTGCTTGAGTCAAATCCTATTTAATAACTGGCTTTCTTATACCCCAACTCTAGAGAAATGTGAAGGCATTTTAGGTCCCCTGGTTTTAGTGTCAGCTTGGAACATCTATCTAACAGCTCTCAAATAGTCTAGCTATTTCCTACTCCTCATATATAGTAATCCTAGCACAGGTCCCTTTGGGAGGAATCAGAGGGATCTTTACCACATCTACTTGCAATGACATTGCAGGGCCCTTCCTTATGGGGTAGACGTTTGCCTTTAATGAAAAGTCACCTTGATCTCAGACACTGCTACAAACCTCTGCAGGTCGAGACATCCAGATTACTATGACAGTGTTCTTACCCACTGTAATAATTATATCAGGTATATTCTCCTTATCCCTGATAGTTAAGTGCTGCCACCCAACCTCAACCATTCTGGAATCTCATTATCACCATTTGTCTTAGGGAGATTATGTCCATGTTAAGAATTCCCAGGTCAAATCTAGCCTACAGAGGACACCCACCACTGAACTTCTCAACAATGCTGATGCTCCCTTATCCCCAATGCATTTCTTACTGTCTTAGTGCAGAGTTCTCTCACAGTGTAGACCCCAGAACAGTAACATTAACAGCACCTAGGAGCTTTTTAGAAATGCAAATTTTAAAACCTGAAATTTTAGGGTCTACTAAATGAGACTTTGAAGATGGGACCCAGAAATCTGTATCTAACAAGCCCTTCTGGAGATTTTGATCTCCTCCTGGAAACTCTGCAGTTCAAATGTAAGGACCACAGACTTAATGAAAGGAGTGTTTGCTGGGAATTCTAAGAACATATTATCAGATGGTAAATTTTAGATTTGGGTAATAAATCAATTCTAATATTTCCACTGCCCTGACTCTTCTGACTTCATTCTCAATGTTCTTCAGGTGGCAGACACTGCATTCCTCAGACTTTACCAAGCATCATCCTCAAATCTCTATTGAGATTATCTTCTACTCTCTGGCAACAGTTAGTTCTCTAGTACATCAATAATATTTGCCATTTCCTACATAGGCAAAGGGATCTCTATCTCCTTAATATAGGGTTTTGATGTGTAGAAGTTTTAAGGAACTACTTTGAAGGTTTTTTTAAACTTTTCTTCTATACATATATACACACACAAATAAATACAAGCAAAACTGGAGAAATATGATAAAATTAGTGGATTACATCAGTGTGAAATATTCTGATTGTAATATATTATCTTTTTGCAAGAAGTTACCGCTGAAGGGAACTCAGTGAAAGGTACAGGGAATCTCTATTATTTCTTACAACTGCATGTGTATCTACAATTTATCTCATCTCTCTGTCTATCTACCTGTCTGTCTGTCTATCTATCCATCCATCTATCATCTGTCACATTTCTACCAGGAATGAATGAGTGATCCAGTTTCTCTACATTCTCATCAATATTTAGTGTTATCACTTAAAAAAAAAAAAGTAGCCATTCTAATAGGTATCCCATTATTGTTTAATTGTTTTTCTTTCTTTCCCTCCCTCCCTCCCTCCCTCCCTCCCTCCCTTCCTCCCTCCCTCCTTCCCTCGTTCCCTTCCCTTCCTTTCCTTCCGTCCTCTCTTCCCTTCCTTCCTCCCTTCCTTCCTTCCTTTTTTCATTTTCCTGATGGTTAATAATGCTGAACACATTTTCCATGTGCTATCTGCCATCTGTATACTTACTTTGCTAAAATGTCTCTTTTTTGGGTATTTTATCCATTTTCTAAGTGGACAGTTTGAACTTTTACTGTTGAGTTGTAAGAGTTTTTATTTAGTATATTCTTGATAAAAGCTCTTTCCCAGATATCTGGTTGGCAACTTTTTTTTTTTTTTTTTTTTTTTTTTACAGTTTCTACCTTGTCTTTTCAACTCCTTTATGAGTCTTTTACAAAAAAGAAAGTGTTTAATATTGATGAAACCCAATTTATCAATTTCTCCTTTTATGGATTGTTCTTTTAGTATCAAGACTAAAGACTCAGCCACTTATTGAATAAGGTGTGAGTTATAGGTCAAAGTTCATTTTCTTTCCTATGGAAGTCCAATTGCTCCTACAGCATTTGTTAAAATGATTTCCTCCCTTCAACTGCTTTTGCAACTTTGTCTAAATTAGTTTAATATATTTGTGTAGGTTTCATTCTGAATTCTGGGTTTTGTTTGTTTGTTTGTTTTTATTTTGAGACAGAGTCTCACTCTGTCACCCAGGCTGGAGTGCGTGGCACAATCTCAGTTCATTGCAACCTCCACCTCCTGGCTTCATGCCATTCCTCTGCCTCAACCTCCCAAGTAGCTAGGATTACAGGTGTATGCCACCATGCCCTGCTATTTTTGTATTTTTAGTAGAGATCAGGTTTTTCCATGTTGGCCAGGTTTCTCTTGAACTCCTGACCTCAGGTGATCCACCTGCCTTGGTCTCCCAAAGTGCTTGGATTTTAGGTGTAAGCCACCATACCAGACCTAGTTCTGAATTCTCTCTTCTGTTCTATTGATCTATATGCATCTGTTCCCCTGCCAATATCATGCTGCCTTGATTACTATAGCTCTAAATTAAGCTCAAGTGTCAGGTAGAGTGATTCGTCTCACTATATTTTTTGGTCAAAATTGTTTCAGCTACTCCAGGATGCGTATCTTTTCATATAAATTTTAGAATAAGCTGTCTTCATGTAAAAAGAAACTTCCTGGGATTTTGATAGGAATTTTCTTAAACCTATAGATCAATTTGGGGATAAATATCACCTTTATTATATAGAGCTTTCCAATCCATGAACATAGTATGTCTCTCTGCGTATTTAGATTTTTAATTTCTGTCTTCAGCATTTTGTAACTGTAATCACACCATTCTTGTACATGTTTTGTTAAGGGTATATGTGGGTGTTGTATTTTCTTTGAAGCAATTATAAATGGTATTATATTTTAAATTTTAGTTTCAGTATACTCATTTTTAGCATAGAAACATGATTGGTTTTTGTGTGTTGATCTTAGATTCTACAATCTTCATAACCTCATTTATTAGGTCTTAAGTTTTTGGGGGGTACTGGGTAGGACAGATTCCATGGAATGTCTTACATAGGCAATCTTCTGTGCAAATAGGTAGGATTTGATTTCTTTCTTTCTAATATGTGTCTTTTATTTCTTGTTCTTGCTAGAGCTTCCAGGCCTGTGTTGAATAGTAATGGTGAGAGTGGACATGCTTACCTTGTTCCCAATCATCAAGGGAAAACATTTAGCCTTTGACTACTAAATACAATATTATTCATATACTATTTTTGTAGATGCCTTTTGTTGTTGAGGTAATTCTCCACCATTTCTAATTTTCTGAGATGAAAGGGTATAATGAAAGGGTATTGAGTTTTATTAACTTTTTTCCACATCAATTCTATGAGTATGATTTTTCTTCTTTAGCCTGTTGTGATGGTGCATCCAGCAGACTTTCAAAATTTGCTTTAGGGTCTTTGATGAAACATTAAACCTAGATTCTCAGGTGATTTCTCCTATGTTAATAAATTCTCCCCTGTCCAGTCTTATATTTGCTTCCCCCTATCCCAATCTCATCTATTTAGGATGCATTCTCATACAGATTCTCCTGTTTCTCACTCAAACACATTAGCAAGATCCTGCAATTTATTTTAGTTTATTATTGCATGTAGTCTATATTTCCTAGAGCAAGGCTGTATTTTCCTGATTGGTCTGTGCTAAGACCTAACCCTGATTATTGGCCTGGAGGCAATGAAGAATACGAGAAAGACTCTTGAAGTGTGTAAGCATTATTTTGCAAGGCTCCTTCTTCAGGTGAAGATATTGCAAATTTCAAGGCACTGACAGACTGTTCTCCTGCAGAAATTGAGAGGGGGTTACTTCTACTGGCCTCAGGAATTCAAGGGAATTTGGGGATTAAAGATTCTCAGACACATTCTTCGAATGTCCATATTTCAGGTCGTATGTCCCACCCTTTCTCTCAAGGCCTTAATTTTTAAAGGTGAGTATTCAGGTTCATTAGTAGCTCTGTCACCCTTATGATAGAATCTGTACCTGATTTTCAGTACTGTATGCCTTATAGTTACAGAAGATTAGGGTATTACTAAAAGCTGTTATAAAGCAACTCTAGGTTTCATAGCATGATTTAAGCTAGCAGTTGACCTGAGCCTATCATTTTCTATTGTCAAGGCTACTAACATTGTTAACAAAAGCCATCTATTGAGACTAAAGCAACTCCTTCTTCGCTGCTAGTCCGCCATGTTGACTTCCGTTTAACCCCACTACCAGGAATGCCTCTAAGATTTCTATATTATCTACTCTTCCTTGTGTAAGAGCATGTACTTACCATAAATCCTGTCCTTAGGTCAAAACAACCCTGATGTTATTATACTTACTGTAAATCCTGCTCTTCAGTAATTATCCTACATGCGTCTTTCCCTACAGTTTAGCTAGGTCTGAGGTGTAATGGTGTGGGACTCCACCATCTTGTCTTGCCACCGTCCAAGACACAGACATGACTTCTGTGGTAAGTCCCTGTTAGATGTTTATCTCTTTTTTCTTCCTGAGAAACTGCCTATGTAAGCCTCTTTCTTTGACTTCTCAGCTTCCTTGGACTCTTAGGGGTAGGTTCACATAGACCTGCTAACCACAGAACACCACCCTACTCCACAATTCCTATACTTGTCATTGTGCCCATTTTCTTTCATCACCACAACCACTGTGTATCCCATGCTCTGCGTTTCACCTTCACCTCATCCCAGTTATGCACAAGTGAAGGTCACAGAGATGGTGATGCCACTGCAGAACAGACATTATAAAACACCCTAGTTCTGGTGCCATTGTCTTAGCCTGGGTTCTTAAAAAAGGCACAGGCTGGTGCTATACTAATTTATTTGGAAGAGAAATATCAAAGAAGCAGGAATTTGAGAAGGGGTTAATGAAACTGAGAAGAACAGGGGATAATAGAGGTATGTCATTGTGGTGGCTATCACGTGTGATCAAGAACAACCCATTGCTCTAACTTAGGAGATTCTCCACTGAGAAGTCTTATGAAGCTATTGCATCACAGGAAAATTAGTCCAGGGGCAAAAAAGGAGGCAAATATACTCACTAACTTCCATTTTTCATTGGAAAAGTTCATCCCAAATGGCAATAAATCCCTGTACTTCAGGGCTGTGCCCACATGGACACTGAACAGGTACTGTGGCACTGTATCTCTCAGGGAGTGTGAGGAAACTCAGACAGCAGCTGAAAGGTGACCAGCACAGGTATGAGGTAAGGTGGGTTGGGTTGTGCCCATGCAATATTGGTTAAATCCCATGCCTAGTTAGTTACTGCAAAGGCAACTGGGATGGAACAAGTAGCCATGGGGTTCCAGAGATAAGTGCAGCTGAGTAAATCTGAAGCAGCACCTTAGAGGTATGTGAAACACTACCTCAGAGGATTGATTTAAGGATTATACAAAATAATACTCACAATACCAACAATACTACCACAGGAAAACAGTAAATGCTCAATAAATAACAACTATTACCATTGTCATTTATGCTGATGACATTATTAACATGTTTACACTATCCATTGACATCTATGACCATTATATAAAAAGGCAAAATTCATCAACGTAATGTACCATTCTGTTACACAAATGAGTCATTGTGAATGCTTCATTTTCAACAACTATATTTTTTATCTATTATCTTGCTTAAAACTTGGTCTTGTATTTCATTCCCTCTCTGTTATCTGGAATTACTTTCAGCTTTTTCACGAAGACCAAAATGTTGTTCTTCATATCAAATGAATTTATTCTTAGCCTTAGATTTCAAATTCAATGTTATTCTCTCTAAGATATTTAACATGCTTTTTTGATGTTGTTTTTATTTTACTTATTTTTTTATTATACTTTAAGTTCTGGAATACATGTGCAGAACGTGCAGGTTTGTTACATAGGCATACACGTGCCATGGTGGTTTGCTGCACTCATCAACCCATCAACTACATTAGATATTTCTCCTAATGCTATCCCTCCCCTAATCCCCCAACCCCCTGACAGGCCTTAGTGTGTGATGTTCCCCTCCGTGTGTCCATGTGTTCTCTTTGTTCAACTCACTTATGAGTGAGAACATGCGGTGTTTAGTTTTCTGTTCCTGTTTGTTTGCTGAGAATGAAGGTTTCAAGCTTCATCCATGTCCCTGCAAAGGACATGAACTCATTCTTTTTCATGGCTCCATAGTATTCCATGGTGTATATGTGCCACATTTTCTTCATCCAGTCTATCATTAATGGGCATTTGTGTTGGTTCTAAGTCTTTCCTATTGTGAATAGTGCTGCAATAAATATACATGTGCATGTGTCTTTATAGTAGAAAGATTTATAATCCTTTGAGTATCTACCCAGTAATGGGATTGCTGGGTCAAATGGTATTTCTGGTTCTAGATCCTTGAGGAATTGTCACACTGTCTTCCACAATGGTTGAACTAATTTACACTCCCACCAACAGTGTAAAAGTGTTCCTATTTCTCCACATTCTCTCCAGCTTTTGTTGTTTCCCAACTTTTTAATGATTACTATTCTAACTGGTATGAGATGGTATCTCATTGTTGTTTTGATTTGCATCTCTCTAATGGTCACGTGGTGATGTTTTTCTTTCATATGTTTTTTGGCCACATAAATGTCTTCCTTTGAGAAGTGTCTGTTCATATCCTTCTCCCACTTTTGGATGGGGTTGTTTTTTCATGTAAATTTGCTTAAGTCCCTTTTTGATGGGGTTGTTTTTCCTGTAAATTTGTTTAAGTTCGTTGTATATTCTGGCTATTAGCCCTTTGTCTGATGGATAGATTGCAAAAATTTTCTCCCATTCTGTAGGTTGCCTGTTCACTCTAATGAAAGTTTCTTTTGCTGTGCAGAAGCTCTTTAGTTTAATTAGATCCCATTTGTCAATTTTGGCTTTTGTTGACATTGCTTTTGGTGTTTTAGTCATGAAGTCTTTGCCCATGCCTATGTCCTGTATAGTATTACCTAGGTTTTCTTCTAGAAGTTTTAGGGTTTTACGTCTTATGTTTAAGTCTTGAATCCATCTTGAGTTAATTTTGGTATAAGGTGTAAGGAAGGGGTTCAGTTTCAGTTTTCTGCATATGACTAGCCAGTTTTCCCAACACCATTTATTAAATAGGAAATCCTTTTCCCATTGCTTGTTTTTGCCAGATTTGTCAAACATCAGATGTTTGTAGATGTATGGCATTATTTCTGAGGCCTCTGTTCTGTTCCATTGGTCTATATATCTGTTTTGGTACCAGTACCATGCTGTTTTGGTTACCGTAGCCTTGTAGTATAGTTTGAAGTCAGGTAGCGCAATGCTTCCAGTTTTGTTCTTTTTGCTTAGGATTGCCTTGGCTATATGGGCTCTTTTTTGATTCCATATGAAATTTAAAGTAGTTTTTTTCTAATTCTGTGAAGAAAGTCAATGGTAGCTTCATGGGGATAGCATTGAATCTATAAATTACTTTGGGCAGTATGGCCATTTTCACGATATTGATTCTTCCTCTCCATGAGCATGGAAAGTTTTTCCATTTGTTTGTGTCCTCTCTTATTTCCTTGAGCAGCGGTTTGTAATTCTTGAAGAGGTCCTTCGCATCCCTTGTAAGTTGTGTTCCTAGGTATTTTATTCTCTTTGTAGCTATTGTGAATGGGAGTTCACTCATGATTTGGCTCTCTGTTTTTCTATTACTGGCGTATAGGAATGCTTGTGATTTTTGCACATTAATTTTGTATCCTGAGACTTTGCTGAAGTTGCTTATCAGCTTAAGGAGGTTTGGGGCTGAGACAATGGGGTCTTCTTATTAATATATGCAAAGCATGTGAGAAATGTCTGGAACACAGTAATCACTTAATAGAACCACTGTCCCTTTTTCTCCTTATCTTTGTGCACCTCCTCCTATTACTGCTACTACTATTAGTACTACTACAAACCGACTACTAGTACTTCTGCCACTACTAATAGCATCACTACCAACCTCAGCATCACGGTGCCCTTTACATACAAACAAATATCCTTCAGTGTTAGACTTTTGCCCTCATCACTTTCTTTTTTTGCTCCCTGTGGACAAAAATGCTGGCTATACTTCAGAAGTATTTTGTCTGGAAAGACTTCCAGACAAAAATGCTGTTAGAAAAAGGCATATAATGGTAAAGGCATAAACAACAACTGTAACTATGATAACTACTAGGAACTCACCTCACTTTATTGAGCACTAAAAGGCACTGTGGCGAGCACTTTACATGTTTCATGCCATTTAATCCTCATCATAATACCATGGTGTAGGAACTATTATATTCATTTTGCAAATAAGTAAACAAAGCCTTAGAAATGTTAAATAACATTCTCAGTGTCTCCCAGCCTAAAAGAGGCAGAATAATGATTTGAACCCATTGGTGTCTGGTTCCAAAATTACTGTGCTGAGCCATGATGTTGTACTACTGGCCTGCAAGTATTTATTCCAGAAATACATTTCCCCCTTTGTCAACTCCCACAATCACAATCCACTTTGGTCATTCACACCTTCTCTTTTCTGGACAAGTTTTCACCAAATCCAACTGGATGATATCCTCTCATATTAGTTCTCTAGAGCAGCAGTCCCCAACCTTTTGGCATCAGGACCTATTTTGGGGAAAACAATTTGACAGTTTTCCAGGGACCACAGTTGAGGTTCAGGGGAGTGGTTTCCGAATGAAACTCTTCCACCTCAGATCATCAGGCATTAGGCATTAGATTCTCCTCAGGAGCGTGCAACCTGCATTCCTTGCATGTGCAGTTCACAATAGGGTTTGCACTCCTATGAGAATCTAATGCTGCCACTCAGGTGGTCATGCTCACTGGCCCACTGCTCACCTACTGCTGTGTGGCCTGGCTCCTAACAGGCCAAGACCAGTTCTGCTCTAGAGCTTCCATAACAAATATCACAAATTAGGTGGCTTAAAACAACAGAAATGTGTTAAATGTGTTATCTTATAGTTCTGGAGGCCAGAAGTCAACCCATGCCATCTCCCAACACTCTCTCTCTCATGTGGGTGTGTGTGTGACACACACACACACACGCACACACATACTTGCCTTATTTAATAGCTTGAGGTGGTAGCAGAGCCATGCTCCTTCTGGAAACTGTAGGATAGAATCCTTCCTTGCCTCTTTGATGTTTACTGGCAATCCTTAGCTTTGCTTGACTTACAGATTCATCACTCTAATCTCTGCCTCCATCATCACATGACTATCTTCTTTCTATGTGTTTGTCTGTCTCTTCTCTTCTAAGGACATCAGTTACATTAGATAAAGGGCCTACTTTTACTCCAGTATGACCTCATCTTAACTAAGATCTTAAGTAACATCTTAATTACATCTGCAAAGACCCTGTTTTCAAATAAACACACATTCACAGAGAGCGGGAATCGGGGCTTCAAACTATCTTTTGGAGGACAAATCAACCCATACCATCTCCCAACACACTCTCTCTGTCTCTTTTTTCTATGTGTGTGTATCTGTCTGTCTCTTCCTCTCTCTCCTCTGTGTGTGTGTGTGTATCTGTCTGTCTCTTTTTTTCTCTCTCTGTGTGTGTCTATCTCTCCCAGACACACACACACACACTCACCTTATTTAATAGCTTGAGACCACAACTCACAGCATCGCTGTCATCTTCTTTGGTCATATTCTAACATTGGTGTAGACAAATATGATGAGCATTTAGAAGGCTTGGTCCATGCATTAAGTTTAGTGGTGGTTTTTTTTTTTTTTTTTTGAGATGGAGTTTTGTTCTTGTAGCCCAGGCTAGAGTGCAATGGCACAATCTTGGCTCACTGCAACCTCTGCCTCCCGAGTTCAAGCAATTCTCCTGCCTCAGTCTCCTGAGTAGCTGGGATTATAGGCACCTGCCACCCCGCCTGGCTAATTTTTTTGAATTTTTTGGTAGAGATGGAGTTTCACCATGTTGGTCATGCTGGTCTCGAACTCCTGACCTCAGGTGATCCACCCACCTCAGCCTCCCAAAGTGCCATACCTTGTTTTAGGTTTAGGAGATCTGAGATCTTGTCCTAACTCAGCCACTCCCTGTATATGGGATCTTGAATTATTTCCTAACCTGCTCTGATACTTCATTTATACAATGTAAGATTAATGTAATAATGCCTTTCTTACACAGTGACTGTGAAGGTTTAATGACCTAAGGAAAACAAATATTTAGATAAAAAACTGCACTTACAGTCTTGTAAGCTAGGAAGTATTTTCAAAGGTAAGATGACATGATTATCATTACACCCACTTACCTCTTCTGGTCACTGACCTCAGAGAGGGGGCCAGTTTCCCAATTGTGCCAAGTCTTCTCTCTGCCTCTTGAGGGATTTCTGTTTTTGTTTTTGTTTTGTTTTGTTTTTACTATATCTTTCCATTTTAGTATCTCCAGATTTTTCCCCTCAACTGAATTGCTTTCAAATAAGGTGTTTTTTCTCATCCTGAAATGATTTTTAAATGACCCTACTCACCATTTTTACCTGTCACCTTCTCCTCACAGCCAAACTTCCAGATGAATGTTCTACAACTATGCTTCTATTTCCTTTTAACCTATCCTCCTGATATTTCTTTGGTGTCGATGTCACCTGTCAACTGAACTGCCTTTTTGAAAGTCACAATGGCATTAAAGAATCTTGGCACTGAAAGGAAATAGGTGGGTGCAAATGTGTCTTTTCTTGGCCTCCAGGCCTCCTCACTATTCTGCGGTGTATCCCAGCTGGTCACCTGCCTTCTTCACTTTCTCTTTATCTTGACTTCTCTGATATGACAGAAGGCTCTCTTGGTCCTTTTACCTTTGTGAATAAGACCTCGCCATTCTATTTGCTACTACACTTTTTTTTTCTCTGTCCTATAGGTGGGTGTTCCCCAGTTCTCAGGCTTTTATAATGTGTCCTGTCTTTAATTCCTCTGGAAGACCTCATTCTTTTTATGGTTTTAACTGACACGTCTTATCTATCTTCCTGCCTTATCTTCTTACTGTGTCCTTGTCCCATATTTCTGGCTGAAAACACAAACTACTCACCAGGACTTGAAATATATGCTTGTTGAGCTTACTACCACCTCAGACTCAGCAGGTCTAAAGCTGAGTCTAAAGTTAGAACGACAAACTTACATTGTGCTTCCCTGCCCTTGCCTTCCCCAAAGCATCCTTTATGAAAATCTCATTTGCTATAAATGTTCTGTTTATTTTGTTTGTTTCAAAATTCTGGAATCACCTTCAAACACTTTGAAGGTGATTCATAGTCTCCCTATTCTGACAGGTAGAAGAGGAGGGGAAGGGGATAGAGTGTTACTTAGAGCAGGAGTTGGGATTTTGCTTCTCTCTAAGTATATCACAAAGATTGGAGACTCCTCATCTCCTCCCAGTCCACAGACTGAATCCACCAAAACCAGAACCATACTACTTATCTCCTGGGTGCTTGTCTTTCCTCTTTGCTCCAATTAATCTTAAAAATGCAGTGCGCTGCTTCAATAACTCTTGATAATGTGCAGTTTTCATCAATATGGTGATGCTGACCAACTTCTTAAGTTTTCATGACTTTCTAAATATGAACATTTTGCTAGAAATGATTGGTCTCTTTAATCTCTCATACACACATTTTTACCCCCACTCCTTGCAGTAAGAAGGAATGTCTTAGAATGTTTTGCAGAGAAGAATACCAACAGCATGCTAGAAATTGCTAGTGGACCCTATAAATTTCTGTGCACTGATGTGACCTCACTCACCTAATTCTGGCAACCTATTTACTTTAAATATCCCTCAATTTTAAAATTAAATGAGTAAAAGTTAAAATGTATCTCCTAAGTCATCTAATCCATAAAAATGTCTAGAACCTCTGCTGAGGGCAAAGTACTTAAGTCATTACTGTGGGGAGATTAAAGCATAAGACAGTTCCTCAGTCAATTACCTCACAAATAAATGTCACTTATTTACAGGTACACAAAATATTATATTATGCTGTCCCATAATTCTTTCCTCAGATTTACATTGGTGGTCAACTGCCATATTAAAAAAAAAAAAAAAAAACAGCCCAGTATCTGACTACTCTACTACTCTACATAAATTACACAGGGACACAAGAAACTAAAGGAGAGAAGTAAGCCAACATTTATTTGCACATTTCTACTAAGAGGGCAGGAACTCTGTTAAAAACTTTAATGCATTTAATCAGGCAATTTACACAAGAACATAATAAGTATTTTTAACCTTCACTTTACAAAGGAGGAAAATAAGGCAAAGGCAATAAAAGTTCCAAAGAATTAACTTGTTTAAGAAATCAACAAAAATGAACTGTTTTCTATGGTGAGTGTTGGGCTACCTCGAGGACTAAAATAAACTTAGACCTTGCCCTGGATGATGACCTGATATGGCAGCTCCAGACCATTAACCATGATAATAGAATCATTTGAACCAGATAATCCAGACTTCAGAGTCCCAACTCTTACTCTAAGTAACACTTTATCCTCTTCTGCTCCTCTCTACCTCCTGGAATATGGAGAGTATCCCTTTTTAGATCTAGAGAATGTGTTTCTGTGACCGGGATGCTTCTGTGGGCAAGCTTTTATGTAAATGTGTAACATATTAATAGTCGAGGCTCATTGTGACCATGCTATGTAGGTTCAGTCTCTGCCGGGCCACCAAATTCCTACCCATCCATCTAAAGAGCAGTCACCAACCTTTTTGGCACCAGGGACTGGTTTCATGGAAGACGATTTTTCCACGGATGGCAGAGTGGAGGGAATGACTTTGGGATGAAATTGTTCCACCTCAGATCATGAGGCATTAGTTAGATTATCATAAGGAGCGCTCAACTTAGATCCTTACATGCACAATTCACAATAGGGCTCATGCTCCTACAACTCCAATGCTGCCACTGATTTGACAGGAGGCAGAGCTCAGGCAGTAATGCTCGCTTACTTGCCGCTCATCTCCTGCTCTGGGCCTGCTTCCTAACAGGCCTGAGACCAGACTGGTACCAGTCTGCAGCCCAGGGGTTGGGAACCCCTAGACTAAAACATCAGGCTTCTCAGGCCATGAGCCAAGGTAGACCAGAGCAGTTGGCAGATGAGACAGGGATCTAGATTCAGTTTCACAGTCCTAAGTCTAGTATATATTCACTTCTAGTCAGGGTTCAGGGCCAATTCCACATGGAAAAAGAAGTAATGTTTCTCCCTAGCTCTTACAGCAGGTGCAAAGTTCATGGGATTTGCATTGATGATGTTCGTATCTCTAGTAAGATTATTAGTTTTCTCCAAAACTGGAGCTCAGTCCTGAATGCTGTGTAATTTGAATAGCCCTGAATCCTCTGCCTGTTTGTTACAAACCCTGTCTCTGGATTGTTATTCCCTGTGCTATAACTGACTCTGAGCTGGTTTCAATGTTAACAGGTCTTAGAACAATAATGCTGCCACCCACAAGAAATGAGAGCCAGATGAGGACTCCAGAGGATCTGTTTGTTGGCCTGAGAGGGATGAAGGACAAAAGGGCCTTAGGATAACATCTTTCAGTGCCATCCCTTTTGGAAGACAGCAAAGGAAAGGACAGAGTTTTCTGCTTTGGAAGACAGGAAAATAATGCTCCAGAAAACATGTATGACTCTTCTTATAAAAGGAAGACAGAAGAGAATGTGATAGAAGAACTTTTTGTCAGAACATCCCCTCTGATTCAGAAATGTTGTTAAGAATTTTTCTTTACTTGAGATTAGATGTGTATTTTTGAAATATCATTAGGAAAATGAGAATGGAGAGCTATGCTGTATACTGGGAATAGCACAGTGGAGCTCTATAGCATTGTAATCAAGTCCCTGTGGACTGGCCCCTGCTGACCTCTCCCTCCACATCCACTGAGGCCCCCCCGCCACCCTCAAAGGTGTGACCCATCATTACTCCCATCACCCTGAAGGTCCCATGTGTTCCAGGCTGTTTCATGACTCCCTCCTCTTCCCAGAATATCTTCCTTCCTTCTTTCATCTCCCACCAGCTACCTGCTCTCCATTTCTACTGGCTTGACCCACTTTCTTCCTCTTGGACAATTCTCACTCATTCTTTAAATTCTGCCCAGAAATTTCTTCCCCTGTAAAGTCTTTTCTTTCCCACTCCCCTACAGTGGAAAAAAAAAAAAATCTCCCCTTTAATATGGATTTCAGCATATGTATATAAATGCAAATACTATACTTACATTAGGTTTACTTCTTTACCTGCCATGCATAACCTTAGAATGCCTTGTAAGCAGCAATTGTGTTCATTCGTGTTTTTATGTAGCATAGTGCAATATAACATGGGTGGGGATTGTGGGTCCAAATGGGTCTGCATGCTATGCATTTCCAGCAGAGCATGGAGGAGTGGCTGTGAGGCAGAAGGCAAGGCAGGGGGATCTGTGAGCATTGCAGATCTATTGTGCTCTATGAACTTACATGTCAGAGGTTGTGGGGGTCAACTATCCACCTAAGCACATACCAGGATCACCACTGTCCATTTAGCTAATTTCTTGTCTTGGGGTTCATTCATTAAGGGAAACACAGGACATCCTGATTCAAGAGGCTTGTGGTGGAGCTCAAGCACCAAAACGGTTTTTTTGTTTCGTTTTGTTTTGTTTTAATTTAAGAACTCCGTAGGTGATTTTAATGCCAAAGCAAAGTTGAGAATTCCATTAGTCATTTTAAGGAAGCAAGTTGTTAAACACTCTTTTTTTTTCTTAGTAAATTCTTCTAAAATAAATTGTAGTCCACTGCTTGACAGAATCATTCTAAACACCATATTGGGGTGTCAGAATTAGGGAGACAGTATAATGTTTTATACACACACACACACACACACACACACACACACGACTTAGTTTGCTACAGGAAAAGAAAGTATTCAGGCTTAACTCTTTTTGAAACTAAGTAAAGTGTATACAGGAAAATATGAAAAATAAAAAGTGCACAAATTGTCATACTAGGCTAGGATGGGTATCAGGAGACCTTTTGTCTTGGCTCTGTCACTAATCAGTTACTTATTCTTACACATTACAACCAAAACCATTTATTCTGACAGTACTTTAAAGTTTACAAAGTGTGTTCTTATATGTTGATTGATCTGAAAAGTGAGTGAGATAGGCATTTTTCTCTGCTTTTCAGAGTTGAAGAAACTGAGGCTTAGAATGCACCTTGAACATGCGTATAGCCAATTAAAATGAATTAATGTACATGGTAGATGTGAAGTGGGTTCTAAACCCAAAAGTTGACTTGTGTGTTTTTTATAACTCCTTCCAAATTTAACGACAGGTGTTACTGTGTCAGTTTAAGAAGACTCACAACACTTGTCACATCTTATATCAAACTGTAACTTTCTTTTTGTTATTGTATTTACAATGGTATTTCAAACATCTTGGAATTTGGGACCGAGCCTTCTAAAATCCTAGGAAACTAAGCTTATTCCATGATTGCTGATTGATAGAAGTATCACAGTCTTAAATATTCAACTGCAATGAAATAAAACAGAGGGGGAGTTGGGAGAGCTCTTTACGTAGGGCCAGGAAGAGCAAAGAAAGCCTGTTGGAACATTGGGAATATATTTGTCCATCACAGAGAACTGTTTTTACTTTTAAGTAAAAGAACAAGTTACAAGGCCAGGAAAGAGAGCTGTATCTCAAAAAAGAACCATGGTCACATCCATAGACCCAGATCTTACTACTCCAGCTATCTCATATCTGAACTTTTCCAGTAGCCTTCTGACTGTTCTCCCATCTTTCATCCTCCTCCGAGTTCCATCCTTTTATTCTACCAGAGTGATCTTTCAAAAACTCAGCTCTGCTAAAACATTTCTGATGGTTCTCCACTACCAACAGGAAGAAGACTGAGTTCCTTGGCCTATTGTATATGACATTTCTTTATTTAGCTGGTCTTGATGTTCATTCTTTTCCACCACTTCACTTGACTCTCACACTCTAGATACACTGAATATGTTTAGCTCCAACAAGTGGGGCAAGAATTATCCACATATTTGTACATCATCTTCCGTCTCTAATAATCTTCCTTGGTCCATCTGCTTCACAGACAATAACCAATCCCTCGAGACTAGGCTCATGTGTTGCTTCCTCTGTGACTGTTGGCAAAGCAAAGCACTTCCTCCTCTGTGTGTCCACAAGGCCTCCTAGAGAACAATTTCCCCTCCAGTGCTGAGAGCTGCTTGAGGTGAGGCCCGAATCTTGCTCCGTTTTGTTCTCACCAGCACCATGCACCATGTCTAGTCTATACCAGAAATGCAATCATCTGTGTTGAGCTTATGAATGTTTTGGAGACAAAAGCTGAACTTTAATACTAAGGACAACCCTAAGGCAAAGAAAGCACACCAGAGATGGAAAAAAATTTCCCTATGCACTGGCCACGCACGAGCTTCAGTACAGACGGAACTCTAAACTCAAGGATTCTGAGAAATGGGGTTAATTAATCAAAGAAACACTGGAGACTGAGACGACTTTAGGTCATTTAGTCCTGCCAGGACTATAATATTCCCCACAGTATATTTCCTAGTGTATTATCCTGTCATACTTTAAATATTCTCAGTAATGGGGCCTTTCACAGGTGCTGATTAATAGGGTTTAGAGAAAAATGGCAAGAAGAAAACTGCATGCCAAGGAGCGGAGGAAGAGAGAGGGATGGGCAATTTCATGTCTTTAGACCTAGAAGGTGAAAGGGTCATTCTCCCCACAGACTGTGTGTTGCAGACAGGCAAGAAAATATTTGGTCATGTTGTAACTAAATAACAGATCAGAAAACCCCCACTCACTCAAAAGCAATAACTTTGAGCCAAACCCCCAAGAAGGTTATATTCCAGGGACTATGTTCTTGTCTTTCCCTCTCTCACACATTGCAGCAGAACTAAGACTCTACTTAGTCCTGAGGAAAGGAAGACTGATGTGGTTTTTGTTGTTGGTGTTTGTTTTTACAAAACCTTCCCATGTGTGAACTTATCTGAGGCATACTGACCAAGGCTGCCAAATCTCTCACTTCAAGATGTAGTGAACCCAGGGATGAAATAATGTGATGTTTTAATGAGATTTTTAAAAAATCTGGAATCAAATGTTTTCATTCCAAATATTGTGTGTTCGAGGTAATCATTTATCCTATTAAAAAGCTAATGATCCAACAGAGCTTTTATCGGCCAAACGACATATGAAACTCATACCAAGGAAATCAAAAGCCAGGTCCAGTGCTGCTTATCTCCTCAGAACTTTTTCAATCATTCCTAGATGGCCTGAATTTCAACATTACATTGAAAACGTGTGATCAACCAAATAATATAGATGATGGGTTCTTAAATGTTATTCATTTCAGTCAAATCGAGCTACATATCTCTAGAAAGTAACCCAATATGATTGGAAGTTCCCCAACTTGACACATTTTTCACTTCATTCCATGAACTGCCTGCATTTCTTAATCAATACCTTCCTGAATTAAGGCAATGCCTCCACTAACACTGATGGCTAGTCACAAGTTAGGACACAGGGCTATTATATCAAACTGTGTGTTTCAGAGGACATGGATATAAAGGAATGGGACAAATACCAGACACAGTTTGCTAGGAGAAAAAGAATTCTGGTTATGGAATGATTCAGCATATATATATATATGGAGTGGAAATGGCTTTTAGAGATGTTAACTTTTAAGGACAGGGCAGGGACTTTTGGGGGTAGAAGGAATCATCAAAGTAAGACTTTCCTAACCTCATATTTGTCTGGGGAAGACTTTAATAGTAAAACTTTTAAGTAACCTGTTATAAATGTAGAAAAATGAGAAGAGCTACAGAAATTATTTCACTGCACATTCAAATTAGAATGAATCACTGTGCTTCAGTGAAACAGATCTTGGATTGAATTATGAATCTGTCACTGTCTAACCAGTGACTTTAGGCAAGTTTATTATTTTTTTCTAATCCTTACATTGTTGGGAATAGAATGAGACAATGTACGTAGCAAGCCGCTCCTTCTTTAGATGCTCATATAAAATTGTTTGGCTAAATAATGGTATTTTATGAAAGAAATCATAGGATTACACCTTTTTCCGTTCATCAGTATCTCACACATTATCTGTCAGGAGTGCTAATAAATTACTATTAAGTATATAATTGAATAAATAGTCCAGAAAAAAAGAGAAAATCCATCCATGATTGCCAATGATAAAGAAAGGAGAGAGACAACTAAAATTGAAGTCAAAAAGAATTGCAAGCACTTAAAGAACCATGATCCAGATGAGAAAGGAAGCAACTAAAGAAAGAATAGACAGGATAGAAGGAAGGAAAGAAGGGAGGGAGGAAAGAAAGAAAAGGGAAGAAGGAAGGAAAGAAAGGGAAGGAAGAAAGGGAAGGAAGGAAGGAAGGAAAGGAAGGAAGGAAGGAAGGAAGGAAGGAAGGAAGGAAGGAAGGAAGGAAGGAAGGAAGGAAAGGGGAGGAGGAGGAGGAGTGAGGGAAGGGGAGGGGAGGGGATGAGAGGAAGGAAGGAAGGAAAGAAAGGGAAGGAAGGAAGGAAAGAAAGGGAAGGAAGGAAAGGGAAGGAAGGAAAGAGGAGGAAGGAAAGATTGAAGAGAAGGAGAGAAAATTCATAAAACTTAGTAAAAATCAGTTTATCATCTTAGCAGATATGGGAGAGTTTTATAGCCATTTTTATATCTCTCATTCAGTTCCTATGGGACATTATGAAAAATGAGGGAAAATTAATGAAATTTAAGTACAATAACTTATTTGCTATGCCAAGTCAATGACATGCTAGTAAAAATCTTGGTTAGCTCCTCAGGTGTTTCTGAAAGCTGTTTTCTGAGGTTTGTGCAAATGCTACATAGAGAACACCGTCTTCTCTATGGGAAAGGAATGGGTAGCATGGAGAAACACCACTTATAAAATTCTCTCAACTGAGAAGCATGGAGAATACCAGGAGTCAGCCACAGTTTAGAAGCCTTATTTCTCAGAATGGTCATTCTGTATAAGATTTATGGATTGAAAGTTTATTAGAAGTAAAAACTAAAGGGAGAAACAGGAGGGAAATCACATCTAATAATTGCTCCTATGGAGTAATTTTCTTTTTTAATTTAATCTTCCTCTAACTCATCAAGGTTGGTATTATGAGTCTTGTTTTACAGATGATAAAATAGAAGCTCTGAAATTTTCCACAGCTTGCCCATGTTTATGCAACTACCAACTGTGAAGCTTATATTCACACTCTGATGCTTCTAACTGGAGGGTGGAATGGGTGGAACAGAGCAGCTATAACACTTGTTTTACTTCGATTATCTCTCACATACTGAATGTACCATATTTTATTTGGTAACAAAAGTGCGACAAGTCAGGATTTGTTTTCACTACTTGACAATAGGAAAATATAATTTAGAGAGGCCAAGTCATATATTCAGAGTGAGTATTCACTTCTAAGTACAGAAAGTCCCATTACCCAGAAATCACCTCATTCCTAGGAAACCGGGCCAGTTGGTCACAGCATTTCCACAACACTCAGGACTTCCAAGGTACACAGACCAAACCTATAGGCTGTGTGGCCTCCTTAAAGTAGTAATATTGTGACAGGTTCCAATTCCACTTTCACTAAGAAACAAAACAATGACAGAAAAAAAAATTCTTTTCTGTCTCGTCTTCCTTGCACTGTCACTGTTGTCATCACCAACCACAAAAGGAAATATTTTTGGTGCACCTGCTATGTACCACGTCTGGTACTCGATGCTTCCAACACAATGTCTTTCACAGTTCTCTCCAACAGGTTTTTTATTATGAACCCAGAGAAAATAATATTTGTAGGGCACACTAGAGTAAAAGGACAGTTATGGTCAGAGAGAATCAGGCAAAAGCCCCAATTAACCTAGACCCTGGCTGTCTATTTGCAAGGCTAAAATGCTCACTATCTGGCTTACTTGTAATGAATGTATGGCACATTGCCTGAGCAGCTCTGTTCTATCTTATTTAAATCTTTACCCACCCCTATTTTCAAGATCAACTAACTTGGACTTAGGGAGGTTTGTCATAGTCCCACAATTAGTATCTGTTAGAGCTAGTTTTGAGCCAGATTATTTGAAATGTTTCTCAGAAAATCTAGAAAGCAGTTACAAGTTTTAAGGAATAAACATAGATGTAAAATATAAATTAGGGTCAGTTCTGCAATGCAGATGTAGTCACCAATAAATAATATATGTACTATATGATACATGATGTATCATGTATTGTATATAACACAATATAATAGAATATCATAGATGTAAAAAATAGAATAGTTATTATTTATAATATTTATATACTGTACAAATAAGCATCATTATATATTACATGCATTATGTATATTATAATTAATATAAAATAATAATGAGCATTTATATACTACTTTATAGGTAGCAGTACTCTTATGAGTGCTTTTATACATAAATTAATTCAACTTACCTTCATAAGAACCCTCTGAGATAGTATTATTTCCCCCATTTTACAGATTAGGAAGGGAAGGAACAGAGAGGTTAAGAAGCTTGCTTAAGTTCACATAACTAGTCAGTGTTAGAACCAGAATTTGGACACAGCCAGCTCCTCTGAAGTCCTTGTCTTGAACTACCCCACCATCATGGAATGTGAAACTAGTATGAAGTCCATCTCCTGAGATTTCCAGGCACAGAACACATATTTCGCATGGCATTAATTGTTTGGTACTTCTTTTGGGAGTTTCAGTTCTGCTCAGTCACTGTTTAAGTAATTTTTCCCTAATTTTTCTCTCCCAGGTCATGTTTCCTCTGCTTATTCAGAGTTTTGCACCCTCTCAGTCTGCTTAAGATTGAGCTGGCAGAGTCAATCTGAAGTGGTGGAGATCATTCCAGTTTCCATCTTGACCCCACTGATCTATAGTACGTCTATGTCCTCATCATCTGAATCATAGAATCCCAAATGCATGACAATGTATTGTCCCTGGAGGAAGTGCTGGCTCCAAGTTTCTGGAATATGTCTTTGTGTTCTGGAGGCCTCCCACCCTTCCTTCATTCCAGTCCCCAATCCCCAGCAAGCCTCCAAACAGTGAGACCAAAGTATGAATATGCTGGGCCTTGAGCACTGATAAATTCTTGGCAGGAAAAAGTCTCTGGGGAAGGAGCCCCTGAAATCAGCATAGACCCTATTAGTATTTTCTGGAGTTTGTGCTGTTACAGAGCTCTAAGTGTAGTGTTGTAGACTGTTTTGGTTTTCCCTGCTTCTATTGGGTCTGTCAAACTGATTAGGACTTATTTGTAGTACAAGTTGACTTTGGGGGATTACAACTGGGTAGTAAATGGTTGAGTGTGTTGTAGTTGGTTGTAGAAAGCCTGTCAATGCCTGTCCTGTGCATTTGGGGCAAAATTAGCAATTTATTTAGGAAAAAAATACTTTTTACACATGAAAAATTATGAAAATAAGCATTTCAGAGAAGTGAGAAAATCAACAAGCAGGGGGCTATGTTAGGCCCACATATCTTCAAAAGAGCTAAAAATCATTCCAAGCAATTCATAATCTTTTACACTCTGAGATACATTTCTAGCCCTCTTCCTACTGTGCACATGTCTACAGCACAGAGTCCTACACATTTTTATTAGCTCCCCTGTTGGAAGGCTCAGCAGAGAGGGCTAGATGCTGAGTGTTTGGCAGTACTGAGGAACTCTTGTCTCACACCAAGTGGCAGTTTTGGGCAGCGGGCAGAGTGGGCAGGGGAACGAGGCTCTTGCAGAAAGTCTTGTGGAGTGCTGGAAGAATTCACAGAGGAGACTCCTGCACCATTCTTGCTCAGTTAAGTCACTATTTGTGTGTTAATAAAAAACTTCAGCCTCTAGGGTCTATTTGTCTGATGCTCCTTATAGACATAAAATTTATTTTGAGCAATAAAAAAAAGAAAAGAAAAGAAAAGAAAAAAACCCTCTTTTCTCCTTTTTGAAAAAATAATGGATTGTTATAATTTGTCATTGGCTCATGGGTGAGACAGCTCTGCTCAGCTAACCAATTATCTCCTGGGGCCAGAAAAGACCACTTGAGTCCTTTGCAATTATTTTATCCAATATGCACTAGAAACTTGGCACTGGGAGTCCTTCAGCTTTTCCCATGGGACCCTGCTCACTCCCCGATGGCTCTGTCTAAACAGCATCTCCCTTATTAGCTAATCTAAACTTTTCCTACCTTAGCTTTGAGTTCTTGGTTTATATTCCATGGTTTCTGGCCACCGATGCTTCTTTTCTTTGCAGATAGTGAATTTGGAAAATAATTCTTCCAAAAGAACTTTGGTATTTAGACAATAAAATCCTCTAGGGCTTTCCTTTTATGCAGACAGGGCCTCATACTCCACCTACTCCTTCATATGGACTTTCCCGTCCCTTGTTATACCTTCCCCAGGAATAGTGATATAGCGATTTCTGTGTAAGAGAAAACAGTATAACCCAGGTTTTTGAAGTGTGTCTTGGGCCAGAGCCAAGACAACTGGCATTGCTTGTCCTCCAGTTTAGGATAACATTAAATTGCCATCAGGACGCATGTGCGTAGCATTCACATTTGGCTTCGCTTCCTTCCATTTTGCATTTTTCCTGAAGCCAGATTTGTTGTTGTTATTATTTTTTATTTGGGTTTTTTTTTTTTGTGTTTCTGCCTCCACCATTGGCTTGAAACAGAGAACCAGCTAAGAAGAAAATACTGGGTATATACCCAAAGGATTATAAATTATGCTACTACAAAGACACATGCACACGTATGTTTATTGCGGCACTATTCACAATAGCAAAGACTTGGAATCAACCCAAATGTCCATCAGTGACAGACTGGATTAAGAAAATGTGGCACATATACACCATGGAATACTATGCAGCCATAAAAAAGGATGAGTTTGCGTCCTTTGTAGGGACATGGATGCAGCTGGAAACCATCACTCTTAGCAAATTATCACAAGAAGAGAAAACCAAACACCGCATGTTCTCACTCATAGGTGGGAACTCAACAATGAGCTCACTTGGACTCGGGAAGGGGAACATCACACACTGGGGCCTATCATGGGGAGGGGGGAGGGGGGAGGGATTGCATTGGGGAGTTATACCTGATATAAATGATGAATTGATGGGTGCTGACGAGTTGATGGGTGCAGCACACCAACATGGCACATGTATACATATGTAACCTGCACGTTATGCACATGTACCCTAGAACTTAAAGTATAATTAAAAAATAATAATAATAAATAAATAAATAAAAGGGAATAAAAAAAAAAGAAGATATTGCGAATTGGGGAAAAAAAAAAAAAAAGAAAATACGATGAATTAGAAACGCTTTAGAAAGTTCTGTATTAAATTCTGATTATGTCATTAACCAGCTGTATGTTTAAGAACCCAAATTTCACAACAGTCAGTAATACTACTCACCTGAAGCTTTTTCTAGTGATAATTAACATGAGATATGTTGAAAGCTTGTCAGAGAACATGCACTTAACAGATGGAAGTCTCTTTCCCGCTTTCTCAGGTTCACTAATGTTTACATGAATTTCAGGGAAATTTATGGTGATTCTTCCCATCCTTTAATATTTACTTTTAATGTTAAATACCAAATGGCTGGAATTTCTGTCACTTCCCACGATCCCTTTGTCTTCTATCCCATACGTAGCTTTCTCAAGGGTTGGTTTTTTTCATGTCTCTTTTCCTGAAATCTACTCACCAAACCATTGGATAACAGACTTGTTATAAGCTCTAGTTCATATTGTCTTTCCTTATGCCAAGGTTAATTAACCACAGCACTATTGATATAATGAGCCAGGTAGTTCTTTATTGTGAGGGGCTGACCTGTGAATTGTAGGATCTTCAGCAGTATCTCTGATCTCTACCCACCAGATACCAGAAGCAACCTCCACCCCTGCGCCAAGTTGTGACAACCCAAAATGTTTCCAGACATCGTCAAATGTCTCTTACACACCACAGTCAGTCCTGGTTGAGGACCACTGCACTATGTCCTTCCCAGTCTCTTTCCTTCAAGACTTTAAGATGAATTTTGTCCTTACCAAGAAGGAACAGTAGTATTACCACATCATTTAGGAGATTCCAAATCACCATGAGATTAGGTAAAACTCAAAGGAGAGATGCAAATAACCTGACATGATTTAAATGGATCGCCCATGAGAGATGCCAGAGTTGACTCTTACCTTTTCTGAAATGAGGCAGGATAAATACTAATTTATATACATATTAGTGTTTGTATTAGTCTGTTTTCATACTGCTATAAAGAAATAACTAAGACTGGGTAATTTATAAAGGAAAGAGGTTTAATTGACTCACACTTCCACATGGCTGGGGAGGCCTCAGGGAAACTTACAATCATGGCAGAAGGTAAAGGGAAGCAAGGACTTTCTTCACATGGCAGGGGGAGAGAGAAGAGCATGAGCAAGGGAAATGCCAGATGCTTATAAAACCATCAGGTCTCATGAGAACTCACTCCTATCACAAGAACAGCATGGGAGAAACAACCCCCATGATCCAATCACCTCCCTCCCTCAACACGTAAGGATTAGAATTCAAGATAAGATTTGGGTGGTGACACAGAGCCAAACCATATCAGTGCTCTACATGATGTTCCTTATGAAACAAATCTAAATTCCTCACCATACTATGGCCCCTCATTTGGATTCTGTTTCCAACAAGGTAAATACAAAAGAACCCTCACTTCCTTAGGAAAACTATCTCTGATTTTGGAGGAATGGTTAATAGCAGTCCAAATAATGGGTCACACATAGTACTTTGCTTCTTGCCTATCTTACGTCATGAAAAGTTTATGACAGTCCTATACTGAGTGTCTTATTATCTTCTTTTTGTAGATAAAGAAAATGGAGCACAGAAAGGTTAAGGGACAATTGCAATGTAAAGTAATTAGTGGATGACTGAGGTTCAGTTTAAATGCAGGTCTGTCTGACCACAAATGCTTATAGCTCAGCTTCACCTCACCTTTATGTTCAGTAGCTCCATGAATTGCATTTATAGCACCATATTGAGATTTCCTGTTTGTTTATGTATCCCTCGATTACTAGACTGTGAGGTCAGAAACAATGATAAGCATATTCCCAGCTTCCCCTTAGATAGAGAAACTGAATCCTTGATCTGTTTTTATGTGTTAACATATTTAGTATATTATATATTAAGTAAATGCTAGACTAGAAATAAAGAGGGTAGAATTATATTACCACATTGGGCTCTCCAGCATTGAAACATGGTTCTACTTTGTGATTTGAGGAACAGGCACATGATGGAACTTGAACATTTGTCCACTGGAAATGAATCAAGTAAGAAATATTTGAGTCCCTTGCAAGTGCCAGGCTCTATGCTAGGAACTGGGGTTACAATGGTGAATCAGCTAAACATTCCCTGTCATCATGAACACTACAATGCAGTTACTGAAAACTGAAAAAAAGAAAACCTCATTAGAAAGCATCTGGCTCATCTGAAAATGGCAATAATAACCTAAAGTCTAAAAAAATACAATTCAAAGTTGAGAGCTGATGAGTCAAATTTGAAAAATAAAATGCTGCCCACTGTTTCTGTATATGGAATCATTCAGAGAGACTCATAAAGTTAGTCTCCCTGTATAGCCCCAAAAAGAACTTGGCAAATTTAAATCCCTAACTATCATCAAAAATGTTTTCAAGAATTATTCCCACCATCTAGGGAGCTGTTTAGTCTCCAAAGGATATAAAGTTTAATTCTTCCCAAGTATAATAGCATCCATAAGTTGTTGTCGCGGCTTGATCATTTCTCATCTTCAGCATAAACTGACCAGATTCTGACTCCCATTCCCTTTAAGTCTCTGAGATCTCCAGGTTCCTCTGTAGCTCTCTCCGGGGTGCACATGTAATAACCACAGCAATGATCTTTTCTATTTACTAGTATTTGCTTTTCTCCCAGAGCATTCCAACTGGTTTAATCATAACTCCATCAAATCTTCATGTAAAATCTATTGGTAGAATCTAAATCTGTACCATGATGGAGAGATATCCATGTTAAAGTCAAAAAAAAATCTAGATATAGTTATCTCTATGTTGAAGGTTAAACAGATCTAGATAGATAGTTATAGAGATAGGCACAGATACAGATAGATATATACCAAGAGAAGTTCTTGGGAATGTAGTATCTTCCATTATGAGACTTCATAGAAGTAGGTAATACCTCACAAAAGGAAATAAAGTGTGATGTAACATGATTGAGGACCAAGGTCCATGGGCAGATAAAATACTAATGAACTGGAAGTCTCTCATCATGAAGCAACATAGTAAGTAGCAGGCACAGAAGAGAATGGCATGAGTGAGTTTCTGAGGGACTTTTAAGAAGGCTTTAATATAGATAGATAGATAGATAGATAGATAGATGTAATCATCAAAGGTTATAGCTAAGAAAAAACATGCATATTCTCTTTTCTGCTTCTCCCCAAAATTTCCCTAAAAGAGTTTTGCTTCCTGATAGAATTTAGAAGAAAAACTTAAAAGAACTAAAGGAACCATGATGGTTGCTACTACAGGAAGAGGCAACTTTTGAAGCTGTAAGATGGTAAATGTGAGGATCGTTTTGAGGATGGACCATAAAAAAGTGTTATACATGTTAAGTTTGAGGTTTTTTGTCTGAAGGCAAAGATGTGCTAAGAAGAGACACCTATTTCAAACTCAACAACCTTTTGTTGGATAAATTTGCTTTAAAAAAGTTTCCTAACACTAATCTTTAGTTGGTATTTCACTCATCTCACCCCTTAAAATATCACCTGCTCTATAACCTAACTCAGCAACTGCTACTTCTGGTAAGAAGTCATTGTCTTCAATCAGATAGCTTAGTTCTCTTTTCTGGGCCAGTCTCCATTTCTTCATTCTCCATTTCTACCTTTGTAAGTGACCTTCTTTTCTTCAGGTAGAAAATATTAAAGCAAATATTTTCAAACAGGATATATAGCATCCCAAAACTGTTCTGCAATGAACTTGCCAGGTGGTAGTTGCTTGCTAGCATATGGCTCATGCTTGAACTTAGTACCGCTTGCCAAATTCAATTTTTAAATTATGTCTTACTTTTAAAAATCTCCTAAAAACATAAGAGGCCAGTTTTCTAAGCCAAATTTGTAAACCAGTTATGCAAAGTGAGAAAGGTACTTGGAAATACATTAGGGAAAGTGTTGAACACCAAACAGACTTATGGAAAAAGGATTCCTAGGTTCCGTATTTCTGGTTTCCTTCTGTCCTAGAGGCTCTTAAAGGAAATTCTGGGCCTTTTTTCTCACTTGTCTTCTAAGATGTACTATTTGCAAGGATACGGAAAGGAGAAAAAACACAAATACAAAACTATCCTAATATAAATTAGTCAACTGAAAATTCTCTTTACATGGCTTCAAACATTTTGTAGTTTTGTGGCATGCTTTTTGCTAATTACAGCTCATAAATATATCTCAAAATAATATGTACAAATATGATGTGTTGGTTAATCACCAGAATCTATGACAAAAAGAGTAATATCCTATCAAATGATCTGGTTCTAATTATTTCATGGTGGTGCAGGTGTTTCTGCTAAATGGAAAGTGGCCATTACTTATTAGTAAACAAGCATGATATTGGCTGCTGTAAGATGAAAAGTGAGAATAATGAAAAATAATGAAAAACCACTTGATACTCTCAAAAGTGACTTTCTATTTTGAGAAGCCCAGGTTCCAGAAGGTATTAAGCTGCATTTTATACCTGGGTAATTATATAGATATTTTTTCAGTTCTTCACTGGAACCTTAATTTTCCGATCTAAACACTGCCAGTTACATGGTAATTAATCTTTGAACTTTTTGATGACTTCAAGTATTATTAAGCAGTAACTTGCAGAACCATTTCATTACAAGGTAATGATTAGTTTTATATGCAATTCCCTAGAACTTTTCAGCTAAGAATTTCAAAATGACTTGCAGAGTCAAATGAAGATGTTACGGGGGTTTCTTTTTTTTTTGTCCAAAGTCAACAAAAAAATAGAAGTGAAATTCAAATTACTTATTCAATTTCTCCAACTTCCTGTAGATCCTTAGAGCAAGAATTCTAGTGTTTACATAATTCCATCACAATGTCAGACGCCATTTTTTAAATAAGATGAGCTACTTTGAAAACGAGTGAGAAGGAGTGTTAAGAAATAAATGTGGAATAGCCGTGCATTAATTATTCCCAAGTATTGCTCTTACTTAGTGTGGATTCATCTCTTAACACCCACCCTATTCGCCCACACTTTGCAAGGGCAATTTCTGTGTGCTCATGCATTTTTCAAGAAATCAAGGATAGATTTATTTAATGTAAGAGAAAAAACAGCCTGAAGATTCCTGCCCACAACAAGGGGCCCCAGAAAATTACAATTGCATTCAGATACAAACAAAAGGAACTGGAGAGAACTGTCATACTAGATAGGACTCTGAATTTGGAGTCTGATTCCTACCTAGACACTGAGTGCTAATAAAATGCCCTGGTATTGAAGAAAGATATTCCCAAAAAGAAGACGCACCTCAGGCAAACACATTTGTTATTTTATTTTAATTTTCCTCAGAATGCCAATGAAGACTGCCCAAGCAAACCAGCTTCTTCCCCAAATCTTCAAGTCAAAGTCTCCTCATTCAGGAGGTTCACTTCCAACAAAAATAATCAAAAACAGACAAACAACAACAACAAAAACTCTACCACCAACTACTAAAGATTTTGTCTCTTGACTGTGGTTTCTTCAGGCTCTCTAAAAATATGGGACTTTGGGCTTCTCAACCTAGCAGATCTAATTGCCAGTCTTGGATATCCAGATGTACTACCCAGCATGTATGTGGTACAAGTTACTAAGTTTGTCTTCTTCCCAGTTTCCAAGAGGAAAGTTGAAATGAATAATATTTATCAAACATAGTTGTTTAAAAAACTAAACAAATTATGCCAGATAGTGTCTAGTTCATTGCTATTACAGAGCAGTGGCACATTCAATGGGTTACTAACCAATCTTAGTAACAAAGGAAAGCAGAGTCTTCTCAATTCAAATTTCTAAAAATGTCCAGGGATTGAGGGTACTCTTAACATAAAGAGACTCTTTTAACAAACTATCACAAGAACAGAAAACCAAACACCGCATGTTCTCACTCATAGGTGGGAACTGAACAATGACATCACTTGGACTTGGGAAGGGGAACATCACACATCAGGGCCTATCATGGGGAGGGGGGAAGGGGGAGGGATTGCATTGGGAGTTATACCTGATATAAATGACGAATTGATGGGTGCTGACGAGTTGATGGGTGCAGCACACCAACATGGCACAAGTATACATATGTAACAAACCTGCACGTTATGCACATGTACCCTAGAACTTAAAGTATAATAATAATAAAAAAAAAAACCCATGTAATTTGTTTACATAACTCTTAAGATGCAGACATTATAGATTGATTCACCCAACCCTATCCCAACACCCTTGTAGCATGTGTCCCAGCTCACTGAATGCTGTAGAGTTAAAGTCTACATTTCCCAGACTCCTTGGCAGTCAGGGTTCCACGGGTAATCTGACTGTTACCAAGTCAACTCTGTCACTTGAGATTTTGAAGGCAAAGGTAAATGTGGTGGAATTGGCTGTTTTTGTTGTTTTGTTCTGTTTTCCTGTAGAAATTGAAACTGAAGTTCTATTCTATGGTCTGCAGTCTAATGGATACCAAGGAACTGCAGTGACAGCCTCAGGATTTCAATTGGAACATATGTAACAAGTGGTCGGCCATTTCTCCTGGCTGCATTGCTTATGGCTGTGCAGGGCCCAAGCTTTAGTTGCATGAACCTCCAAGACATTCTGTAACTAATTGCCTTTAATACATTTCTTTCTGCTTAAACTAAAACCCTGACAAATACATTAGCAGAATATAATTTGACAAAAAGGTCATATCCACAAAAAGAAGTAATTTTACCTCATATCAAACTTCTGATTTTATCCTAAGGCCTCCACCCCCAAGGGTTTCCTTCCCTTTGCAGGTTACTCCAAGTCCTTCCCTGTCCATTTTGCTGACGGATCACCTCCCCACCACCCCTGCCCCATGCTTTAAATATGTTACAAAACTCTTAACTTGAAGGTCCTTGCCTCTTGAAATGCATTTGTGCCTTTTTTCCTGCAGACACTCTGTCATTCTTCCATAGAAAGATTTAAGCAGGGCCTCTTTGTCCTGACCTATTTCAACTGTGATTAGCTGGAAAGATCACTCAGTAATCTGAGATGTTTGAGCCAAATGGAGAGACCAACAGGTAGAGAGCTGTCAGCAATTAGCAATTGCCTGGTGCATTTTTTATTCCTCAGAGTGAGCAAGTTGAGATGCCTGCAGGATACCAAGTTCTGGCATGAGGAAGACAAACTAGGTAAGGGAAAGAAGAGTGATTTCTGCTCCTTTTTTGAAATGACCATGGTTTTCCATTCTATTCTTAGAGCATGAAGACACAGCCTCCTGTGGGTCGCTTGTCACTGGGATGTGAAGAGGAATCTGTCATGCTAGAACAGCCCAAGGATAGTGAGAGCCAGTGTGCATACCCACAAAATGTCAGCTTAACTGAGGTCTTCATGATGTGGGCATGCAGTCCTTTGAGAATTATATATAAAATATCATGGGGTGAGGACTACTATGTGTCTGACATTGGGCAAGATGCTATAAATATCCCATCCAATTTGATCTTCAGAGATCCTGCAAGGTCAGGATTCTAATGGGAACTTCACAGACGAGGTAACTCCGAGTAGTTAAGTGACTTTTCTGAGTGCACAGCCAGATAGTTGTTAAAATTTGAACTCAGGTTTGTCTAATGTTCAGAGTCCATGTTCTGTACTGCTGCACCACCTCTTGGAGACAGCACAGCTACCTCAGCCCTGGACAGTTCATTCTGGTTGATTCTGAGAAATAAACTTTGTAGCGAGAAAGCCCTTTCTTCCTAATTCATAAAACAGGGCTTGAAAACATTTTTGTAAAGAGCCAGACAGTACTGCTTTGTGGACTAAACAGTCTCTGATGCAAATAGTCAACTCTGCCTTGTAGAGCAAAAGCAGCTACAGACAACATGTAAATAGATGGGTATAGCTATGTTCCAATAATGTTTTATTTACAAAAACAAGTGGAGGACTAGATTTCATCCTGTGCCATAGTTTGCCGACAATTGCTGCAAAACTAAACAAATCCATTTCAGTGTTGCATGAGCTTCTAACTGGTATGAGCCAGAATGACTGTAGAACTCTAAAGCCATACCTACATCTTGGGCCATTATTAAAGATTCTTGTCACATCCTGGGTGTGACTTACATTTGGTCAGAAGTATTTTGGACTGTGGCATCCAAGAAGCAAGCAATACAGTTTTTATCTTTGACCCTTGCACTTGTTTGATGACAAAGAATACATTGAGACCAACTACTTTAGGTTTCAGAGAGTTTACTTGTGTCCTTTGAGCCTTAGGGACAATCCTTTATGACAGAAATGAAAGGACAGAGTGTATTATGTTCAAAGCCCAATAACACTTACTTTTCTGACAAAACAAATGTCTAGTCATCCAACTCATCTCTTCACTTTTCCCAGTGTGAGGTGGAACAAATGTGGTCTTTGCATGAGAAAGAATGAGAAGAGAATGCTGTTACTAACAGTTAATTTTTTATGTGACCTTGAGAAAAGCATTCATTCATCTGGGCCCAAGTTTATGCATTTTTAACTTGGTGATAATTGTACCAATGGGTGCCTCATACAGTTGGTGTAAACTTTTAGTTGGTTGACACACATAAGAAGACTGCTGCATAGTCTTGAGTGCCTCATGTACACGTGCCGGGTTCTTAACGCAGTGAAACTGACGTGCCATGTCTCCAGGAAGGTAATCTGGTGCTTTCTTCTTGTGTGCCTTCTGGGTTATAAGATCAAGCAGAAACCAGCCAGGCGGGATGGCTCACGCCTGTAATCCCAGCACTTTGTGGGGCTGGGTGGGTGGATCACCTGAGGTTAGGAGTTTAAGACTAGCCTGGCCAATATGGTAGGAAACCCCGTCTCTACTAAAAAGAATACAAAAAATTAGCTGGGTGTGGTGCTGGGCACCACCTGTAATCCCAGCTACTCAGGAGGCTGGAGCAGGAGAATTGCTTGAACCCAGGACGTGGAGGTTGCAATGAGCTGAGATCGCACCATTGCACTTCAGCCTGGGTGACAAGAGTGAAACTCCATCTCAAAAAAAAAAAAAAAAAAAATCAAGCAGAAAGCAAGGTGTTTACTAGTCAGATGCCTGTGCTGAGGGGCTGAATGAGGAAGGGCAGTGCCACTCAGATAGGAGAGCTGAATTCCTGAACATCACATTGGATCTAAGTCTCAAGCAACTGCAGAGTCATGCTCCCCAGCCCAGGTAATGGGACCCTCAGGGTATGCTCCCAACGACATTATTTCAAGGACGAGCATTTCTGAGTGTTCCACAAAGTTCCATTCCTCCTCTTCATTCCCAGAAGGCTTTATAAAAGATTGGCTGTCAGATATCAAAACAGGGCTCCAACAATCAGCCTCCGTCCAGGCAATGATTTGTCTATCCCCATATCTCCCTTTCACAAGGCAGGGATCCAAGCAAGAGCAGATAGTCAATGGAAATTGACGATCTAGCAATTAAAGTTGAGGATTCCAATTGCAGCTGAAGTGCCAGGGCTGGGCCTTGTAGCCCTCAGAGCCATGAAGACTAAGTTTCAAATTTTGATAGCCACCCTTTCCAGCTGACCTTTGGCAGATGGCCCTGAGCCTGAAGCTGTTTAATTGACTATCCCCCAGGGTGCTGGGTCTATTATTTTCCCCCTTTGGCAATTTTCTTGCTTTTGACAGGTGCTGGTCCCCCCAGGTGGCCTTCTAATTAGGAACTTTCTGTGATGTGATGGCACAGTCCATTGTGTCCACTTTGGGACTTTCTCTACATAACTAGAAAAAATATAAAACTAGCAGTTTCATTGCTTGTATACAGCACTGTGCTTAGGGCTGAAAGACTAATGTTACTTTCATCCAGCTACCTAAGAAATAAGTGAAATATTTTTGCCATTTGGATAGTCATGAGGTATGTATCTAAGGGCTGTCCAGTTTCAGAACATCACTGAACACGGGTTGGGGGAAAGTACACTGATGTAGAAGTAATAAACATGAGACCCCACATTTTTTTGTTTCATTAAAGTAAAATTCACATATCATAAAATTATCCATTTTAATCATCGTAAAGTACTGTGTACAATTCAGTGGCTTTTACTGCACCCACAATGCTTTGCAATTATCCGCCACTATCTAATTCTAGAACATCATTACCCTAAGGAGAAACCCTGTACCCATTAAGCAATCACTCCCCATTGCCTCTTTCATCTAGCCCCTGGCAATCACTAATCTGCTTTCTGTCTCTCTGGATTTGCCTATTTTGGCCATTCCATAAAAATAGAGTTATCTTATATGTGGCCTTTTGTGATTGGCTTCTTTTACTTAGCATAATGATTTTGAGGTTCACCCATGTTGTAGCCTATATCAGTACTTCAATCCTTTATGTGACTGAATAACCTTCTGTTGTATAGACACACCACTTTTTATTTATCTGTTCATCAGTTGATAGACATTTCAGTTGTTTTCACTGGTTGGCTATTACAAATAGTACTGTTATGAATATTCCTGTACAAGTTTTGTCTATACATATGTTTTGCATTCTTTGGGTATATTTCCAGGAGTGGAATTGCTGTGTCATGTGGTAATTTTATGTTAAACTGTTTGAGGAACTGCCAAACTTCTTTCCAAAGTGGATACACCATTTTACATTTGCACCAGCAATGTATTACGTTTCCAGTTTCTCTGTAACGTCACCAACGCTGGTTACTTTCCATATTTTTTATTATGGTCATCTTAATGTGCATTCAATGGCATCTCATTGTTGTTTAAATTTGCATTTCTCTAATGACCAGTGATGGTGAGCATCTTTTCATATACTTGTTGACCATGTGTATATCTTCTTTGGAGAAATTCTACTCAAGACTTTTGTAATTTTTAACTGGGCTGTTTGTCTTTTTGTTGTTGAAGTGTATATTCTGGATACTAGACCATTATCAGACATATGATTTGCAAATATTTTTTTTTTCCATTTTGTGGGTTGTCTTTTTACTTTCTTGATAGTCTCCTTTGATAAACAAATTTTTTTTAATTTTGATAAAGTCCAAGTTATCTGTTTTCTTTTGTCACTTGTGCTTCTGCTATCATATTTTAAAAACAAAATTGTAAAATCGGATGTCATGCAGATTTTTGCCTATGTTTTCTTCTAAGAGATATATAGTTTTAGCTCTTAGGTCTATGATTCATTTTGTCTTAATTTTTGTAAATGGTGTGAGGTAGGGTCCGAATTCATTCTTCTGCAAGTTGCCTTGAACCATCTGTTGAAGACTATTGTTTCCCTACTGAATAATCTTGGAACTTTTGTCCAAAATCAATTGACCATAGATGTATGAGTTTATATCTGGATTATCAATTCTATTTCACCGGTTCATATGTCTAGACTTATGCCAGTCTTCCCTAAATATTCTTTTGGTCAAGTTAATCCATTCTTTGAGCATCATATTTCTCATATCTAAAGTGTTTGTATTGGGAGGAAGGAGGCAGATGGATGAATGATAGTCTATGGTGCTTTTCTAACTCCCAAAACAAATGTTTTACAATGAAAATTTTTTGTACTATTTTTATAAAGAATGGGAAATTCTATAGGCTCCTTTCTGTACCTTGAGGATGGCATTAAATTTAAAAATATTAGCTAAGGTTACTGTCTAACTTTTATCAACAGGCACAAAAGTACAAATACCTATGTAGTTCTAAAAGATGTATAGAATGGGACTGACTTGACAATGGAAGAGACAAATATCTATATTTTTGTTGATAATGTTACTGTAAATCATGAAAATACAGCTTTGACTTCTCTAACCTTCTGTCATAATTTCTGGATGTTGTTAATCGTTTTCTCTTTTCTCTTTTATTTTTACAAAATAGAGATGGGGTTTTGCCATGTTGTCCAGGCTGGTCCTGAACTCCTGGGATCAAGCAATCCTCCCATCTTGGCCTCCCAAACTGCTGGAATTACAGGCATGAGTCACCACGCCCAGCCAATATTGTTAAGTTTTAAAATAATTATTTTAAAGGTACAGGCCAGGTAGAGGTAGGTCTGGATGGATGGGTAATGATTTCAAAGTCTGTTTAACCACTTTATTCTTTCCAACAAATTTCTTCATAATATGAACCCACATTATTCACATAACTCATATGAAACTCCCAATCAAAATCTTACAGGCCACTCTCAATAATTTCCATGCTGAACAGACCATGTACATTCCTTGCTTGACATCTTCGCTGTCTAGTATTTGGAATGACATTTTCCAAATACTAGACAATGAACAGGTTATATCAGAATTACTGGAGTACTCCTTGCTAATAAACAGATTATTATAGAATCTACCCAGATTAACCAAATCAGAACATGAAAGGAAGAAGGGGACTAGAGAAGAAAGGCACTGAACAAACACCCCATGGAATTCTGATGCAGAGCAAAAGTAAAGTACTCTTTTCTAATGCATAAGGGACAGCTTCACATAGTATATGGTACTCAAAGTTAGGACAGGCCTACTTCAGAATAGGTGTGGGCACTGGAGTTAGATATAGAATCATACAATGTTAAGCTTATAAAATCAGATATGTGTTGGGGCAAGGAATTGTGTTAGAAACTATATAAAACAGGCTGGTGCAGTGGCTCATGTCTGTAATCCCAGCCCACTGGGAGGCTGAAGCGGGCAGATCACTTGAGGCCAGAAGTTCAGGACCAGCCTGGCCAACATGGCAAAACCCTGTCTCTACTAACAGTAAAAAATTAGCCAGGTGTGGTGGCACACACCTTTAATCCCAACTACTCGGGAGGCTGAGGCATGAGAATTGCTTGACCCCGGGAAGCAGGGGTTATGGTGAGCCAAGATTACACCACTGCACTCCAGCCTGGATGACTTTCTCCAGAGAAAGACTCTGTCTCAAAAAAGAAAAAAGAAACTATATAAAATAAGGAAAGATGAGTTGAGAATTCAGCTGATACTATGGCAAAAATCAGAGGAAAAGATTCAATGACTGCTGTTTGTATTAAATATTTAGGTACCCAAGAAATTGAGGTATCCAAGAGAGTTTCAATGATATTAGCTTGTAGAAAAGCAAAGTGAAGACAGGCAACATTTCTGTGTCTGAGTTCCAGCTGACTTTACTTCTCTAAGGAATACTGAGCTTGAAAAAGACTAGACCATTGTGGCCAGCTTTCCTGCCTAAGGATACAGGTGGGCATTTACTGAGCATGTGCTATGGGTGAGGTGAATTACTTGTTTTAATTCTGAAATGATCATGCAAACTAAAGTGCATCCGTAACAGGCAAAAGTGAAAACTCATGGAGTTTGGATACTTATCCAAAGTCATACAAATAATAAATGGAAGTACTGAGATTCATATATAATACTATCCACATTTGATATACACTACTCAGAAAGTGTAGCCTAAGCCTTATTGGGAACTTACCTTCAGACCTAAGTAGCTTACTAAAGTGATCAGGTCATCCAATCTAACGGTAGCTAACTGGGAGGATTCATTCACCATGGCAAATCATTTTAGGTTCATGTGTTTTCCAGATTAAGGATGTGATCTCAATCTAAAGTCTGGATTTTCATATCTTTCCAAATATTCTCCATCTTCCAATGCTACCTCTTACTTGTTGATCATCTGACAGTTCTGAAAATTCTGACAAAGATTGATCTTTCTCCTTCCTGTCATCTGCTACATGGATTATTTTGGTTATTTTGTCTGTAGATTTTACAACTTATTATTATTCTTGTTTTAGTGCTTGGGACTAATTACAACTTCTTTCATGCAATTGCTTCTTGGGGGTTACAGAAGCCATACAGTGTGGTCCAGGAGCTGCTACCACATGGAACTGTTACACATTTTCTAAATGCTTGCTGAATTAAATTCAAAGTATAGTGAATCTCTGTGACAGGAGGGACTTTTAGGCACACAAGATGAAGAGCGAGCAGTCCTGAGAGTGAGCTGCTAAATTCCTAGATTCCATTACATGCTTCATGCTGCTACCCTATTAGTATTCCAATGGAAATCACTTCCCATAAAATACATTAAAAAACCATAGGAACCCTAAACTAAGAGACCAAATGGTCATCATCTATATCTCAGTATTCTAGAAAAGAAGTTCAAATTGCAAGTTTGCCACAGGGCACTAGCTTGCAGGTCCTACAGTGATGCCTACCAAGCTCTGAGGAAGCCCAAACACCTATTAAGATACAGGTGTGTGAGATGGGGGAGAGAAAGACTTTTAAAAAAAGATACAGGTGTGTGTGTGTATGTGTGCATATGTGTGTGCATGCGTGTGTGTGTCTGTGTTTGAAGGACAAAAATACACCCATGGCTTCCTTTCTATTCAACTGGTACAATTAATATGCTACACAAGTTCCTTCCCTCAGGTTGACAATGTTACCCAAACGCCTTGATGAAATAACATCTAGAATGTCTTTCTTCTGGAGAAACATAGTACTTTCCTCACCTGAAGTTTCTTTCTGTGGGCTTTGTGATTAGAAAATGATTTCCAAGTGCAAAATGCAGCTCTATGTAACTTCTTCAGAAAGTTTTTCAGATCCTGGGATGAGAAATAAGTAATGAGAATGCATCATCATGTTACAAATAACAACAACAAAAACACCCTTATTTTATAATACTGCTGAACTTCAAGAAATCAGATAAGAGAAGGAGCAAAAGTAGTGAAAATCAAGGATGGCGGTGGTTATGTTACTGATTGAGAGGTGTGGAGTTTCCTAGTCTCCCGGTGACTATTTTCATCACCAGAAACAATGCAAATGATTGGAGTCATCTAAGCTGAACTGACAGTCATATAGATAAATTTGACAAGACTTACCAGGGCTAGCCCCAGGGAAGGGTGAAGTATCTTATGCCCCCTATCATCAGAAGCACTCACTTGGTCAAGTGAATATTCCCCTACTCTTTCAAAAACATTGGGGGTCTCTAAGTATCACAAAGACTGCTAAAACTTACACGTGTTTCCAACCACTCTCTGGAGTGAGTGACAATTGAGAGCTACTGAAATGGGGGTTGTGGCAATCCAGGTTGGCAAGGGCTGGATTGCAGTTTTACTTAGACCTGGATCATTGGCCAGGAGGTATAATTTAAAGGCTCATTACTCACCTCCCCCTTAGCTTTCCAAGAGGGTAGAATCAAGTCCATTTGTATTCAGCTGTTTGTCCCCCTCAATGAGATCATCCATAAACCCACATGAAATTTCCAGCAAAGAAAAATTTAAACAATCTGGCAGCAACTACCAAAGCCAAAGTACAAGCTGCAGTGATGGGAATTTGGCTGAAACTTGTCTCAGATGATCCCTATCTCACCTTCTTAACTCCAGTTGATAATCCAAGTCTGCACTCTGCTACTTCCCTGGGGGAAAACATATTCCATTGTTGCA
The DNA here is from genome assembly GCF_002776525.5 of Piliocolobus tephrosceles. Lineage (NCBI taxonomy): Eukaryota > Metazoa > Chordata > Mammalia > Primates > Cercopithecidae > Piliocolobus > Piliocolobus tephrosceles. The sequence goes on along the minus strand of NC_045439.1, from coordinate 97,172,895 downwards.
TGATCTGATATTCCTTGCCTAACTATGGATCCTATGGAAGTGTCAGGATGCCAGAGTAGGAGCACAAGTGTACAGGCAATTGGGCTGAGCCCAGACATCTTGAAACATTGCAGGCAGTGGCTTGTAGGATCTTATTTCTGACTCTGTAATTAGATACAGTAATGGCTTTAGAGGCAAAAGCTTTGACCTTTCACGTGCTATTTCCTCTAGCTAGAAGGTTCTTTAGCTCATTCTCCATCCTTCCAGATTTTGCAGTGTGATCTACTCTGCAAAGCCTGACTTTAACCTGAAACCCTACTGCCTGCCAGCAGATCCCATTACTTTTTTTTCTATGATTTGTGCTTATCTGTGAATGCCAAACTTATGCTTGCCTTGGAGCCTTGCACTTTGCGCTTGCTTTTTATGGTCTGTGATATTCTTCTTCTGAATTTCATATGTTTGATTCTTTCTCATCACATATAGCTCACTCAAATGTTTGTACCTCAGAAAGGCCTTCTCCGACTATGCCGGATGAAGCAGATCCATTCCTCAACACTTTTCATGACATTGTCCTTTTAAAACTGTTCAGCACAACATTTGTCACTGTCTGAATTATGTTACTTATAAATATATTTAATGATCACTAATTTATGGCAGTGATTTTGAATGTTTATTTACTAACTGCTTATGACAATCTCGCGTCTTTAAAATATATGCTCCAGGAGGTCTTGCCTCTCTTGTTCACTGCTATATCCCTAGACCCCATAGTAGATGTTCTATAAGTATTTTACAAATGAAGAAATCAATGGCCCCAATAATGTCCCGTACTTAGTGCTATTAAAACTGTTAACACATTTTCTTACAATGACTTCATTAGAGATGAGTCCTTTAACAATCCTGAACTCTCTTGAAGGTCAAGTTCTGTGTCATCTTCATGTGTATAATACTAGCAACTTGGTGCACAGCCTGGCATATAGTCATACAGTATGTGTTTACTAAGAATTTGCTAAATAAAATAACAACTTGGCTATGTATTCTTTACTTTATTCATATTTTGTTCTGTGGCAATAGGTCTGCTCAAACTCACAAGCAAGAGACAAAAGAAAGCATCTAAGTCCTTCCAAGGGCTTGACCTCAGTGGGTGCTGTGCAGAGCCGCTGCCTCAGACTCCACCAACTGCTAGATCCTGTTCTTTTCCCTCTGGCCCTAGCAACTAGCCAGCATCTCCCACTTCCTCATCCTTCTACTTTAGAAAATGTTGATGGACATTTCTTTGTTCCCTTGACTTTCTTATGTTCAAGAAGGTGGCCTTCAAAAAGATGCACCACAGTTTGATTGAACTTATTTTCAATGCAATTAAAAGCAAGAATTAGTGTTCAAAATATATAGACTCTTTGAAATCAACATTTAAAAAATTAAAAATTAAAAGAAGAGAAAAACAGATATAAGTATTGACAAAACATTCTTGGAAGAAGAAATCTAAGTGACCACAACCTCAGTAGTAATTGAGAAAAATGCAAATTATCCATATGACCCAGCAATCCCTCTGCTGGACATATCCCCAAAAGACATGTAATAAGAACCTCAAAAGTATATCTGTGCTGTCATGTTCACTGCAGGACTATTCATAATAGGCAAAATATGGAAACAACCCAAGTGCCCATATACATATGTATACAAAGGAATATTTTCCAGCATTAAAAAAGAAGATCCTGACATTTATGAATGAATCTGGAGGACAATATGCTAAGGGAAAAAAGCTAGACCCAGGTAAAAATACTGCATGATTTCACTTACATGTGGAGTCTAAAGAAAAAGTTGAATACATGGAAACAGAGAATAGAACAGGGATTACCAGGGTAGGGGAGGGGAGGAAAATGAGGGGTTATAGATTTAAGGGTACAAATTTGCAGTTACATAGAATGAGTAAGTCTAGAGTATGTAGGATGAATAAGTCTAGAGATCTAATGTACAGCATGGAGACTATAGTTAATAATACTGTATTGCATACTGAAAATGTGTTAAGAGAATAGATTTTAGGTGCTCTCACCACACATACATACACAAAAATGGGTAACTATGGAAGGTTATGGATGTTAGTTTGCTTGACTGGAGTAATCATTTCAGTATACACACACACACACACACACACTATGTTGTACACTTAAATATATACAATCAAATTCATTTTAAAAAACAGAATAACCATTAAATACTTGATTAGTACAAAAGAATCAGTAATAACCCTTCAAACAACATCATTTAGGCAAACAACACCAAGTGCTGACAAAATGTGGAGCATTAAGAAATCTCATGCACTGTTGGTAGGAATGTAAATTGGTACCACCAGTTGCAGACCAATTTGGCGATATCCAGAAGCTGAACATACCTTTTGGCTCAACACTCTCCATACTGGCAAAACAGTAGTATAAGGGTACAAGGAGATATGTGTGAGAATGTTCAATGTAGCACAATGTTTAATAACACATGCATAAATTCTAATGTGTTTCTAAGACAACTAAATTAAAGGGCTAGATCTACATGTAGCAAATGCGTATGTCTCAAGAACACATGCTGAAATAAGAAAGAAGGATTCATAAAGCATGACAACAATTACATGAAAGTTGAGATGTGTCAATAAATGATAGACAGATAGATGGTCCTTAAAATGGTAAAAGCTAAATTTAGAATAATGGTTATTTTAGGTTGCAAAGAGGAAGATGCATTCTGACATGGGTATAGAGAGGATAACCATTTATTTGTGATATTTTATTGTTTAAGCTTGTTAGTAACTATATATGCATCTATTATATTTTTATGTATTTTAATACATAATATGCCCTAAATATCTTATTAAATATTTTATTAAAAATAATTGTACCCAATATCCTTTGTACGTATTGATGACTGCACAAGCCACATCCTGCCACATTCTCTTTCTACAACCCAGAGCCCTTGGCATTCATGTGCTTTCAGAGCCGAGGCTTTGACACAACTGTTAGTCTCAGAAGAATCAATAATAACTTTCCAAAAAAAAAAAAAAAATCCAGAAAACCTTTCAAAAAAAATTCAGAAAACCAAAAAGTCACTGAGAAGAAGCCAAATCCCTTCCCAACTATTTACCCAGTGAGTGTTTGTACACAAACTACCTGATACATTCCTATATCCTAGGTCACCAGCACTAACCTAGAACACTAAAATCACTTCCCATCTCCAGTCATAGTTTCTGCCTCTGATGTAGTCCCAGCTCTCCTGTTTGAGTTTCTGTAACTAGACACTAGCTCTTACCCTCTGTACCCCACTAGAAAGAGCTCTCTGACTACTCAGTTGCCCTATAACTCAGTTCTCTTGGGGTTCAATTACCTGCATTTATTTCTTGTAATTTTCTCCTAACTTCTGCTTCATTGCTGATTATCTGTGGTTCCCAAACTGGACTGCTCATCATAATCACTACTGACCCTTTAAAACATGCAAATCTCAGGCCAAGCATGGTGGCCCATGCCTGTAATCCCAGCACTTTGGGAGGCCAAGGCAGGTGGATCGCCTGAGGTCAGGAGTTCGAGACCAGCCTGACCAATATGGTGAAACCCCATCTCTACTAAAAATACAAAAATTAGTGGTGACATGTGCCTGTGGTCCCAGCTACTTGGGAGGCTGAGGCAGGAGAATCGCTTGAACCTGGGAGGTGGAGGTTGCAGTGAGCAGAGATCACACCACTGCACTGCAGCCTGGGTGACAGAGCGATACTCCATCTCAAAAAAAAAAAAAAAAAAAAGAACATGTAGATGTCTGTGCCTCTTCCCAGACCTTTTGAAACAGAAAATGTCCTAAAGGATTCTGATGGTCAGCCAGATTTTCCAAACACTGACCTTGATCGTGCTTCCTCTTGATTCTCTCCCTGCACTTCCTACCCAGACACCTAAGCCCCTTACTAAGCGCTACCTAGGTGTGCTTCCCTACAGCTGTGCCCTGGCTCTCCTTTCTCCTATTCCTCCTTAGCTTCAGGGATGGAAAGGGCAGAGAGTGCACCTTAGGAAGTAAGGTTTCATCTGCAGTAACACCAATTTATTTGCATTCATTGTAGGAATTTGCCCGAAAAAGTACAGCCTTCCTCTTAATTTATACTGATAATGATTACCATTATTTGTAATACTGTGCTTGAAAAGGCACTTGAAAAAATATGAACTTACAAGCTAAATTTTTAAATAATCTTATTTTGAATAACTTCAGATATATAGAAAAGTTGCAAAGATAGTAGTACAAAGATTACCTGTTCCAGTGATGTCAAACTCAATTCGGCCAACAAGCTATAAACTAGAAAGAACCTAATGCCTTGTAGGAACTCGGGCTATAACTACTGAGCAATATTGTATTCGAGAGTATTCTATAGGCCAAGGCAGTCTGACTAACCTGTCTCTATGGATAATTTGTAACTCACTAGAAGCCAGTTACCTTTGAACTGTGGCTCACATAGTAGTGGGAAACTATATAAGAAAAGTAAGCTTTATCAAGCAATAGGATCAGCCTGAATCAAAGCCCACTGCAGAAGTTTTTAATATATAGTCAGTGAGACACCTGGGGTACTCCCTAGAAAGCAGAATCATGAACCCAAGGGCAAATAAACTAAAACCTCTAAGGATAGAACCTGGGTCTCTGCATTTGTAACAAGCTACTCAGGGATTTTTATTCACAGTAATATCTAAAAATCAGTGGGGTAGAGAATATGCTCTGGCAAGCTGAAATAAATGTTAGCTATTACTTCTGGAATTTGCATAACCACATCTCCTGTTTTCATTCGACCAGTTCACAAAGCAAATTAACTTTCTGGCTATATTTTTCCTGAATTCCATCAGTAGGTTGCCTCTGTGGGGAACAGGACTTTCTATGCTCCAACATTATTAATATCATTATTAATATTTAACATGGCATTAGGAGCTTATGATGTGCCAGCTCTGTCTTAACACTATATAAGGTATCTCATTTAAAATAAACAACACTCCTTTATGGCAAGTATTATTATTCACATATTAAAGACAGGGAACTGAGGTTAAGAGATTGTGCAAAATTGCACAGTAAGTAAACATTAGGGCAGGGATTTAATCTCACGTCACTCTGACCTCAAAATCCATGTTCTTACTTCTACTCCAACACCATGCCTCCCCTAAACCAGCAGTTTAAAATGTTTTTTTAAGAAAAATGGGGGCTGGGCATGGTGGCTCACTCCTGCAATCCCAGCACTTTGGGAGGCCAAGGTGGGTAGATCACCTGAGGTCAGGAGTTTGAGACCAGCCTGGCTGACATGGTGAAACCCCATCTCTACTAAAAATACAAACAATTAGCCAGGTGTGGTGGCAGGCGCTTGTAATCCCAGCTACTCGGGAGGCTGAGGTGGCAGAATCTCTTGAACCCAGGAGGCCTAGGCTGCAGTGAGCTGAGACTGCCTCTGCACTCCAGCCTGGGCAACAGAGTGATACTCTGTCTCAAAAAGAAAAAAACAAACAAACAAAAGAAACAAATAAAAGTAAATAAAAATGGGTTAGAATCCCACATAACCTCACAGTGTGTTCCTCTAATTATAAGTTTCAAACAGTGATGCTAAGAAAGCCAGTGGCAGGGAGTCCTGCACCTCGGAGACAGGACCACTCTAGCATGATGGGAAGACATTCTTGGACACACAGACCACACATTCTTCCTGTTCTCATGCTGTGAAGAAAAAGAAGACGATTTCTATTCCCAAAGAAAAAGAAAGGGTAAAAATAAGTGAAAAAGTTTGCTTTAAACAACAGACTTTCTGGAGATCACCAGAAATTAGGATATTCCATAATTTCCTAAATTCCATAATTCCTAATAATGTTCTGATAACATTAACTATAGAACAGGTGTATGTCTTTAGTAGAAGATGAGAAAGAAAACAGAATAGAGGACCAGAACCTATTCTTAGGACTCATGGTAGAAGAATAAACATGCATCCAAATGGATTAACAAGAAGGGAAAGGCAGTACTGGGGACATGGAAAGCAGGGGGTAACAATTAAAATAGCAATTTCATTTGGTGGAAGAACTTCTTATAACAACTGGAAAGCATAAGCAATTTGGAAGGAGTAAAACAATTTCATGGATATGGATTCCCCTGGGATCCAGCTGTTTTTCTCAGCCTTTTAACTAATTATACATGTCACTGGAGAGATGGAGCATCACTTAAAACAAACAAACAAGGATAAGTGGTCAAAGAATTTGGTTAGTGCAAGTTAAAGCTAATGTCCCTTCAATCAGACATTGACATAGAAAGTAGTTAGCTCGGGGGCTTGTCAAATTTAACAAAAATAGCCCCACTGTCTTTAATTCTTAAAACATGTCACTGCTGACCTTCACAAGAATAAAATATTTGCTTTACTATTGCAAGGCAAAGTTTCAGCAAATCTCAACACATATAAAAATGCTTTCTAAGTATATGTAGATTTGTCTTTCTTCCCTATTGCCACCTATCCCTACCTTGATCTATCCTTAATTTGATTGATATGCCCAAACTTTAAGTTGACTGATATCAACTTGAAGCAAAAATTAATGTCATTGTTAGAGTATTATCCAAGATTAGTTTCACTCGTATTTTTGTTTCTAACCACCAGTCTCATCATATCTTTCAAGAACGCACACAAAAGTAGGAAATGGTTATTTTTGGATTTTGCTTCCAATTCCCCAAATAAGATTAGAGCAGATTACATAGCATTTTAAACACATTTTAAAAATGAGAAATAGTAAAATCCTATTGTCTCTCCTGTAGAGTGTACACCTGAATTGTCTTGTCTGCTTTTGCAAGGGAATAATATATATCTTGGAATGGGAGATAATATCTACCGGGTAGATAGAGTCAAATAATGACTCAGACATTATATATGGAAAATAGTATTGTTCATTGTTTTATAAATACTATTGTCAAATAATCCTTAAATTTAAAAAGATAATAAAGATTTTGAAATGAGTCAAGGCCCTTTGAGAGTCAAGGCTCTAATTATTTAAAAGAGAAAAACATAATACAGAAATAACAAACAAATATAATTTTTGATTCCTAAATTGTGTTAGGGCTGATATTGGAATGAGTGAGGTTTTGAGATTGTGACTTTTGAGTCAGAATTTTTGTAGATTAAAAGACTATAAAGTCCAAGATCTATAACTCTGCCTCAGATCCAGAAGACCATAAATTGTGATTAAGAGGGAAGGACAAAGAGAAAATTCCTGATAGGAAGTAAAAGCCATGATTCTGTTAATGGCTATAACAAGGCCAATTAAAAAAAGGTGGGGGGGGGGGGGCAAAAACCCTTTGTGTTTGTTCTTCCCAGTAGATGATTAGAGTGTCACCATAGCCAACTTTTAACAAGATACAGGTAGATGAGGTGGAAAAAGCATGTTTCCGCTTCCAGTCTCATAAGCCTTAAGCTGAGGCTCTACTATTCTTGACTATACTGTCTTTGGTAGCCTAAACATCCCTGGAGATTTTAGTGACTCAATTTTCTTCTTACAATGAAATAACTCAGACATAAAAGTTCTTTAAGAATAGGTTTAATGTCACTGCTTAGGCCTAGAAAGGTATGTAGAGAGTGATACAGGGAGATATACAAACAGAGAGGTAAGAAAAGATGATTTTTGTATCTTAAAACTATCTCTAAGAGTGCTAAAAATCCTCATAATGATAATTACTGGTTTTGAGCACCTGTCATGGGTCATGCACTCAGAATACATTGTGTCATGATCGCTACTAACTTCTTATATCCACTCCCACAAAGGAGGTGTTACATTGAAATATTAAGGGAAACCTATAAACAAATAGAAGCATAATGTGCACTTTTCAAAACAGTAAAGAGGAACATGAGAATAAATAAAATTGATTAATCCTATGGAAGGCAGGAAATATAGAGCTAAAACTAAAGGCAAAACATAATAAGTAGAAAATTCAAAAAAGGTGGGAGAAAATGAATTAACACATATCAGTAACACACATGGGCTAAACATGTCAGGTAACAATAGAGCTTGAAAAACATTCATCTCTATGTTATTTCAAAGAGAAATGAACATAATACAGAATTAACAAATAAAGACAAATATCTTAAAGGGTGCTATTTACAATAACATCAGAACATGTTAAATATTTAGGAATAAATTAAATTAATAAAAATTATAAAAACTTCAAAAATGAGCAATTCAAAAACTTAAAAGAAGTTAAAGGCCAGGTACAGTGGCTCACACCTGGAATCCTAGCACTTTGGAAGGCTGAGGTAGGTGGATCACCTGAGGTCAGGAGTTCAAAACCAGCCAGGCAAACATGGTGAAACCACATCTCTACTAAAAATACAAAAATTAGCCAGGTGTGGTGGCACGTGCCTGTAATCCCAGCCACTCAGGATTGAGACTGAGGCAGGAGAATTGCTTGAACCCAGGAGGTGGAGGTTGCAGTGAGCCGAGATCATGCCACTGGACTCCAGCCTGGGCGACACAGCAAGACTCTGTCTCCAAAAAAAAAAAAAAAAACCATGAGATTCTATTGCTTTCAGATTGTCAAAAGGCAACTACATGGATATCAGCAAGTTATGATGAGAAAGTAGCTCAGCAATTCTGCTTCTCAATTGCTGACTTAGAGAAACTTCTCTACAAGGCAAAGGACAGAAAGGTACTGTCTCTCAGTAAAGAAAATGGATCCATAAACTGTGATCATCCATGCAATGAATATATACAGCTATTAGAATGAATAAACTGAGTCCACTTTTATCCACCTGAAAATCTCAAGTGCAACATGTTGAGTGAACAAGAGGAGTAGGAAAATGATCGATAATCATTGAACAATCATCAGAGAAGAAATTGTCAGCTACAATTTAGGTTGGATTGTTAAAAAAACTATGTGCTGTTTGTGGATCCACTTATGTCTAGTAAAGGTAGAAAAAGAAGTATATAGGATGCTATTTATCAATTTCACAGTGATTCTTTTCTCTAAGATGTTAAGGATGATGAGATGTAAATGGTGATTTAATTATATTTTAACTGCTTAAATAAAAATAACTTTACTTAATATTCGTGATTGCTGAGTACATAGGTGTCTGTTATAATATTTTCTAAATGTTTTATGTGTTTGAAATGTTCATAATTAAAATTTAAACAATTTTAATATAAAATACACTAATAGCTTGGAAAAAATCTTCTGGCATGAGTTAAAAATGTAAGAATTTGCCACTGGATGAGCTCTGGCTCAAGAAAAGGTCCAAGTACAAGTTTTAAATAGACTTTTGAATCTTAACCTGTACTAAGTCTTTTTCATGTTAGCCGCCCAGAAACTAGCCATGCCAAGTGATCTTCTGCAGAGAGTATGAGATATTAACAGCTCTCTTCAAATATCAGTACTTCCTGAAATTCTGTCATCTCTCACCACCACAGGATTTAACTCTAAGATGCACCAATAGATTTGCAAAATTTGAGCAGGTTCCTTTTTCTTCATGGAGCAAACTAATCCTGAGCATGATATTTCATCAATAGAATTGTATGGTCACCAGGAGATCCCAGTTGCCGTTTGCATTCTTCTTCATATATTCAGTCATAGCATCCTAGGGTTTCCCACTCTTTACCACATCTGGAATTAATCTATTACTCCCAACCCTGCTATCTTCCTTGGATTGAGCCACCATCACTTTCTGTCTGGTTTATCACCACAGGCCTTTAAGTCACCTCCCTGTCTCTAGCCTCTTTGTCTTCATGCTCCACACTTATATCGCACTGACCCTTCAAATCATTTGTTTAACATCTGTCTTATAAGTGCTACAAGGGCAGGAATCATGCCTGTTTTGAACACCTCTGTGTTCCCAAAGCAATGTCCGCCATATGACAGAGTTTTCTGTGTATTTTTTGGGATATGAATAAACTAATGAACATTTTCCAAAGTACAAACATGAGTTTGCTTCCTTTCCAGTTAAAACTTTTCTCTGGTGACCTAAAGGGCAACATCCTCACTCTTTAGTGTGTGACATTTTAGACTCTTAATGACATAGCCACTGCTTACCTCTCTTCCTCTCCTCTGAGATAGAAATGAAGTCATTTCTATCTCAGTCCTCTAAGTCCCAAGCCACAGTAAACTATTCATTCAACAAACATGCCCTACTTATGTCTCCTGGCCTTGATACATATTGTAGCACATCTCAAAACACCAAATGGTGCTGGGAAAATTGGCTAGCCATAAGTAGAAAGCTAAAACTGGATCCTTTCCTTACTCCTTACACGAAGATTAATTCAAGATGGATTAGAGACTTAAATGTTAGACCTAATACCATAAAAACCCTAGAAGAAAATCTAGGTAGTACCATTCAGGACATAGGCATGGGCAAGGACTTCATGTCTAAAACACCAAAAGCAACGGCAGCAAAAGCCAAAATTGACAAATGGGATCTCATTAAACTAAAGAGCTTCTGCACAGCAAAAGAAACTACCATCAGAGTGAACAGGCAACCTACAGAATGGGAGAAAATTTTTGCAATCTACTCAT